>NC_077227.1:258308168-258614020 GCF_027887165.1 Monodelphis domestica | reverse complement strand
TTACATTGGTTTTATTTGTACAAAAGCTTTTTAATTTGATGTAGTTGAAATTATTTATTTTACATTTTGTGATTCTTTCTATGTCTTGCTTGGTTTTAAAGCCTTTCCCCTCCCAAAGGACTGACATGTATACTATTCTGTGTTTACCCAATTTACTTATGGTTTCCTTCTTTATGTTTAAGTCATTCACCCATTTTGAATTTATCTTGGTGTAGGGTGTGAGGTGTTGATCTATTCCTAGTCTCTCCCACACTGTCTTCCAATTTTCCCAGCAGTTTTTATCGAATAGTGGATTTTTGTCCCAAAAGCTGGGATCTTTGGGTTTATCGTATACTGTCTTGCTGAGGTCTTTTGCCCCCAGTCTATTCCACTGATCTTCCTTTCTGTCTCTTATCCAGTACCAAATTGTTTTGATGACTGCTGCTTTGTAATATAGTTTGAGGTCTGGGACTGCGAGGCCCCCATCACTTGTGTTTTTTTTCCATTATTTCCCTGGATATCCTTGATCCTTTGTTATTCCAAATGAACTTTGTTATGGTTTTTTCTAAATCAGTAAAGAAATTTTTGGGAGTTCAATGGGTATGGCACTAAATAGATGAATAAGTTTGGGTAGGATGGTCATTTTTATTATATTGGCTCGTCCTATCCATGAGCAGGTAATGTTTTTCCAATTGCTCAAGTCTAGTCTTTGTGTGGAGAGTGTTTTGTAGTTGTGTTCATATAGTTCCTGTGTTTGTCTCGGGACATAGATTCTTAGGTATTTTATTTTGTCTAAGGTGATTTTGAATGGGATTTCTCTTTCTAGTTTTTGCTGCTGAGCTGTGTTGGAGATATACAGGAATGCTGATGACTTATGTGGGTTTATTTTGTATCCTGCAACTTTGCTAAAGTTGTTGATTATTTCAATTAGCTTTTTGGTTGAATCTCTAGGATTCTTTAAGTAGACCATCATGTCATCTGCAAAGAGTGATAACTTGGTCTCCTCCTTGCCTATTTTGATGCCTTCAATTTTTCTTCTCTAATTGCTACTGCTAGTGTTTCTAGTAAAATGTCAAATAGTAGAGGTGATAATGGGCATCCTTGTTTCACTTCTGATCTTATTGGGAATGCATCTAGTTTATCCCCATTGCAGATGATATTAGCTGATGGTTTTAGGTATATATGTTTATTATTTTTAGGAACGACCCTTCTATTCCTATGCTTTCTAGTGTTTTTAATAGGAATGGGTGTTGTATTTTATCAAAGGCTTTTTCTGCATTTATTGAGATAATCATGTGGTTCTTGTTGGTTTGCTTGTTAATGTGGTCAATTATGTGGATGGTTTTCCTAATATTGAACCAGCCCTGCATCCCTGTTATAAATCCTACTTGATCATGGTGGATGACCCTTCTGATCACTTGCTGGAGTCTTTTTGCTAGTATCCTATTTAAGATTTTTGCATCTATATTCATTAGGGAGATTGGTCTATAGTTTTCTTTCTCTGTTTATGACCTGCCTGGTTTTGGAATCAGTACCATGTTTGTGTCATAAAAGGAGTTTGATAGAACTCCCTCTTTGCTTCTTATGTCAAATAGTTTGTATAGTATTGGGATTAACTGTTCTCTGAATGTTTGATAGAATTCACTTGTGAATCTGTCAGGCCCTGGGGATTTTTTCTTAGGGAGTTCTTTGATGGTCTGTTGGATTTCATTTTCTGATATGGGATTATTTAAGAATTCTATTTCTTCTTCTGTTAGTCTAGGTAGTTTGTATTTTTGTATATATTCATCCATATCACCCAAATTGGTGTATTTGCCATATAATTGGGCAAAGTAATTTTTAATGATTGCCTTAATTTCCTCTTCATTGGAGGTGATGTCTCCCTTTTCGTCTTTGATGCTGTTAATTTGCTTTTCTTCTTTACTTTTTTAAATTAGATTGACCAGTACTTTGTCTATTTTGTTTGTTTTTTCAAAGTACCAGCTTCTTGTCTTATTTATTAAACCAATAGTTCTATCACTTTCGATTTTATTAATTTCTCCCTTAATTTTTAGGATTTCTAGTTTGGTTTTCTGCTGGGGGTTTTTAATTTGACCTCTTTCGAGTTTTTTTATTTGCATTTCCAATTGATCTCTGCTCTCCCTAGTTTGTTAATATATGCACTCAGGGATATGAATTTACCTCTGATTACCGCTTTGGCTGCATCCCAAAAGGTTTGAAAGGATGTCTCGCCATTGTCATTTTCCTCGGTGAAATTATTGTTTCTATGATTTCTTCTCTAACTAAACGATTTTGGAGTATCATATTGTTTAATTTCCAATTAGTTTTTGATTTGGTTTTCCATGTACCATTACTGATCGTTATTTTTATTGCCTTGTGATCTGAAAAGGCAGCATTTATTATTTCTGCTTTTCTGCATTTGTATGCCATGTTTCTGTGACCTAATGTATGTTCAGTCTTTGTGAATGTGCCATCTGGTGCTGAGAAGAAGGTGTATTCCTTTTTGTCCCTATTTACTTTTCTCCATATGTCTATTAATTCTAATTTTTCTAAGATTTCATTCACTTCTTTTACCTCTTTCTTATTTATTTTTTGATTTGATTTATCTAAATTTGATAATGGTTGGTTTAAGTCTCCCACTAATATGGTTTTACTGTCTGTTTCTTCCTTCAATTCTCCTAGTTTCTCCAGTAGAAATTTGGGTGCTATATTATTTGGTGCATACATGTTGATTAGTGATATTTCCTCATTATCTAAAGTCCCTTTTAACAGAATGCAATTACCTTCCCTATCCCTTTTAATCAGGTCTATTTTTGCTTTGGCTTTATCAGATATCATGATTGCAACTCCTGCCTTCTTTTTGTCAGTTGAGGCCCAGAAGGTCTTACTCCATCCTTTAATTCTGACCTTTTGGGTGTCTACCCGCCTCATGTGTGTTTCTTGAAGACAACATTTGGTAGGGTTTTGGATTCTAATCCATTCTGCTATTCGTCTACGTTTTATGGGTGAGTTCATCCCATTCATGTTCAAAGTTATGATTGTCACTTGTGGACTCCCTGGCATTTTGATATCCTTCCCTAATTCTAACCTTTCTTCTTCAGCTCTAACTTTTTAATCCAGTGATTTATTTTAAATCAGTCCCCCTTGTCTCCTCCCTTGATATATTTACCTTTCTAGCCCCTCCCTTTTTGTTCCCTCCCCCACCCCCCTCTTCTTCCCTCCCTTTTTTATGTTCCCTCTCCCCCTCCCCCCCTTGGTTTTCCCTTCTTCCTACCCTTGTTGGGTAAGATAGAATTCAAGATCCCAATGGATCTGGATGTTCTTCCCTCTCAGAATTGATTTCCCTGAGAGTAAGGTTTAAGTAAAAACTCTCTTCCTCTCCTTCTTATAGGAGTTTTCTTCCCCTCCCCTTCCCGTGTGAATCTTTGTGTGAGAAAGATTATTCTATTTGGTCTTTCTTTTCCCCCTATTTACACATTACATTTTCCCCACATGTTAGTGTACATAGATTGATATAAATGTAGTCCTTATAGAAGAGAGTTTGGGTAAAAGAAAAAGATAACATGTTTCTCCTTTTCCCTTTCCTTCATATTTCCCTTTTCAGGTATTCCATGCTCTTTGTTTTTCGATATCGAACTTTCCACAGAGCTCTGGTCTTTTCTTTGCAAAAACTTGGAAATCTTCTATTTTATTGAATGCCCATGCTTTCCCTTGGAAGTATATAGTCAGTTTTGATGGGTAGCTGATTCTTGGTTGAAGGCCCAGCTCTCTTGCCTTTCTGAAAATCATGTTCCATGCCTTATGATCATTCAGAGTGGAACTTGCAAGGTCTTGTGTGATCCTGATTGGCATTCCTTTATATCTAAATTGTCTTTTTCTGGCTTCTTGTAGGATTTTTTCTTTTGTTTGAAAGCTTTGGAATTTGGCAGTTACATTCCTGGGAGTTGTCTTTTGGGGATTTAGTGTAGAGGGTGTTCTGTGAGCTCTGTCAGTGGCTGTATTGCCCACTTGTTCTAGAATCTCTGGGCAATTTTCTTTGATTATATCTTGTATTACGATGTAGAGTTTGGTGTTTATTTCTGGCTTTTCTGGAAGTCCAATTATTCTTAAATTATCTCCTCTTCCTCTATTTTCCAAGTCTGTCACCTTGTCAGTGAGATATTTTATGTTCTCTTCTAATTTCTTGATCTTTTGGCTTTGCTTTATTGATTCTTGCTCTTTTACCTGCTCGTTGTCTTCGATTTGCCTAATTCTGACCTTTAAAGCCTGGTTTTCCTTTTCAGTTTTGTCAATCTGGTTTTGTAGATGCGTGAATTTCTTTTGCATTATTTCCCACTTTTCCTCCCAGAAGGCTTCCATCTTTTTGATCATTTCCAATTCAAATTATTCATGGGTTTGTGGAGAGTTTCCATTTCCTTTGGAAGGTTTCGGAGCATTTGCTTGTGTTTCCTCTTCTATCTCCTCTGTATTTTGTATTTTTGCTCCATAAAATGTGTCCAAAGTTGCCCCCTTCTTCTTGTTTTTCTTGGAATTTTGGGGCTTTTGTGCTTCTGTGGAGTTTGCCATCTCTATCCAAGTGGGGAGGAGTAGCTTTTCTTATCTCTGTCTGGTGTTCAGAGGTTTTAGTCCTGGGCAGATTGTCCCTTCTATGCAGTTGTTGTTCTGTCTTCCTGGAGAAGCCAGGAATTGTTGGTGTTTCCTTGTTACTGCCCTCTTCAGTTCCCTCTCAATGCTTCTCTGTTGCCTTACTTCCATGCTCTGAGCCTGGCTCGGCCCTTTCCTCGGGGTGTTTGTTTCTGTGCCTTAGCTGGCCAGGAGAGCCAGCACTCTGAGGGGGGAGGGGACACCACTTCCTGGAGCTCAGAGGCCTCCTGATAAGATTAACTTTCTCTGGGTTGAATTGAGTATGCTTTGAGGCAGGGACCTTGAGACTCAGATGGAAGGATCCAGCCAGGGGGCTGCAGGCCCCCCCGTCTCTTTCTGTTTCCCTGCTGTCTGGGTGCCCCCGTGACTGGGTCAGGTTGTTTTCAGGATGTGGCCTTCAGAATAGCTGGCTCCCGAGGCCCTTTTGCCAGACCTGAGGGTTACTGTTGTTTCAGATGACCCTGTTCTCTGAGGGGGGGGGCGTGGCTTCCTGGAGGTCCTAGGGCTCCTGATAGGATTAACCTTAGACTGAGTATGCCCTGAGGCAGGGACCTTCCGTGAGACTCAGATGGAAGGATTTGGTCAGGGGGTTACAGGCTCCCCCTTCTCTCTCTCTTTCCCTGCTGTATGGGAGCCCCCTCGACTGGGTCAGGTTGTTTTCAGGAAGAGGCCTTAAAGATAGCCAACCCTGAGGCTCTGAGGTTCCCTCTGCTGCCTCGGACTCAGTGCTCTGGGTTGGGGGGATGAGTCCTGGGACCTTCCTTCTTCCTACCCCTTAGGTCCAGGTGATCTCGTGTTCTGGCTTTTGGGGCGGCCGTACCTTTTTATCCAGGTCCAGGTCCAGGAGGAGGATTCCCGGGGTCTATGCTGTTGTTTGTTTTGAATTTTGGTGCCTTAGGAGCATATAGTTTGAGTTCGGTAGGGAAGGGTTTCCGGAGATCTGAACTTTAGCTTTCTCTAAGCCGTCATCTTGACCGGAAGTCCTTGTTGATTATTTCTATTAGCTTTTTGGTTGATTCCCTAGGATTCTTTAAGTAAATCATCATATCATCCGCAAAGAGTGACAGCTTGGTCTCCTCATTGCCAGTTTTAATACCTTCAATTTCTTTTTCTTCTCTAATTGCTACTGCTAGTGTTTCTAGTACAATATTAAATAATAAAGGTGATAATGGGCATCCTTGTTTCACTCCTGATCTTATTGGGAAGGTTTTGAGTTTTTCCCCATTGCAGATGATGTTTGCTGATGGTTTTAGGTATATACTGTTTATTATTTTTAGGAACGACCCTTCTATTCCTATACTTTCTAGTGTTTTCAATAGGAATGGGTGTTGTATTTTGTCAAAGGCTTTTTCTGCGCCTATTGAGATAATCATGTGATTTTGTTGGTTTGCTTGTTGATACGGTCAATTATGTGGATGGTTTTCCTAATATTGAACCAACCTTGCATTCCTGGTATGAATCCTACCTGATCGTAGTGGATAACCCTTGTGATGACTTCCTGGAGTCTTTTTGCTAGTATCCTATTTAAGATTTTTGCATCTATATTCATCAGGGAGATTGGCCTATAGTTTTCTTTCTCTGTTTTTGTCCTGCCTGGCTTTGGGATCAGTACCATGTTTGTGTCGTAAAAAGAATTTGGTAGAACCCCTTCTTGGCTTATTCTGTCGAATAGTTTTT
This sequence comes from Monodelphis domestica, assembly GCF_027887165.1. Lineage (NCBI taxonomy): Eukaryota > Metazoa > Chordata > Mammalia > Didelphimorphia > Didelphidae > Monodelphis > Monodelphis domestica. Next base: position 258,607,720 of record NC_077227.1, on the reverse strand, counting down.
ATAGTATTGGGGTTAGCTGTTCTTTGAATGTTTGATAGAATTCATTTGTGAATCTGTCTGGACCTGGGGATTTTTTCTTAGAGAGTTCTTTGATAGCTTGTTCAATTCCTTTTTCTAATATGGGGTTGTTTAGGTAATTTATTTCTTCTTCTTTTAGTCTAGGCAATTTATATTTTTGTAATTATTCATCCATATCACTTAGAGTGCCATATTTGTTGCCATATAATTGGGGCATAGTAGTTTTTAATGATTGCCTTGATTTCCTCTTCATTAGAGGTGAGGTCTTTCTTTTCATCTTAAATACTGTCAATTTGTTTTTTTTTTCTTTCCTTTTTTTAATTAGACTGACTAGTACTTTGTCTATTTTATTTGTTTTTTCAAAGTACCAGCTTCTAGTCTTATTTATTAAATCAATAGTTCTTTGACTTTCAATTTCATTAATTTCTCCTTTGATTTTTAGGATCTCTAATTTAGTCTTCATGTGAGGATTTTTAATTTGTTCACTTTCTGGTTTTTTAATTTGCATGCCCAGTTCATTGACCTCTACCCTTCTTAATTTGTTTATATATGAACTCAAGGATATAAATTTCCCCCTGAGTACTGCTTTGGCTGCATCCCATAGGTTTTGAAAGGATGTCTCACTATTGTCATTTTCTTCAATGAAGTTATTGTTTCTATGATTTGTTCTTTAACTAGCTGGTTTTGGAGAATCATATTGTTTAATTTCCAATTAATTTTTGATTTATCTCTCCATGTACCCTTACTAATTATTATTTTTATTGCATTGTGGTCTGAGAAGGTTGCATTTATTATTTCTGCCCTTTTGCACTTGTTTGCAATGATTTTGTGCCCTAGTACATGGTCAATTTTTGTGAATGTACCATGTGCTGCTGAAAAGAAGATGTATTCCTTTTTGTCCCTATTTATTTTTCTCCATATGTCTACTAACTCTAATTTTTCTAAGATTTCATTTGCTTCTCTCACCTCTTTCTTATTTATTTTTTTATTTGATTTATCTAGTTCGGATAGGTTAAGGTTCAGATCTCCCACTAGTATAGTTTTTCTATCTATTTCATCCTTGAGCTCCTCTAGTTTCTCCTTTAGAAATTTGGATGCTATGCCATTTGGTGCATACATATTGAGTACAGATATTTCCTCGTTGTCTATACTGCCTTTTATCAGGATGTAATTACCTTCCCTATCTCTTTTAACTAGATTTATTTTTACTTTGGCTTTGTCCAATATCATGATTGCTACTCCTGCCTTCTTTTTATCATTTGATGCCCAATAGATTTGGCTCCATCCTCTTACTTTCACCCTATGCGTATCTACCTTCCTCATGTGTGTTTCTTGCAGACAGCATATGGTAGGGTTTTGGATTCTAATCCACTCTGCTATTCGCTTGCATTTTATGGGTGAGTTCATTCCATTCACATTCAGAGTTATGATTACTAGCTGTGTATTTCCCAGCATTTTGATTTCTACTCCTGGTCCTGCCTTTTCTTCTTTCACTATTTCCTTCTACACCAATGTTTGTTTTTAATTAGTCCCCTTAATTCCCACCCTTATTTTACTTCCCTTTCTTCCCCCCTCCCTTCTTATTCCCTCCCTTATTTTCCCCTGTAGTCTTTTTAAAATTTCCCCCCTACCCTCTCACTCCCTTGTACTGCTTACCTCCCCACTAGTCTGTTTTTTACCCTTCTACTCCCCTATATATAGGGCGCAAATCTATTCTCTTCCCCAATGGATTGGAGTGTTCTTCCCTCTTTGGTCAGTTTCAAATATGTAAGAGTTGAGTATTTCCTATCTCCAACCTCTTTACCCTTCCAGTGTGTCGATGTTCTCGCCCCCTCCCACCATGAGCTTCTTTGTGATATATAAATTTACCCCCTTTTTGTTTCTTTTCCCATTTCTTTTAGTCATAACCTCTTTTTTTAGCTTTAGTCGTTTATATATATGTGTGTGTATATATATATACACATACACATGTATATGTATTTATGCATGCATATATCTATATACCTATTTATGTCTTGTCCTTTCATCCTATACAGTTTGTCACTGTTCCCTCTGAGTGTAATTCTTCTAACTGCTCAGGTGATAGCAACAGTTTTTAAGAGTTACCAATGACCTATTTTCTTATAGGGATACATATCATTTTAACTTATTGAGTCTCTTAAAATTTTTTTGTTGTTGTTTTGTTTCTTTTTTTCCCTTCTTTTTTAATTACCTTTTGATGATTCTCTTGAGTTCTGTGGTTGGACATCAAATTTTCTGTTCAGGTCTGGTCTTTTATTTATTAATGCTTGAAACTCTTCTGTTGTGTTGAATGACCATACTTTCCTCTGTAAGAATATAGTCAGTTTTGATGGGTATTTTATTCTTGGTTGTAGACCTAGTTCCTTTGCTTTCCGGAATATCGTATTCCATGCCTTTCGGTCCTTCAGTGTAGATGCAGCCAGATCCTGTGTTAACCTCACCGTGTTTCTGTGGTATCTGAATGGCTCCTTCTTGGCAGCTTGTAATATCTTTTCTTTCATCCAATTGTTTTTGAATTTGGCTATAACATTTCTGGGGGAGGGTTGTTGGGGGTTTGAGCTTCCCTGTCCTCTGGAGGCTTTTGATTGGCTTAAAGTCCAGCAGTCAATGAGGATGGGTGGGGAGCCTGGGCTTCCTTGCATTCTGGAGTCTTTTGATGGGATTAAGTTCAGCTTGGTTGGGCTAGGTTTGCTCTGAGTTCTAAACTTCCTGGACGGCTGGAGCAAATATGGAGGATCTCCAAAGCTCTGGCCAGGCTGCCAGGTTTATGCTCCTTCTAGGCTGCCATCTTGAGTCTGCCTCTAGGTTTCTGTTCTTTCAGAAGACCTTGCTCTCTAAGGAGGGAGGGGTTGTGGCCTCCCTGGGCTCTGAGGGCTCCTGATGGGATTAGGTTCAGCTGGTGTGGGCCAAGTGATCCCAAACCAAAAAACCTCCTCCTCCACAATCTGTGTTGAATGCCCGGAGACTGGCCCTGGTTGCTTTCAAGGTAAGCCCTTCGGAGTAACCCCTTTGCCGGCCCTGAGGTTTCTGTCCTTTCAGAAGCTCTGAGGGCTCCTGATGGGATTGGGTTCAGCTGGTGCCCTAAAGCTGGAACCTCCCTTGAGACTCAGATGGAAGGCCCCAGCCACGGGGCTACAGGCTTCCCCCTTCTCTCTATGTTTCCCTGCCATCTGTGTTGGGCTCCCTGGAGACTGGCTCAGGTTGCTTTCAAGGTGAGTCCTTCAGAATAGCCAGCCCTGAGGCCCTTTTGCCGGCCCTGAGGTTCCCGCTGCTGCCTAGGGCTCAGCACTCTGGGTTGGGGGGGATGGGTCCTGGGACCTTCTTTCTGCCTACCCCTTAGATCTGAGTGATCTAGGGTTCTGGCTTTTGGGGGGCCATACCTTTTGATCCAGGTCCAGTAGGAGGGTTCCCCGGGTCTGTCCTGTTGTTCAGTTTGAATTTCAGTGTTCTAGGAGCATTCAGTTTGTGATTGGTAAAGAAGGGTTTTCAGAGGTCTGAACTTTCGCTGCCTCTAAACCACCATCTTGACCAGAAGTCTGAATTAAATCTTTGGTGGTGGGTTTTAATGGCCCATAGACAGTCTTGAGGGCACTGAAAAATTGTTTGTAGTTTTTCATATCAGCAAAGCGCTGGATTTCTTCTGCCTTTTTTTCCCACCATTGGTCTTACATTTTCCTGATCTCACACTGTGCCATGACTTGGAGAGACTTGAATCTGTTCTTTTTAGGAGCAGAGTTTGGGTTATTTTTCCACTCCATAAAGGCTTTGTTCTTTTTGCTCAATAGGTCTTCAATAGCAGTGTTATTCTCCTCGAACCAGTTCTGGTGGTTGCATTGTTTGGGACCTAGGACTGCCTTTGATGTTTCCTTCACTGCGTCTCTGAACTGGTTCCATTTCTCGGTTGAGCTTCCAGTGAGTGGTCCCTTGGCAGACAGTTTGTTATCCAGACAGGACTGGAATGTTTGCAAATAAGATGGATCTCTAAGACAACTCACGTTGTAAAATGCGTGAACTGTCTGGGCGCGTTTTGGATGGTGAGGTGCAATGCGCATTTTAAGAGTCGCTCTAACCAATTGGTGGTCTGTCCAGCATTCAGCTCCTCTCATGGCTTTGGTGATCTGCACATCCTGGATGTCTCGCTGACATACAATGATGTAGTCAATGAGATGCCACTGTTTTGATCGTGGGTGCATCCACGTTGTTTTATATTTGTTCACCATTCTGAACACAGTGTTCGTGATGATGAGTTTGAACTCTGAGCATTTGCTGAGTAGCAGTAGGCCGTTGTTGTTCATTTTGCCCATGCTGTGTTTGCCGAGCACTCCTTTCCATCTTTCATGGTCCTGGCCAATGCGGGCGTTGAAGTCTCTCAGTAGTATCAGCTTGTCATTTGTGGGCACTGAGTGCAGGACGGCACTCAGTTCAGAGTAGAACTGCTCGATGGTCTCCTCTGTGCTGGTCAGTGTTGGGGCATATGTGCTGATGATTGTGGCATACCAGTCTTTGCTGAGAGGCAAACGGGTCTTCATGAGCCTCTCGCTGATGCCCACAGGCAAGTCTGGCAGCTGTTTGAGCAAACTGGTCTTGATGGCCAGGACAACACCGTGGATTCTGTCTTCATTTGTGGCTCTACTTTTCCAGAAGAAAGTGTATCCAGTGGTGGGTTTGCTGAGTGATCCCTCTTCTGGTAAGTGTGTTTCGCTTAATGCTGCGATGTCGTTGTTATATCGCGCCAGACCCGATGGCTACCCTCACAAGGTTTAGCCGGCCTGTCGAAGCCATTGCCCGGGGTGTGGCCACTGCCACATGCTAGTAGCTACTGGGAGCCACAAGTGAGAGCTGGGTGCCAGGTGGGGGTCAGAGGCTGGAGAGCTGCCCTAGGAGGGCATGACAAGCCCTCCATACCAGAAATACTACCCCTCCCTGAACACCCCATACACCCCAAGGGAAAATACTACAAGCATTCGGAAAAACAGAATTCAGGTACTGAAATAGTAACCTGAAATTTTATATCTATATCTATATATAAAACTAAAATAATAGTTTATTTTAAAATAAAGGAAGGAAGGAAGGGAAGGGAATTGGGATGATCTATCTAAAAACTATAAATAACCTTCCCCATCCCAAATCAAGTTGATAACCTACACTATTTAATACTTCTCTACCTACAAAGCTAATTCCTACAACCAGCTAAATTAACCCCCCCTTAGTTAATATATAAAAGTGGTAAGGAATTGAAGGTAGCAGGAACAGGGCTCAAAGGAAAGGTCTCACTGGCAGATGGCTTAGGTGTCACAAGCAAGCTCTGCAGGAATATCTCAGTCCACAGGATGTACAGGAACAGGTTAGATCTCAAGGAAAGTCACAGAAGAGAGAATATCTAGCTCTCTAAGTCCAACCTAGGAGACTAGACAGAAACACCTCCTCTTGCCTACTTAACTGTCTCTCTAAGAAGCAGCACCAGTCCTGCCACTTCTCCAGAGTTCTGGAACCTTCCTGCTTCTGCCTTTCAGCATTGATTTTGCTCCTGCTAATTTCCCTATAGCAGTACTAAGGAGCCAGAATCAAAATCACAAATGATTTAGCAGTCACCACTATAAAGAAGCAGAGAACTTTAAGTATATTCCAAAAAACAAAGGATCTAGGCTTATAGCAAAGAATAACTTACCTAATAGAATTGAGTAAAATATCACAATGGGAGAGAAAATGGATCTTAATGAAACAGAAGACTTTCAAACATTCCTGATGAAAAGACCAGAGCTAGGGAGAAACTTTGAAGAATAAACATAGGAATAAAGAGAAACATAAGGAGGTAAACATGAGTGAATAGTGATAAAGGATAAAGAACAATAAACTGCTAAATTTAAAAAAGTGGGAAGATGATATGATCCCTCTGCACCCTATCATCATCAGTGTTCATAGAGGGAGCCCAATTAGGCAAGACCTGGAAATGGTTCTATTATATCTTGATCTTAGTAAAAGAATGGAAAAATTAGGGAAGGGAAATGTACCAGTGAAAAGGAATAGAAAGATTAGGGAAAATTATCAGAGGCAAAAGTAGACATTTATACAAAGAGGAGGTGGAGAGGCTGACATTTGGACTCTTCTCTCAGAGAAACTAGTCAGAAAAAAAAGGAAGGATTTAGACATACACATACATAAACATAGTTGGATTCACAAGTACATGTTGCTCAATAGTGAAATAGGAGGGGAATGGAAAAGAGATTAGTGAGAATTAGAGGGAAGGTAGATTAAGGGAGAGATTAACCCCAAGTAAAACAAATATTAAGGATGCACAAAAATATTTCTCTTTTTGAAGTGACAAACAATGGGAATCTTAGGGATTGCCCATAAACTGGGGAATGAACAAACAAGTTATGGAATATAAATGTGTCGAAACACTATCATTCTGAATTCTTAGTAGCATAATGACCAACCAGGATTCTAGAGGACTAATGATGAAATATTTTACCTTCTCCTGATAAAGAGGTAAAGGATTCAAAATATAGACTGAGACAAGTATTAGAACATAGCCAATGTAGAAATTTGTTTTGACTGATTGGGTGCTTGTAATGGGTTTTATTTTTATTATATTCTCAGAGCAGGGAGGGGATTTAGGAAGGGAAACTGGGAAGGCAAATCTTGGCTGACTTAAATACATATGTATATACAAATATGTACATATTGTACTAGCAGGGGATCAGGAACCAAAGTTTGACAGGTATCTGAGAGAGAGGGAACAACTAAAGAGAAACACCACTTCCCACCTAGGCAGAGCTGTCCCAGAGAAAATGGAGTTGGATCTCTGACCAGAGCTGAAGAGTAAGAGAAAATCCCCTTCAATCTCTGTTACTGTTCTCTTCTTTGGATGATTGTTGTCTGTGATCCCCTTAGTACATTGAAGAAAAGAGGTCTAATTCTTCTTAGTTTATAAGATCTATTTATTAGTTGATAGTTTTGGAATGATTGGTTAGGGAAGAGGGAAACAGGAGGTCCCTATTCTATTTCCCACTTTAAGTTTCTTCAGGGGTTGAGGCTCAGGTCTAGAGACCTAAGTCCCAGGAGATCTTAGGATCTTTGTGGAGTCAGGTTGATGTAATTTCCCGAGTAAGAGATATAGCTTTGAAGGAAAGATCTTTGAGGTGGATAGTCTCTTGCCTTCCCCAAAGGGAAAAAGTCTCTATCCACCACTTATAAAGAAAGATGGTTAATCTGGATCTCTTCAGATCAATGAGGTATTTGTAGCTGGATAAGATCAGTGAGATTTGCTCCCTTCCTCTTCAGTTCAGAAGGACAAGGAAAAGAGTATATTCCCAATTGTTCACTTTCTTTTCTTAGCTGGAGATTCCAGTCCCATCCCCCATTGGTAGCCAAAGTTCTATTTCCTTTTTGCATGTAAAATCCAGTCTTTGCAATATATTGTATCTCTCTCTCATTCACAATATGCAACATGAAACTGAGAACTCTGAACAACACAGTGACCAACCACAATTCCTGAAGACTTTTTTTTTTAAACACTTACCTTCTACCTTGGAGCCATTGGCTCCAAAGCAGAAGAGTGGTAAGGGCTAGGCAATGGGGGTCAAGTGACTTGCCCAGGGTCACACATCTGGGAAGTTTCTGAGTCCAGATTTGAACCTAGGACCTCCCGTCTCAAGGCCTGACTCTCAATCCACTGAGCTACCCAGCTGCCCCCCCTAAAGACTTTTGATAAGACATACTGGCTACCTTTTCACAGAGAAGTAATAGACTCAAGCACAGATTGAGATTATTTAAAAGCATGGCCAAAATTTTGTTTTGCTTAACTATACATGCTTATAACAGGGCTTTTTTCTTTCTTTCTTATTTGGGGAGAGGAAGGAGCGAAGACTGATCTTTGCTTGAAAGTAAAATAAAATTTAATTAAAAAAATGATAAGTCAAAGAACAAATCTTAGAAATGATCTGTAATTTCATTAAAGATAGTAACAACAGTGCAATAACAATAAAATTTTGGGATGCAGCCAAAGCATCACGTAGGGGAAAAATTATATACATAAACACTTTGATTGATAAAAGAAAGAAAAAACAGATCAATGAATTGAGCATGTAACAATAAAAAACAAACTAGAAAACCAACCAATGAAACACTGAAATAGAAATCCTGAAAACAAGAGATAAAATTGAAAGTGAAAAATCCAATGAATTAATAAATAAAACTAGGAGCTATTTTTTAAAAAAACCAACAAATTAAACTCTTGGCTAATTTTTTTAAAAAGAAAAAAAAATCAAATGACCAGTATCAAAAATTAAAAAGGTGAATTAATAACCAATGAAGAAGTAAGAAATTATTTGAAACTCTTTTACCTCATTGCATATAAACTGACAATCTAAATTAAATAGATGAAATGCCTAGACTAATAGGATGAAAAATGTCTTAAATAACTTTCAGAAAAAAAAAAAGCAATGAATGGGCTGGGGTGGGGGGGATCCTAGATCAGATGGATTTACAAGTGAATTCTATCAGATATTTAAACAGCAATTCCAATACTACAAAGCTGTTTTTGGAAGAAAAAAATGAAGAGGTCCCACCAAATTCCTTCAATTATACAAATATAATCTTGATATCAAAAATGAGAAAGAGAAAGAAAACAATAGACCAATATCCTTAATGAATCCAAAAATATTTATTAGGCAACTGCTATTTTGCCAGATCCTGTGCTGAGCGCTGGGAATACAAAAAAAGACAGTTTCTTACCTAAAGGAGCTTAAAATCTGTGGGGAGGGGGGCAACTGAGTAGCTCAGTGGATTGAGAGTCAGGCCTAGAGATGGGAGGTCTTAGGTTCAAATTTGGCCTTAGACACTTCCCAGCTGTGTGACCCTGGGCAAGTCACTTAACCCCCATTTGCTTAGCCCTTACCACTCTTCTGCCTTGGAACCAATACACAGTATTGATTCCAAGATGGAAGGTAAGGTTTTAAAAATAAAAAAAATTTTAAAATTTGTGGGGAGACAACATGAAAACAAACATACCCAAAGAAAACTCTATATGAGATAAACAGGAAATAATTGTCAGAGGGAAGGCACTAGAATTAAGAGAGTTTAGAAAATGTGTTCTGTAAAATATCAGTTTAAATTTGGATTTAAAGAAAGCCAGAGAAATCAGTAGGCAGAGTTGAAGAGGGAGAGCTTTTCCAGGCATAAGAATAGCCAGAGAAAATGTCCAGAGCTGGGAGATAAAGGGTCTTGTTTGTGGAACAGGAGACCAGTGTCATTGGATTCAAGAGTATGAATATATATTGATGCATACATTTTAAACAAAAAATTAGCAAAGAGACTATGGCAACATCCTCAAAATTATACAAGTACAAAATATATAAAAATAGAGAAATTTTATTCATACCAGGAATGCAGGGCTTAATATTAGGATAATTATAAACAGAATTGAACTATTAATAACAAGAACAACAAAAATCATATTATTATTATTAGGTGGATAAAAACCTTTTGACAAGATATAATACCGATTCCTATTTTTAAAACACTAGAAAGTATAGTAATAAATGAATTTTCTTAATATAATAAATAATATCTATATAAAACCAAGGGTTAGTATTACCTGTAATTTACATTAACAAAAGATCTTTCCAGTAAAATCAGGGGTGAAGTAATAATTTCTTTTGTCACCATTACTGTTCAATATAGAGCTAAAATTGCTAGATATAGCAATAAGACAAGAAAAAACCTAGAATAAACATAGAGGAAACAAATTTATCATTTTTACAGATGATATGATGGTCTACTCAGAAAACTCAAGTCAACTAAAAAAAAGTAATGAAACAATGAACAACTCTAACAAAATTGCAGTATATAAAATAAGTCCATATGTGTTGTATTTTGTCAAAGGCTTTTTCTGCATCGAGATAATTATGTTAGTTTGGTTATTGATATGGTAAATTATGTGGATGGTTTTCCTAATATTAAACTAGCCTCCAAATGCACATTTAAACACCACATTTGTGATGGAATACTACTGCCCCATAAGAAATGATGAGTGTGTTAAATTTCAAAAACATGGAAAGATCTGCATGAAATTATGAAGAGCAAAATGGGTAGAACCAAGAGAACTTTATAGTTTTTAAAAGGATTTTCTTAATCTCTCCTTCTGTCTCTTTAAGAGGCAAGAGAGCAGGGTTTCTAAGTAGATCAGAACTGACAGGAGTCAGTGAGCCAGAGCTGAAGATTCTGTTATCAGGGAGACCAGGACAGAGATAAGGAAGGAGGCAGACAGGGGGTTTTGCCTGTGGATCTTGAGAGAGCAGGAGGTCTGTCTCTGAGGCAAGGGCTACTGGCAGTTGGATGGCTTATAGAAAACTGATTGAAGCAGTGAGTGGGTGGTGGCTGTCGATTATTTAGGGAGTTAGGTAGTTAGTGAATCATTTATAGATAGTGTGGGTTAGATAGGTCTGGTGTTTGCCAGGAAAAAGAAACTGTCCTCAGACAGAGGTAGACAGTATTAGGAATTTTAGGTATAGTTATAGGGTATAAGAATAACAATCTCTCTTTCCTCTTTTCTATTTTCTATGTGTACTTCTTTCAAAATTGAACTAAGTGGTTTTATTCAACAACTGCTCTCCTAACTTAGTCAAACTTTTACTTTTAACCCTTACATATCCAACATCAGAAATATTGTTTGAAGTACAACTGAAAGTCCACCTCCAAAGAAAGAACTGAAAAAAAAGGGGAAATATATGATATTGTTTTACACACATATTTGTCAAATGATGCCTTAATAGATGCCTTAAAAGGTGGGGAAGGAAGGAGATACCTGGGAATATTAATGTAACAAATTCACTATTTTTTTTAAGGATAATTTAGAAAAAAAAGAGGAATGTATGGCATGGTTTTACATACACACACATATATTTGTCAAATGATGCCTTAAATAGCATGAGGTGGGGAGGGAGGGAGAGAGGGAAAGGAGACAGCTGGGAACTTTAATGTAACAAATTCATTAATTTAAAAAAAAGATAATTTAGGAAAAAAATAAACAACCCATCTGGAGGTATATTCAGCATTCCACATCCTCAATCACCATCACTCTTCTGACAAGAAGACACTGTAGTTCCTTATCAGTTCTCCAGTTCTAAGTCTGTACTTTACATTTCATCCATATCTGACTGGCTTTTATGTGATATTATCATTTGGATTATTGTAGTTTATCCTTCTGGCTCATTTTCTTGGTTCTACTTTTTCCAGACTGTGTTACTTTATATAGAGAGCATGATCTCTAATGTCATCACTCTGGCCTCTGATTCATTTTGACAAGTAATTACTGATTGCTTTCAGCCATAGCCTCTAGTCCTGGCACTGGATCAGAGACCTTGCCCTTCACATGTTAAGACTGTAACTGATAATGCATTCCAGCTGAAGAATTAATTTGGCTCAGGCAAGAAAGGAGAGTGTAACTTATTCCTGCCTGGATCATCTTCTGCCTCCCTCACTGGTGCGACTGGCTAGTGGTAACTGTGATATAAGCCCTTTGGCTATGGGAGGATAGGAGTGTGAGAGCATAGGTAAGTGATATTCTTCTTCTTCCTATTTTCAGATGAGGAAACAAAGACAGAGGTCACAAAAACTATTAAGAGTGTTGGAGAGTATTTGAATTGAGGTCTCTCTAGATTCTGAATCCAGTGCTCTATCCACTGTGCAATGTGGCTAAACAACACTACCTTTAATAGACCTCATATCTTATGAAAGGATCTAAATTCTCTTCCAATCCTCCTACACACATGCAGATAAATATTGTACACAATAACTTCTATCACATCCATTAGGGTGTTCTCCTGCAAAGAGTTCCTGGCTTTGGGCTTACATGGAGCCCAGATTCAATTGTGGGGGAGTTTGCCTACTAAAAGAGAGGGTCAAGTTTTTTTTTTCCTGGATTCTGTAGCTCATCTTATTCCTGTCCCAGATTTCCAAGGAAAATGCCTTAAACAAAATGTCTAGGGTCTCTCTTTTTTTTTTCCATAATTTTTTTTCAGGTCCAAATTTTCTCCCTCCTTCTACTTCCTCTTATCCATTGTGAAGGTAAAATGCAGTCAGACAAGACATATTTCTGCATTAGCCATGTTCTGGAGTGGGGGTGGGGAAAGCAAGAAAAATAGAAAGAGAAAAAATAGGCTTCAGAGTGTATTCTCAGTTCATCAGTTCTCTCTCTGAAGATGGATAGCATTTTTCATCATGAGTCCTTTCAAATTGTGGTGGGTCATTTTATTGACTACTAGGTCTTTCATACTTGATTATCTTTACAATATTGTTATTACTATGTACAATGTTCTTCTGTATGCTCATTTCACCTTGCATCATTTCATATATCTTTCTAGGATCTTTCCTAAAAAAGGATTATGAAGGGTCCTACTAGAAGAGGTACTCAAAGTATAAAGTGGATATCTGGTATTGAGCAGCTATTTATGTCTTCTACCCCAAAAGAAATATGAAAGATTCATAAGTATGCAGAAACACATATTTAAAATATAAAACAAGAAAGCCACAATACCCATCATACTCTTTCAGCAGGTAAAGACTGCTTTGTGGAACTGCTGAAGAGATATTTCATACTCCCCTTGAATCTCCACTGACCAAGCTACCCACAAGTTCAGATTTGTCCAGAAAAGATCAGTGGATATTCTAACCTGCGATCCAATCCTTCTGGTGGTCATGATGGCTGTCTTAGTCCTTTCAACTGTTGCATCTTACTGGCAGTGGTAATCTTCAATTTTTAGAATATGGCTGTGGGAAGCATTTGTTGCTGGCAGCACCAACTCAGGAACATTCCAACTTTCAAACTCTTGAGTATTACATTACCACTAGGGCTGGAAATGTCCAATTCACTATTGGACAAACTGTCCATCACTATTAGGTGGTCTGAGCTCAGGGAAAGAAATATAAAATAGAAGAGGAAGTCAGAGACTTGGGTTCACCTGGACAAGCACATGTAATGCTTGTGTGCTTGAGTTCCATTGCTTCTAGGGATTGGGGGAATTTAGAGAAAACCTCTCCTTTGTTGGAAGTCCAGGAAGAACTGGTCTATTCCACCTTGAAACCTGTTGGCTGCTTGGTGAATCTCTGCCTATGATCACTATATCTTGGGGAATGACAGCTACTTTGCTCATTTCACTTCACTTCTCTATCTATCTATCTATCTATCTATCTATCTATCTATCTATCTATCTATCTATCTATCTATCATCTATCATCTATCTATCTATCCATCTATCCATCTATCTTTGTCTGTCTGTCTGCCTATCTGTCTATTATTTATCTAGATATCTGTCTATCATCTTTATCTCTCCCTCCCTCTCTCTCCTCTCCCTCTCCCTGTCCCTCTATTCTTTTCTCTCTCTCTCTCTCCCTCCCTCTCACTCTCCCTCTCTCTCTTTCTCCCTCCTTCCCTTTCTCTCTCCCTCCCTCCCGCTCTCCCTCTCTCCTTCTCTCTCTCTCTGTCTCTGTTTCTGTCTATCTTTCTGCCTATCATCTATCTTTTGAGCAAGAATGTTCCTCCATGAGTCAGTTCTCCCCGACACTCAATGGTTTTTATACAACCCAAGTCACATGGGTTCATGGAGACCAATGAAGAGTTTCTGTGTCATCAAAGCCACGTGAGGCCATTCATTCACAGATCAGTGTGTATGTCCACTGCCACAGGACCAGTACTCCTGTTCCATGGGATTCCCCTTGTTACAAATTCATACTAGCCATCATAAAACACTTTTACAATTGATAGCATTTCTGTGATTAGTTAGATAACCATTTTGCTATTATTTATTAATACTTTGAAACCACCCATAATAGTTAGCCCTTTATAATTATGGTGTGAGGGGTAATGGAGTGGGGAGGGAGGTGATGATGAGCTGTTTCTAAGTAAGACTCATTTTCTAAGCATTCCTCTGAGATGACTGAAAGGTGAGATAATTTACCCCCACCCTACAGAGGGGAAACGAGCCGAGAAAAGTTACCTCTTCCAAATTACCACCTACTGAACTAGAGTTCAACTAAGACTTGTGGTCTCCTTTCCTGTCAAAGGTTCCAAAAGCTTTGCCTTCTTTAAATGACAAGAGAGAAAGCCAGGATGTGGCCTCTCCATTAGCAACAAGGACAGCTTGGTATTGGACTTAATTCAATAACCTCTAGGTGACTGGAAGGTAGCTTTTCACCTGGGCTGGGTTCCAGCTTCTTGAAGGGGAAGGAGGAAACTCCATGATATGGCTAAGCCTTTTTGATGACACCTCACTCCCCCTTAAAGAGGCCTTCTCATGACCAAAGATGGAGATATATCTGGGCCCCACGCCATTCCTCAGACTATCACATGGGGTGCAGGCTCTTTGCCAGCACAGATGTTTCCCTGAGTCCTAAAGACACCCACCTTTTCTCTCTTCCCTACTCTTGTCTTTTTAATTCATATTTCTCTCTGTCTCTGTCTCTCTCTGTCTCTGTCTCTCTGTCTCTTTGTCTCTGTCTCTCTGAAAACAAACAAAAAAAAAGAACAACCCTCACCCTCTGCTATGTTGCTTTGCTCTATGATTCTGCTTCAGGTTAGGGAGGAGTGGGAGAGTGTCTGCACTATCATTCCATTATCTTCCTTCCTTTGATTTTCCTGATTCTCTCTTTCTGCCTCTCTCCTCTCTGTCTCTGTCTCAATTCCTGGACTGAGATCCAGGCCTAGAGATGGGAGGTCCTGGATTCAAATCTGGCCTCAGACGCTTCCCAGCTGTGTGACCCTAGGCAAGTCACTTAATCCCCATTGCCTAGCCTTTACCACTCTTCTGCCTGGAAACCAATATACCTTACTGCTAGAGGCAGGCACAGTAGCTAAACAGGAACCTATGATGAGCACCAGGCTAGAACCCAGACAGGGTGAGTTACTGCCAGGCTATCCCACCCTTTGTCTTTTAGCAGGGCTATAGAGTCCACAAAGATCTGTGGGGCCATCTCTAAATCAAGTGGCTTTGCATGTCTTATATCATCTTTTATTTAAACACTTACCTTCTGTCTTAGAAAGGATATTAAGAATTGCTCATGGGTAGGCTGAGCTAATATAATAAAAATGACAATTCTCCCTAAATTAATTTATTTTTTCAGTGCTACACCAATCAAACTACCAAAAATTATTTTATAGAATTAGAAAAAATAATAAACAAAATTCATTTAGATGAACAAAAGATCAAAAGTATCATGGGAATTAATGAAAAAAATGTGAAAGAAGGTAAGATAAAGCAATAATCATCAAAACAATCTGGTGCTGGCTAAGAAATGGAATAGTGGATCAGTGGAATAAACTAGGGATAAATGACCTCAATAAGATAGTGTTTGATAAGCTGAAAGACCCCATCTTTTGGGATAAGAACTCACCATTTGGCAAAAACTGCTGGGAAAATTGGAATATAATATGGTAGAAGCTAGTTATAGACTAATATCTCGCACCCTATACCAAAATAAAGTCAAAATGGGTATTTGATTTAGACACGAAGGGTGATATGATAAATTATATATAATATATATTATATTATAAATGATAAATTAGAGGAACATAGAATAATTTACCTGTCAGATCTATGGAGAAGGGAAGAATTTATGACCAAACAAGAATAGAGAAAACTACAAGATGTAAATGAATAATTTTGACTATATTAAAATGTTTTTGTACAAACAAAACCAATGTAACCAAGATTAGAAGGGAATCAACAAACTGGGAAAAAATTTAATAACAATTTCTCTGATAAAGGTCTCATTTCTCAAATATATAGAGAACTAAATCGAATTTATAAGAATACAAGTCATTTCTCAATTGACAAATGGTCAAAGGATATGAATAAAGAGTTTTCAGATGAAGAAATTAAAGCTATCAATAATCATTACATAAAACACAACATAAAAAATGTTCCAAATCCTTCTTGATTAGATAAATGCAAATTAAAACAATGCTGAGGTACCACCTCACACCTATCAAATTGGCCAATATGACAGTAAGGGAAAATAATAAATGTTGGAGGGATTGTGGCAAAATTGGGAACTCTAGTGCGTTACTGGTGGAGTTGTGAACTGATCCAATCATTCTGGGGGGCATTTTGGAACTATGGCCAAAGGGTTATAAAACAATGTATATCCTTTGATCCAGTAATACCACTACTAGGTCTGTGCCCCCAAAAAGACTTTCAAAAAGGTGGGGAAAGGACCTACTTGTACAAAAATATTTATAGATGCTTTTTTGTGTGGTGGCAAAGAATTGAAAACTGAAGAGATGTCCAGTATTAGAGGAATGGCTGAACAAACTGTGGCATATGATGGTGATGGAATATTATTGTGTTATAAAGAATGATGAAGTGGATGATTTTAGAAAGAGCTGGAAAGACCTCCATGAACTGATTCAGAATGAAGTAAGCAGAACCAGGAGAATATTGTACACATCGTAATAGCAATGTTGTGCAAGGATCAAGTGTGAAAGACAGCTACTCTCAGCAAAAAAATGATCCAGGACATTTCTGAAGGATTTTTGACAAAGAATGCCATCCACCTTCAGAAAAAGAATGGTTGGAGTTGGGATGCAGAGTAAAGCATACTACTTTCCACTTTAGTTTATTTAGGTTTTTATTTTGGGATTTGGGTTTTATATGAGTATTCTCTTACAAAAATAAACAATGTGGAAATATGTTTTATGTGATACTATAAATATACCCCAGATCAAATTGCTTGCCAGCACTGGAATGGGGGAGGGAAGGGAGACAATTTGTATCATATGGCTTTGGAAAACATGTGGAAATTTGTTATTACATGTAATTGATGAAAATATCTTTATAATAAAAAAATAAAATCAAGGAGGTAACACACATATGCACACATGTGGAAACTAAATATTTGTTCCAAGGCAGAAGAGTGGTAAGGGGTAGGCAACTGGGGTTAAGTGATTTTCCCAGGGTCACATAGTTAGGAAGTATCTGAGACTGGATTTGAACCCAGGTCCCTCCAATTCCAGGTCTGGTACCCTATACATTGAGCTACCTACCTGCTCTGAATTTTATTCTTTTAAAGCCTCTGAAAGGAGAATGGATAATGAATCTCTTGATCAAGAGATGATGAACGAATGAAGCAAAATGAGACCTACCTTTTTAGAAATGATTTAAGTAAAGATTTATTTTTCTTGGCTGTACATGAGTTTTCTTTTTTTTTCTTTTCAATTTTTAGGGGTGAGTGAGGGAAAGAAGAGGTAGTTTAAGGAAAGAGTTGCTGAAAAAAATAAAAATGAGAATCAATAAAGCTCTTTTTTAATGCATAGAAGAAAACAAAAGAATCATAGGTGACTGTTTTGAAAGTTACATGTTGAATTTATCTTCATTTCTTGTATTTGGGCAAAGGGATAATCATTTGGATGATGCATTTAAAAAGAAAACAAACTGTACATGGACATATGCAGTTTACTATTCAGTCCCCCTTTTCTGTTTTGCAATGTTTATGGATTTGCTCTTTTGGGGGGAGCTTAATCTGAGAACAAGAAAATAAATAAAATGATACAAAAGTCTGCAAAAATCTTCCTCCCACCTTTTCTTCCTCTCAGTCTTATCTTCTACTTCCAGTCACATTCTTAGTCAGCTGTATCCTGCCCTTTCTCCTCTTTCCACTCTGTTCTGCCTATTCTCTTCGTCATCCTGGACAGCAGCACTTTGTTGTTCCAAAACTCTTCTTTTGGGATTTGGTTTCTTCTTGGAGTCTCCTCCATCCAGTCTAGCTTGTTTCCTTTCCTTGGAAATGGGGGAAGGGAGGATGTAAGGACTCACTGAGCCAGAGAGCATTAGTGAAGATTATAGTTGTTCCTCTCCTTTTTATTTTTAAGTCTGCAGTGTCAGGCAGAAGTGAGAGGAATTGTACTGCTATACTTGTGCCTCAAGACAACGGTCCTTAACTTTTTTTGGTGTCATGGACCCCTCTGGTTATCTGGATCCGTTCTCAGAATGGTTTTAAATTAGAAACTAAGGAGCTGTCCTTTTGGGGAGTGATTAAACGAATTGTGGCATAGGAATGTGATAGAATATTATTGGGCCGTAAGAAATGATGAACTGGACAATTTCACAGGAAACCGGGAAGCTCTTTATGAACTTATTATCTAGAGGGAAATAAACAGAATGAGGAGAACAATTTAGACAATAACATTATAGAGAAAAACAACTATGAAAGACTTGGGAACTCTGATCAATGAGAAAACATGTAGCTAAAGGAATGAAGATAAAACATACCCTTTACTTCCGTAGATAAAGCTCATGAACTTAAGAAGCAGAAAGAGACATAACATATATTAGATATAATATATTGTAAGGGGTTGGACTAGATTATTTAAGAGTATGATCGCCAGGAATTAATCAATTCCAGTTGGTTTTTTTAGCAATTTATTCATAAAATAGAAGGAAAGTGTGAAAGTAGAGAAATGAGAAAGAGGGCAGAGTAAGAAATCTAGCTTAACGAGCTAGACTATTGCTCAAGCCCTGGCTTTACTCGGTAGGGCTCCAGAAGCCCCAGCTGGAGGGCTTAAGGGTCTATTAACAAAGGTTTTAGCCACGAGGCCTCCTCCCAGATGAGGGGCCCCTCCAGAGGCTAGTCCCTCCAGGAAAGCCAGGGAAGGGAGTCAGCCTTTTTTACTCACCCACATGGTAGTTCTAAGGGAAAAGAGAAGCAGTCCAAGGTCCTCATCCAGAGCTCCTTCAAGGTCAAGCTGAAGGTGAAAGATCTCATCACAGGAAGTTCTGGGCATTTTTAAATCATCACTTCCTGTGCCTTCCTCCCATTTTATGTGGACCAATTACAGCTAAAGCTTTGCTTAGGACTGCCCAGGTCAGTGAGTTTTGATTCATCACCCACTTTCATACACATGGGTCATAGACCTCCCCCACTTAAGGATAAGTGGGCTGTATATCCTTCTGGTGATTAAATCTAAAAAATGGGCAGGGGAGAGTTAACCCCATCTTCATAATATGTAGATACAATATGTTATATGTTAACATGTGTTATAGGTACGGATTTTAATTTTTTTTGCTCAACATGGGGAGGGTTGGTAATGAATGACCAAATTATTTTTTTAATGTTACTTGAAAAAAAAAGTAAAACAAATGCCAATCCTTCAAATTAAAAAAAGGTTTTAAATACATAAAATAAAATACATAGGATTGTAAAGGAAACCAATCATTTTGAAATACAATTATCAAATAAAAAAATAAAACATGCCAATCCTTCAAATTAAAAAAAATTTTAATCCATAAAATACATAGTATTTGTAAAGGCAATCAATCATTTTGAAATGTAGTTATCAACTTAAAAAAGTAAAACAAATGCCAATCTTCAAATTAAAAAAAAGGTTTTAAATACATAAAATAAAATACGTAGGATTGTAAAGGAAACCAATTATTCTGAAATATAGTTATCAAACTATTAAGAAAAAACCCAAATAAGTTCTTGGACTCAAGCTTAAAAATTCCTCAGGTTTGAGCCCTTGGGCTAGCTCCTGGTTATTCAGATGTTCTAAACCCTAGAGAGGGTTACTAAACTAATTTTCTGCTTTAGTGAAATATCTTTAAGGGATTGATTTGAAGGCAGAAAAAGAATTATGAAAGAAATGATGATGTAGAGGAATGTGAGTGCTCAGCTTAATTCATCATCTAACCCCATGATGGGATGGGGTGGGGTGGGCCAAGGAGGGGCTGACTCGTAGATTTTCATGGCTAACCCTGCCTCACCCCTGCTCTCACCTTCCAAACTGAGATCTGGTCAGATTCCCCGAGTTTGAGATCTGAGATGAAAGGGGGAATTCAGAGCACTGCCTAGGAACTACAGAGGGAGAACCTTTGCCCTAGTCAAGAAGATTATACTGTGTTCTCTGGCCCAGTGTAGAGGGAAAGTCCTAAGCAAATCAGGATTTACTTCTGCTTTTAAAGTCTTTCTGCAGCAGGGACATTTTTTCTTGCTTGAAAGTGCAAATTAGAAGCCTGACAAATAAGAGAAGGAAAATTTGAGTGCAAAGGAAGATGGGATGTAAGAAGTAGGACACATCATTCACTGCACTGTGGCTCTGTTCTCTCTTTCCCATCCCATGAAGAAGGAGAGCCACTTAAGGCCAGAGTGTCAGGATGATTGGCATGAGTCCTAGCTTAGGGAAATGGGGTGAGGGATAGAGCTCCTTTATAGAAAACATTTCCTGTATCCTTAAATGTTCTTAGAGCTACTGGGGCACTTTGCTTCTCTTCTTTCTCCATGTTTTGTTAACTTTGCCTAGAGAATTCAGAAAAAAGCCAGGAGTTTGGGAGGAGGGAAAGTTTAGTTCCTAAGATTGACACTGGACAGTTATTTTTCCTTAAGAGAGAAATGGCAGAAAATGAACTGAATTTTTAAAAAGGAAAAAAAAAAGAAGAATTAAGAAGTGCCTGCATAGCATGCATTTGGGAGATGTACTGTTGGAAGAAAAAGCTTTAAGAATAAATAGAAATGATCAATGTGTGTGTGTGTGTGTGTCTGTGTGTACACACATTTGTGCACAAAGTGTGCACTCCCTCCAGGATCCAGACTTTCTCCTCGACCCCTCAAAGCCTTCAAATGGAGGAATGGAGATAGAAATTGACTTCATGAAATAGTGGGAAGAATATTGGCTCTATAGTCAGTGGCTATGGGTTCAAATTTAGCTTCTGATGGCCTTCCAGAATGATCTCAAGCAAATCACTTAATCTCTCCAGGCCTTGGTTTCCTCATCTATAAAATAAGAGGACTGAACTAGATGGCCTCCTACCTGTTCTACATCTGTGATCTTCTGTCTTTTATAACTTAAGCTCTTAAATCTCAAACCAATGCACAGAACTGGTTTGAAATTTAATTCTATGCTATAAAGTGTAGTTTCCCAGTCTGAAGGAGTTTATCCCCTAAATGACAAAAAGAAGAATGATTGGAGGAAAGGGTCAGATGGGATAGGGTAAATGAATGACTCTAATTCGGGATCAGGAGGGCTCAGGTATCCAAATCTTGGAGAAGGGAATTTTGTCACTCTGTCCATGAGTTATCCTAGCCATTTAGCTCCTGAACACTAATGGCTATGAAGGGTGTTTTGGGAGGCCCATTCTACCAGGCATAAAGAGATATTTCTTTTTTAAATTTAATTTAATTTTAAAATATTTTCCCATGGTTACATTATTCTTGTTGTCTCTGTTACCTCTTCTCTCCCCCTCCCGGAACTGATAAGCAATTACACTATTATCACTCAAATCCTATTTCTATCTCATTCATTTTTGTAATAATCTTTTAAAACCAAAACTCCAAATCATGTGTCCATATAAACAAGTGATAAATCATGTTTTCTTCTTGATTTCTACTTTCACAGTTCTTTCTCTAGATGTGGATAGTGTTCTTTCTCATAAATCCCTCTGGATTATCCTGGATCATTGCATTACTTTTAGTAGCAAAGTCAATTGCATTTGATCACCCCACAATGTTCCAGTTTCTGTGTATAATATTCTCCTGGTTCTGCTTATTTCACTTTGCATCAGTTCATGGAAGTCTTTCCAGTTCTTATATAAATCAAGCCATTCATTATTCATTATAGCACAATAGTATTCCATCACTATCATATACCACAATTTGTTCATCTATTCCCCAAACTGATGGACATGCCTTCAATTTTCAATTTTTTGACACCACAAAAAGCACAGTTATAAATATTTTTGTACAAATATAACTTTTCTCATTTTTAAAAAAATCTCTCATAAAGAGATATTTCTGATGAACCCAGGACAGGAAAATTAGGAAACTAGGGTTTTAGTAATGTATGAATCTACAACTAACCAGCTGTAAAACCTGGACAAACCATTTAATTTAGCTGAAAGAACTTTCTCTGTTAAAATTAGGGGAGTTGACTAGATGATCGATAAAAGAGATCTATTTTATTCTGGGTAACAGAAGGACTCATTGTTGGAAGAAATCGTGGAACCAAGAGAAGAAAAGACAACCTTAGAGAACTCAGTAGAAAGTTAAACCTATTCTGACTCTCTTATTGGCCAAGGGAAATTTTTGTACTGAATTTGGGCTGGGGATAGAAGTCCCTACACGTTCTGTATCCTTGTATCCCCAGTGCTTAGCGCAATACCTGGCATGTTATTGTTGTTCAGTTGGGTCTGATTCTACTTGACTCCATGCCCTTTCCATGAGGTTTTCTTAGCAAAGATATTGGTATGCTTCGCCATTTCCTTCTCCAGTGTGTCCCCATTTTACAGATGGGGAACTGAGGGAATTAAGGGTTAAAGGACAACCCAAGGTCATACATTAGTGAGTGTCTGAGATCACATTTTAATTCCTCTCTTCCTGCTTCCAAGCTCCGTGCTCTGTCCACTGTGGCATCGAGCTGCCCACCTGGTAAATAGGAAAGAGCTTCATAAATGACTTTTGATTGATTGATGAGTTTTTTTTTTTTTCTGTAAAACAAGAGGGTTGGACTCGATGTCTTCTAAGGACCCCTTCACTCTACATATATAAGTCCCACCTCCCCCGTCCTATGACTGACACCCTTCCTTTCCCAACTTTCTCCGTGTTTCCTCTCTACTTTTAGGAGAAAGCGCTGCAAGGTAGGTCTGGCTAACAAGTTCGGAACAGCTCCCTCCCATCTCCTAACTGGAGGATGCGCAGTCTGTTCCAGTCCAGAAATAAAGCTGAGAAGGCAATAAATACCTGCGAAAGAAAAACGCACAACAGGGCCTGAGGGGTTTTTGTTCCGGGGGAATGGACTAAAAAGGGAGAGAAACAAAGAACGGGGCGAGGTCTTCAGGGGTTCCTCCCCTGCTCAGTCTTATTTTCTCTCGTCCCTTTCTCTTTCCTTTCCTTTCTTCGAGATAGGAGTTCTGGGTGGCCATAAAACTAGTTGAGCCGGGGGCTCCGCCCCAGTCTATTTGGTAGTCGGGGTTTAGGAGCGAAGCTCCAAGCGCCTGGGGGAACCGAACCTCGAGCCTGGACCCCGGAGGGGGCTGCACCGGGCGGGCTTTTTAACTGCAAACTCTCTGGAGGAGCGGCGGGAGCCAAAGGAAGTTCGAAACACCCAAGGCACTCTTCCTTTTAGGGCAACGGGGAGAGGCAGCAGCTCGGGGCCGGGAGAAGTCACGGGCTCTGGCGGAGGCGCCAAACAGCCTCACCTGCGCGCCTAGAACCCACCTGCCCTCGCACACGCAGCCACACCTACGCGGGCCGACACAAGAAACCACACGTCCCTTACACACTCACTCGCCCTTACGTCTATACTCGCGTGCAGCCAGGCACCCAGATTGGCGAGCACAAAAGAACGCGCATCAGGGAGGTAAGATGCTGTCCTTACTTTTTACCTTGACTTTAGAGCATTTCCCTTTAATGTCACTCTTTGACCCACACATCTTACTTTCCTTGCCGTTTTCTATCGGGAATAATTTTTCTTCTCCCTCACCCACTTCAGGAGAAGCTGCGTGGATTTGGGGAGAGAGGTCGGGAAGACCTAAATTCAAGTTCAATCCCTAAAAATTAACTGTCTGCGTGACCCCGGGCAAGTCCTTTAACTTCTCCTTAGGTAGTTCTCCAGGTGGTTACAGAATTTTGGAGCTCCTCAGAGGAGCTAGTTTCTGCATGCTCTTTCCTCTATTAGATTAGAAACTCCTGGAAAACGGGGACCATTTTTACCTTTTTTACTTAGCACACAGTCTGCCACATAGTAGATACTTAATAAATGTTTGTATCTTAAGCCAAAGGCAGCTAGTGGATAGAGTACTGGACCTAGAGTCAGAAGATCTGCGTTCAAATACGGCCGGGGAGGGGTGAGGTGGGGGGCGGGGGTCTCCGAATCAATGACAT
This sequence comes from Monodelphis domestica, assembly GCF_027887165.1. Classification (NCBI taxonomy): domain Eukaryota; kingdom Metazoa; phylum Chordata; class Mammalia; order Didelphimorphia; family Didelphidae; genus Monodelphis; species Monodelphis domestica. The sequence goes on along the minus strand of NC_077227.1, from coordinate 258,583,813 downwards.
CACAGGTCCAAATCATTAATAATATCTGATCTTGATACTGTTGCTTTAAAATTTTACATACGATTCAATTTTATCTTTACAAGGATCCTGTGACCAGAATGAAAGTCTGCTTTCTGGGTACAAACTCCAACAAGCTCCTGACTGGATGGGACTTTTCCCCCTTTGAATGAGCTTCTGCACCTATTACCTACACCCATGGTTAATGCGCCTGGGATTTAATCTCGGTGCGAAGCCAAACATTCCGGAGCTGTGGGTGAGGTGATGGGAGGGAGGAGACCGCAGCTCCAGATCCAGCTGGATTAGAACTGGGGGGGAGGGGGGAAGTTTTGCTTTATAAGTAGATTCTGTCCTACCCAGTTCCCTGCTGCAAATGTATGGGCGGTTGAGTAATTTAGGGGTGGGGGTGGGGAGGGGGAGAGAAACCCTCAGGTGAATTGAGTTGTTAATCGCATCCAGACTCATCTTTTGAGAAAACTCCCTTCCTTTCCTATTTAAGAAATGCTCAACGTAGGAAAGAAACAAGCCATTGAAACAAGGGACCTAAAGCAAGAAACAGTCTCTTCTGGGCACCTGGCTTATGTTGGAAGCTAAACTTCACCACACTTTTCTCGTTGGCTCTGCTGGATTCCCTTAGAGCAGGGGTCCCCAAACTTTTTACACAGGGGGCCAGTTCACCGTCCCTCAGACTTTTGGAGGGCCAGACTATTAAAAAAACAACTATGAACAAATCTGCATACCGCTCACCATGCTGACATCTTCCATTGTGCAGTCACATACCTTTGGGTGCCTTGTTCTCCCTCGTCAGTTACTCTCAGAACAAGGTGCCACCCAAAGGATTATGTCACCAGAAGTAATACTGTAATGTGACTTCGAGCTTTGCAATGCCACCACATACAGTGTGCCTTTCATTGACCAACAATGAAAGAGGTGCCCCTTCTGGAAGTGTGGGGGCCAGATAAATGGCCTTAAGGGGCTGCATGTGGCCCATGGGCCATAGTTTGGGGACCCCTGCCTTAGAGGCAAGACTAGCCTAAGGAGTCATAGAACCAGTACTTTCCTTAAACCATACCACTTGGGTATAGTTTACCCATCTCTTTACTCCCTACCCATTGTCTGAAATTATTATTCCAATAATAGCAATAATAATAATAGCAATCATTTATATAGCACCTACTATGTGCCACATACTTTACATATATCTTATTTGATCTAACAATTCTGGGAAGTAGGTGCTATTACTATCCCTGTTTTGTAGTTGAGGAAACTGAGGCAACCAGAAGTTTTAGGTACTTGCCCAAAGTCACATAACTAGTAAGTATCTGAGGCTGTATTTGAATGCAGATTTTTTGACTCCAGGTTCAGCATTCTATCTTCTAGATGCCTTTGGCTTATGATACTAATATTTATTATGTACCTACTATGTACCAAGGACTGTGCTAAGCACTGGGGAATCCCCCCCCCCCCCAAAGGCAAACATAGTCCTTACTTTTTATGAGTTTCTAGTCTCATAATGGGGGAGACAGCAAGCAAAAAACTATGTACAAACAAGCTATATACAAGATAAAATGGTAATAATTAAGAGAGGGAAGGCACTAGAATTAAGATAGGGAAAGACTTTCTGTGGAAGGTGGGAGTGTAGCTGAGAGTCAAATTCAGGAGGAGGAGGTGGGGAGAGCATTTCAGGAATATTAAGCACTGGCTTCAAGAACAGGCAAAAGATTGTCCCTACCCTCAAAGAGCTCAAAACCTAATGGGGAAATAAGTAACAAACAAATAGGTACAAACAAGCTATATTTGGGACACAGGAAATAAAAACGAAGAATTAGGAGGTATTGGGAAAGGCTTCCTTTGGAACACAGGTGCCAAAACTATGGCCTGAGGGCAGCATGTGGCCCACAACACTTTCAAGTGTAGCTAAACCAGATTAAAATGTGGTTACCACCTGATTTCTAATGTGCTAATATGTTAATTTAAAAAAGAAATATATGTGATCTTTAGTTTACATGCAGTCCTCAGGGTTATATATACCATTTAGAGGAACCTATTTCTATCTTTTTGACATAGCTGCTGTGCATGAGACTTTAGGTGAGATTTGAAAGAAGTCAGGAAAGTCAGAAGACATGAGGAGGGAGTGCATTCCAGGCAGAACAACTAGAGAAAATACTCAGAACTAAGATATGGGGTGTCTTGCTCCTGGCACAGCAATGAGACCACTGTCAGGAGCAAGGTGTAAGAAGACTGGAAATGGGGCCACCTAGGTGGATCAGTGGTTTGAGGACCAGACCTAAAGATAGGAGGTCCTGGGTTTAAATCTGGCCCCAGATTCTTCCTAGCTGTATGACCCTGGTCAAATCACTTAACCCAAATTGCCAAGCCTGTCTCATTCTGTTTTGGAATCAATCTACAAGGCTGACTCTTAAGATTGAAAGTAAAGGTTTAAAAAAAAAAACTGGAAAGATAGGAGAGACTTTGAATGTCAAAGAGATGATTTTCATATTTGACCCTAGAGGTGATAGGGAATCAAGGGAGTTTATTGAGTAGGAAGGTGACATGGTGAGACCTGCTTTGAATCACTCTGGTGGCTGAATGGAGGATGGTTTGGAACCGGGGTAGACTTGAGACCCACCAGCAGGCTATTGCAATAACTCATTTTTTAATTGATGAGTATCCTTGATGATAGTACCTTGGGTTAGTTAGTCACCCAGCAGAAAACAGAGCTTTGAGAGAAACATATACACTGACTTGGTTCTACAAAGGAAAGGCTTTATCAACCCTTGCTTTGAATATAGTCACTTTGAAATCTGAGGTCTGAGTGACAGACTTTTGAAATTTTAATTATTTTTCCAGATTGCATGTCAATATAATTTTAAATATTTATTTTCTGACATTTTGTCATGTTGGGAAACAAGCCACATATTGCTTATGTTAGAGAAAAATTAATGAAGGAAATAAAGTGAAGAATGGCATGCTTCAATTTGCATTCAAGTTCTGCCTGCTCTTTCTATATGGTGGATATCCCTTTTCATCATGAATCCCTTAGAGTTGTCCTGGATCCTTGCTGATATTAGTTGTCATTCAGAGCTGATTATTGTATGTTATTGTTGTTACTGTATATATATACAAGGTTCTGGTTCTGCTCCCTTCATTTTACAGGTATTAGGCATTCTTGATCATTTTGTTTATTCTTGTGTTGTCAGACTTCTCCGCTCTAATCGGTCTAGTATCCCCATTTATTCAACAGCATTTCTTTTTTCTCTCTCTCTCTCTCTCTCTTTTTTTAAAACCCTTACCTTCCATCTTAGAGTCAATCCTGTGTATTGGCTCCAAGGCAGAAGAGTGGTAAGGGCTAAGCAATGGGAGTTAAGTGACTTGCCCAGGGTCACACAGCTGGGAAGTGTCTGAGGCCAGATTTGAACCCAGGACCTTCCGTCTCTAGACCTGACTCTCAATACACTGAGGCACCCAGCTACCCCCTCAAAAGCATTTCTTTTTTCTCTTTCTCTCTCTCTCTCTCTCTCTTTTTTAAAAACCCTTACCTTCCATCTTAGAGTCAATCCTGTGTATTGGCTCCAAGGCAGAAGAGTGGTAAGGGCTAAGCAATGGGAGTTAAGTGATTTGCCCAGGGTCACACAGCTGGGAAGTGTCTGAGGCCAGATTTGAACCCAGGACCTTCCGTCTCTAGACCTGACTCTCAATACACTGAGGCACCCAGCTACCCCCTCAAAAGCATTTCTTTTTTCTCTTTCTCTCTCTCTCTCTCTCTCTTTTTTAAAAACCCTTACCTTCCATCTTAGAGTCAATCCTGTGTATTGGCTCCAAGGCAGAAGAGTGGTAAGGGCTAAGCAATGGGAGTTAAGTGATTTGCCCAGGGTCACACAACTAGGAAGTGTCTGGGGCTAGATTTGAACCCAGGACCTTCCGTCTCTAGACCTGACTCTCAATACACTGAGGCACCCAGCTACCCCCTCAACAGCATTTCTTAAGCACTTACTATGTGCCAGATACTGTCCTAGGTTCTGGATCTAAAAAGATGAAAGTGAGATAGTCTCTAACATCAAAGAGCTTACTTTATAATTGGAGGGGGGGAGGAACAACATTTATTTAGGTAAATAAATACAAAACATAAATTTAGGATGAGATCAGTCAGCTATAGAAAATTCTGCTTCCAGCTTTGAGCTTAACTGACATCCTGCTTTGGGTGTTACTGTGCACTTTCAGAAGGAACTAGAGCTTGTACCCTAGGGTCAGTAGAAGTTTTGGCTCTGGGACTTTCCATTTCTCAAATAGGAGCTTAGTTTGAGGTGGCTTGATTCTTGACTCTTCTTACCAACTCAAGCTCTTCAGCTGGACTCTACTCCTGGGCTGGGTGCAACCCATGTGTTCTATGGCTGTGTGCTTAGTAAAATAACATTGACATTGGGAGAGGAAACCCCCCCCCCCTTCAATCCCCTTGCTGCAATCTCCAAGACATGCAAAGAAGAAGCTGAATAGCAAACTCAAAAGTTGAGTTCCTCCTTCACAGCACAGCTAGTATGGATGACTCCTCCACTTTTTAAACTCCTAGTCCTTCCTGATTGACTGTTTTGGTGAGAGGGTTGAGAAAAGAGTATTAGAGCAGGCTCATTCCCTCTATCAATTTTCAGTCTCATTTCCTTGTTCCTCATTTACTTTTTTGAAAAATTAATTTTTTTTATTCAGCCCCTTCTTTCCCTCCCCACACCACAAAAGGCACCATCTAGCGAAATATATAGACTATGTCTTTCGTGTTTCCATTTCTCAGTTTATCCTCTGGATGTGAACATTTATGAGTTATTCTCTTCATTTGAGTCTTCATTATTTCATGTAGTTCTTTACAAGTTTTTTTTTTAATGAATTTGCTCCTTGTTTTTTACAACAGTAGCATTCTATCACAATCTCATACCATAATTTGTTAGCCATTCCCCAATTGATGGAAGTCCCCTCAATTTTCAGTTCTTTGCCACCACAAATAGAGGTGCTTTTAGTATTTTGCAACATGTAAATTGTTTTCTTTTTTCCCTGATCTCCTTGGGAAATAGATACTATTGCTGGGTCTAAAGATATACATAATTTTATAGCTTTCTGGGTATAATTCCAAATTGCTCTCCAAAATGGTTGGATAGGTTCATAGTTCCACCAACAATGTATTAGTGTCTCCACTTTTCCACATCCTCTCTAACACATCACTTTAGCCAATCTGATGGGTGTGAGGTGATACTTCAGGATTGTTCTGGTTTGCATTTTCCTAATCAGTAGTGATATTGAGCATTTTGTTTTGTGTGTCTATATAAGGCTTAGATTTCTTCATTGGAAACTTTCATTTGCTTTGTACAAGGTGCAAATGGGTCACTCAAAGCTTGAAATGGATGTGCCCTTCACTGGCCCATTCTATCCTGTAATCTCATCAAGGACATTGGAGAGCCTTGATTAGTCAACCTGGGGAACCAACCCATTTAGATCACATGGTCAATTCCAATTAGTTCTCTGGTGACTTACAAGGGTTCAAACATTGTCCTACTGAGTACTTCTCATGCCTGGAAATGCCTGGAAAGGTAGTCTAAAGCCAGATTGTGAAGGTTTTTCTTTTTCTTTTTTTTAATCCTCATTTTCTGTCTTAGTAACAACTCTGAAGACAGAAGGTCAAAGGCTAGGTAAACAAGGTTAAGTGACTTGCCCAGGGTCACACAGCTAGGAAGTGTCTGAGGTCATATTTGAACCCAGGTCCTTTGGATTTCAGGCTCAGGGGAAGGCTTTTCAATACTGGTGCTGCCCAGCCCTATCAGGGCTTGGATATGTCATCCAAGTCTAACTTTGTGGATTGTTTATAAATTTTTTTAATGTTCTCATTTATGACATTCAGTTAACAAATAAATATTTTTTATAGATTATATAAAAATATAAAATTATATTTAAAAAAACAAATTAAATATTCTTTGCTATTTTCCTAGCTTCTAACTTGTCTCTGGAAAAGACCAGAGTAGCAGTAGGGATTGGTTTATAAGGACTGTCAGAGTGGTTTCATTTTCCATTGCTACTAAGCTGCCATCTTGGATTCCTAGCAGTAGGGATTGGCAAGACACCTTCATGGGTAGAACAGTGCTAAGTCAGTTCTTGGGATTTCCTAGAGTACTTCAGCAAAGTCTCTTCTTCTACCCAAAGAAGAGGGTGACATTCTCCATCTGAACACAGAGAAGATCTTTCAGGGCCAAAGCAGCATTTGTTTATGAATCACAGGTTCTCAGTGTTGTCGGGGCACTCAGAAGCCACCTCATCTGACCAGTACTTGGTGTCGTTCTACATTATCCCAGACAAATGGTCATCTGCCAAGAAAGACCACCTTTAAGAGGAAGCTCCCCAACTGCACAGGAAGGTCCAGTTTACTTTTTGGACTGCCCTGATTGTTGGGAAATTCCTGATGCCTGGGACACTTTTTAGCTATATGAACCTGGGCAAGTCACTTAACCCTGTTTGATTCTTTTCCTCAGTTGTGATATAATTAATACTAATATATAATATATCAATATATATACATAAAATACATTATATTGATTAATATAATGTATAATAACTATATAAATAAATAATATAAAATTAATTGATAGAAATAAATACTATAAATATAAATAATGAATAAGTATAAATATAAATAAATCAGTATTATATAAATATAGCTAAAATAAAGATAAATACTATATGTATATCACATACGTATATAATATAATAATCATATAATGAGGGCATCATACATTGGGATGTGAAAAATGATCTGGAGAAGCAAAGGGCAAGCATCTTTGTATAAAGATTAAAATTTTGGGAAACTGAGGCAGGTAGAAATTAGTTTCTCTCTGCAAGGAGTATTATTTTTTAGAGATTTATTGAAGATTAAGGATTAAGGAAAATACAGGATAAGAAAGCAGGTGTCTAGGCCCACGGGCCTAGACAACCTCACCTACATTACGAAAAGAGACAGGTCTGCTTGGAAGCTGCAACGGGAAAAAGAAAAGACCCCGCCTATGGCGGAGACCCTTTAAATCATAATCTGCTCTCAGTCCAGGTGAGAATTCAGTGAGATTACAAAGCATTCTGGGGAAGTGGAGCAAGGACTTCTGGGGATTGAAGTCCTGGATTCAAGTCTCTATTTTTACATTTTGCTAAGAAAACCCAAAATGGGGGAGTCAGACTCACCTGAAGTGAGTGGACAACAGCAAACAACTGTGGGCCCTAGAAGCCAGGGACCTAATGCATTGGAAATAATTCTGTATTTGCCAATGGGGGAAACCCCAGCACTCAGAGTTGGGACACCCTATACTTCTGTCAATAAAGAGGTAGTAGGCCAAGAAAGAGATGTGGCACATCCAGAATATATCAGTGGACAAGCATGTAGGAAACAGTTCCAATGGTTCAGGCATTTTTGAGGCACAGGACCTACAAAAACAAAGAAACAAAATGGCCCCTTTGGGTCTTACCTTTGTTATAAAATGAAGAAATTGGATTTTACCATTTCCTAGTTTCCTACCAACTTTGTAATTCTATAGATAGTTCTGTAAACATGATAACATTGTGCAGCCAGTGCTTGGAGTTAGGTACTTAGCGTCAGGGAGTTAGGCTTGAGTTAGAATCTTGCCTTAGGTACTTACCAACTGTGTGACCCTGGGTAAATAGTTTAACCTTTTTTCAGCCTCAGTGTCCTCATCTGTAAAATGGGAATAATAATAGCACCTACCTCACAGGATTGTTTTGAGAATAAAATCAAATGAGATAATCAGTTTGCAAAGTACTTTGCAAACCTTGAAGTGATATAATGCTAATACTTTTAGTTATTATTTAAATAGAATTTATTTTTTTTAATTACACATAAAAGTAATTCATTTTCTAAAATTTTAAGTTCCAAATTCTCTCTTTCCCTCTCCCTGAGATGGTAAAGCAATTTGATTTAGGTTAGTTATTATTATTAATTAGATATATATTTCTTAAAGTAGGTTAAAAGTTGAGTGGGAGAATATTTTCCAGTCCTATTATTTTTCCTGTATTTTTAGTTTAGGGATATAAAATATATTCTCCTTTACATGTGACATTGCTCTCCAGTATTTCTAAGGGGTAAGAGAAGGGAAGGGGAGGAGAAACATTTATCAAGCACCAGACATTGTGCTAACTGCTTCACAAATATTACTTTGACTTGATCCTTCTAACAGCCCTGTGAGTTAGGTACTATTATAATTCCTATTTTACAGATGAAGACATTGAGGCAGACTAAAGTTAAGTGACTTGCAACCAAATGCAAACCAGTAAGATTGAGTCAGAATTTTAACTCATGTCTTCTTTTCTCTAGCTAAGAACTCTATACCTTGTTCCTATATACTATATCCTCAATACATATTGAGTCCAATTTCCAATGAAAGTTCAATTTGAGTCTAGTTTCTAGGGATGGAACCAGGGACTGAAAAACAGGTTTTTATCCTGTCTCTGGCATTTCCTAGTTGTGTGAACTTGGGCAAGGCTCTTAACCCTGTTTGCCTCAGTTTCCTCATTTGTCAAATGGGCTGGAGAAAAAGACAAAATCATTCCAGTGTTTTTGCCAAGAAAATCCCAAATGGAATCATGAAGAGTCAGACATGACTGAAACATCTGAGTAACAACAAAATGAAATTAGTTGCCAAATCTCATCTCTTTTATCTCTTCAATATCATTGGCCTCTGTCTCTATTCTTACCACAAGTACTCTATTTAAAAAAAAAAAAAAGTTTTTTAAGCCCTTCCAAGGCAGAAGAGAGATAAGGGCTAGGTAATGGGGGTCAAGTGACTTGCCCAGGGTCACACAGGATTTTCTTTTTTTAGACTCTTACCTTCCACCTTAGAATCAATACTGTGTATTAGTATCAAGGCAGAAGAGTACTAAGGACTAGGCAATGGGGGTTAAGTGACTTGCTTGGGGCCACACAGCTGGGGAGTGTCTGAGGCCAGATTTGAAAGCAGGACCTCCCTTCTCTAGGCTTAACTCTCAATCCACTGAGCCATCCAGCTGCCCCTACCACAAGCACTCTAGCCTAGACCCTCATCACTTTTGCCTGGATTATTGCAATGACCTAGATGGTCTTACAACACAACATCCAATTTCTCCTTTCCCAGTCCAATTTCTACATGGCTGCCAAATGGATATTTCTCAGCTACACATCTGACCAGGTCAGTGCCTACTGAGCTCAAGAAGCTGGAGTGCCTCCCAGTGAGTGTAGGATAAAATTCAAACTCCTCTGTGCCTGCATTTGGGTAACTTTACCCTACCAGCTTGCCAATGGGATTAGCTTTGGTTCCACCATATCCACCCTCCCTGTCACCTCCATCCTTCTGGTCAAACTTTGACAAAGAGAAGGGAGCACGTTGTGAAACACTCTAGAGACATCTCTGTGAGGGGAAGCATCTAGGTAGTCTGATGCATTGATTGGGAACTTCTTTATTCTTGCAGGAGTTGGCTCCTGCCTTATCCCTCTTTTCACTACTTTGTACCCCTGGAAAGCCTTGGACTTATTGGAGCCTTTTAGTCCTGTTCAGAAGATGAAGACGCATCTCCTATTGTTGATGCTGCTGCTGCTGCTGCCTCCATTGCCTGTATCCTCAGTAAGTGAGACTGCCTTCTCAAGGGAGGAGGGCTGGAAACTGAGAGGGAATTGGGTCATTGTTGTTGATGCAGCATTGGACATAGAGTCAGGAAGACTTGTGTTCTTTTTAAAAAAAATTTATTTTAATCATCATGCAAAGCCTATTTCCATATTGGCATTGTTGTCAGAGTAAACTCGTACAGAACCAAAACCCCAAAATAAAACCATAAATACACCGATGTGAAAGACGACTCCACCAGTTCTTTCTCTGGAGGTGGATAGCATTCCCCATCATAAGTCTTTCAGGATTGTCCCAGATCACTAGCTCAACATTGCTGTTATTGTGTTCAAAGTTCTCCCAGTTCCACTTATTTCACTCTGTATCAGTTCCTGCAGATCTTTCCAGCTTTTTCTGAAATCATCTTGCTTACCATTTCTTATAGCACAATAGTATTCCATCACCAACATGTACCACAATTTGTTCATTCATTCCCCAGTCAAAGGGCATCCCCTCATTTTCCAATTCTTTGCCATTACAAAAAGAATAACTATAAGTATTTTTGTGCAAGTAGGTCCTTTCCCCTTTTTTATTATCTCTTTGTTATATGGATCCAGTAGTGACATTACCAGATCAAAGGATATGCACAGTTTTATAGCCCTTTGGGCATAGTTCCAAATTTCCTTCCAGAATGGTTCAATCAGTTCACAACTCCATCAACAATGCATTAGTGTCCCAATTTTGCCACATCCCCTCCAATATTTACCCCTTTCCTTTATTGCCATATTGACCAATCTGATAGACATAAAGGTGGTACCTCATAGTTTGTATTTCTCCAGTTAAGAGTGATTTAGAACATTTTTTCTTATGATTATTGATGACTTTGGTTTCTTCATCTGAAAATTATTTGTTCATATCCTTTGACCATTTGTCAATTGAGGAATGGATTTTATTCTTATAAACTTGACTTAGTTTCCTGTAAATTTGAGAAATTAGACCTTTATCAGAGACATTTGCTATACAATTTTTTCCTGGTTTGTTGTTTCCCTTCTAATCTTGGTTATATTAGTTTTGTTTATACAAAAGTTTTTAATTTAATACAATTAAAATTATTTGTTTTACATCTTCTAATACTCTCTAGCTATTGCTTTATCATAAATTTTTCCCTTCTCCAGAGATCTGCCTGGTAAATTATTCTTTGTTACCTTAATTTGATTATGGTATCACTCTTTATATCTAAATTGTATATCCATTTTGATCTTATATTAGTATAGGATGTGAGATATTGGTCTATACCTAGCTTCTGCCATACTGTTTTCCAATTTTCCCAGTGGTTTTTGTTAAATAGTGAGTTCTTATTACAAAAGCTGGGATCTTTGAGTTTATCAAAAAATAGATTGCTAAGGTCATTTACCTCTGTATATTGTGCATCCATCTAATCTACTCCATTTATCTACAGTTCTGTTCCTTAGCTAGTACCAGATTGGTGTTTTTGTTGTTGTTGTTTTTTGTTTGTTGTTTTTAAACCCTTACCTTCCTTCTTGGAATCAATACTCAGAATTGGTTCCAAGGCAGAAGAGTGGCAAGGGCTAGGCAATGGGGGTCAAGTGGCTTGCCCAGATTCATACAGCTAAGAAGTGTCTGAGGTCAGATTGGAACCCAGGACCTTCCATCTCTAGCTCTGGCTCTCAATCCACTGAACCACCTACCTGCACCACCACCCCCCCCCACCCCCCGATTGTTTTGATGATTGCTGTTTTATAGTTGTTTGAGATCTGGTTCACTAGGCCCCCATCCTTCACATTTTTTCCCCATTAATTCCCTTCATATTCTTGACCTTTTGTTCTTCCAGATGAATTTTGTTATTATTTTTTCTTGTTCTATAAAATAATTATTTGGTAGTTTGATATGGTACTCAATAAATAATTTAGGTAGAGTTGTTATTTTTATTGTATTAGCTCAGCCTGCCCATGAACAATTAGATCGGACTTTATTTGGGTAAAAAGTGTTTTGTAGTTGTGTTCATATAATTCCTGTGTTTGCCTTGGCAAGTAGATTTCCAGGTGTTTTATATTGTTTAGAGTGTTTTAAATGGAATTTCTTTTTCTGGCTCTTGTTGCTAGACTTTGTTGGTAATATATAGAAGTGCTGATGATTTATGTAGGTTGATTTTGTATTCTGTGACTTTACTAAAGTTATTAATTCATTTATCTAGGTTTTTAGTTGATTCTCTAAGTGTACCATGATATCATCTGCAGAGTGATAGTTTACTTTCTTTGTTGTCTACTTCCTTCAATTTCTTTTTCTTCTCTTATTGCTACTGCTAGCATTTCTAATACAATAATACAATACAATCTAATAAATCTAATACAATCTAATACAACTTATGCCCATTGCAGATAATAAGCTCTCTTTTCTAATCCTGTATCAAACACTCAATAGTTGTGGAACCGTAAGCAAGTCATTTAATCTTTCTGTGCCTCTGTTTTTCCATCTGTAAAATAAAGGAGTTGGATTAACTTCCCTTCCAGCTTGAAAATTATGTTCTAGTAATATGAACCTCTGGGAAGTGGTCATAACTATTTTCCTGCCTTGGTACTTTATACACTGTTCAGATGCCCACAGGTTATTGTAGTACAAAGGAAAGAATATTAGCTCTGGCATGAGAGGATGAGGGTTCAAATCTCACTCATGATCCCTGTAAGGGAGGAACAAGATGTTTGTATCTGTCATACCAACCATATGACTGGTCTTCTTAGTAGTCTTCCTTGAGGAGTAGCAGTTCTTACTACCCATGTACCCCTACATTCTAGGGGTTTAGAAATAATAATAATAACTCATAGTTACATAGTGCCCATTAACGTTGCCAGGTATTTTGCTAAGCACTTTACGAATATCTCATTTTATCCTCACAACAACCCTGAGAGGTAGATGCTAGTATTATTCTCATCTTACAGTTGAGAAAACTGAGTCAAATAAAAATTAAGTGACATGCCCAAGATCACATAGCTAGTGTCTCATGTCAGATGTGAACTCAAGTCTTCCTGACTCCAGGTGCATGCAATATTCTACCCACTGAACCACTACTCATTTGGTTAGAAGAAAATTACTCTGCCTAGTTACTGGTATTGACTAATTTTCTAGGAGATAAGAAGAAAGAGAATTTGAAGCTATTCCAAATGATGGGTCAGCCAACAATCAACCCTTTATTAAATTATTATTTATTATGATAATTTATTAAATGCCTGCTATATTCCTCAGTTTCCTTATCTGAAAAGTAAGGAGGTTGTACAATGGCCTCTGAGATGCCTTCCAATTTTAGATCTATGGTCCTATGACTCCTGATGCTCTCTTTTTCCTCTTTCTCTTTCTGAAAGTTTAAATAATAGAGGCTTACTCTATGGGCCACTAGGAAGATGATCTGATTGTCATTTTCAGACCTAATCAAATCCTGCTTCTAAAAAAAACAAAACAAAACAAGGAATAAGAAGAAATCCAAGCTATAAGTTACCATATAGGGAAAAAAAGTGCCAAATCACTAATAATTAGAGAAATACCATTTTAAAAAACCAAGAGATTCCAATTCAAGTTCACCAAATCAACAAAAAATGAATACCACATTGACAAAAAGGGAAAATGGCAGTTTTGGAGAGACTATAAGAAGATAGGTTCACTATCTTCTGGAGGAGATGTAAATTGGGCTAACCGTTTCAGATAGCAGTTTGGAATTATTCACAAAAAAGTCACTAAACTATGAGTACCCTTTGACCCAGAGATACCACTATGAGACCCATTCCCCAAAGAAATAAAAGAAATAGGAAAGAGGCACTTGCATACAAAAATATTTATATTTGCTTTTTTTTTTTGTAGTAGCAAAGAATCAGAAATTAAGGGAAAGAGTTCATATCATTTGGGTAATGGTATATGGATAGAATGTTAGTGCATCATAAGAAATGATGGAAGAGACAATGTCAGAGAACTCCAGGAAGATTTGTATGAACTGATAGAGAGTGAAAATAAGAGAATCAGGAAAATAACTTACTCAATACCTGCAATATTAAAAAGAACAACCATTTTGAAAGACTTTAGAAATCTGATGACCAACTACAATTCTCAGAGGATGGATAATGAAGCAAGCTACCCAACTCTTGGCAAAGGGGAGATGGAGCCAAAGGGTAGAATGAGATGTAAATTTTTGATACAGTCAATTTCTGTCTTTATTTTGCTTGACTATGCTTTTTTGTTATAAGGGTTTTCTTTTTTATAAATCAATTTAAGGGAGTAGACCAGTGGTAGTGCTGTCAAAATAAATAAAATAACAATAAGAAAATGAAATAATTGAAACAATTTTTTTTAAACCTTTACCTTCCATTTTATAACCAATACTATGTATTGGTTTCAAGGTAGAAGAGTGGTAAAGGCTAGGCAATGGGGGTTAAGTGCCTTGCCTGGAGTCACCCAGCTAGGAAGTGTCCAAGGTCAAATTTGAACCCAGGACCTCCCACACTGAAACATCTTAAAGGCACAAAAGAAAACAAAAGGAAATTTGGAAGGCAACACAAAGTAGTATGTTAAATGTATTATATATATATTTTAAAAACAAATTGTACATAGTAGAGATAAGTGATTTCATATGCAACCATCTTTTTCTATTCTAATTTGTATATGGAAATGATATATACATATATATTCTAAGAATTAAATTAATATAACTATCCAGTTATTAAATATATAAAGTTTAAATATATATTTTATTTATATATTTATTTATATTTATATGATATAAATATAACTATAATTATAAATATAACATAAATATTATAAAGTTATAAATATATAATAGAAAGGGTAGATAAGACTTAAATTAAATCTTGTTGCCTTACTCTAAGATCTCAAACCACGTGTGCCTCGCCTCCATTTATCTTTCTCTCCCCTCACCTGTCTCTTCAGCCCCCCTGTCCATCCAGGAAGCCCCCAAAAGACCTGCCCCCTCCCTTCTATTGACGTACAAACCATAATGGATGCAAAACCTGGCCCAACTTTGGTATTTGAAAAATGTTGACAGACAAGTCAGGCTACTCAGGAGGGGGAGGAGATAAGGTCCCCTTGGCATAATATATACACATATGTATATATTATTTATCCATTAAGTGCAGAAGAGAAATTAACATTTTCTTTTTAAGTTACAGATGTTTCAGGAAGGGTCAGATGATCCTGATCACTGCAGCCTGATGGGTTTCAGTAGTGGTGATGGGTGAAATGTTCTCAATTTCTCCTGACAATTTAGGATAGTTGCATGATGTATTATTATAATTACTACTGGCAGGATGGCATAATGGATAGAGAGCTAGTCTTGAAACCCAGAAGATGTAGGTTCAAATCTTTCCTCTACCAACTGGCCATGTCGCTTATACTCTCAGTTCTCTAAGCAGTGGAAATCACATTTTTGAGGAAATTGGGTACATGCAGAAGGCCACCTCTTCATGAGTGTTGCCCCTGCCTGGAATTTCCTTTGAAAATCTTCCAGCTCAATCAAAGGACCTGACCTGACTATAGTCAGTAAGGATGTTACATTGCAGCAGTATTCTCTCCTTTCTTCATTTTTTTCTCTCTTCAATACTTCTCCCTTAGGTGAGAGATCTTCTTTTCCTGAAGCCATATATTTCCAAGGTGAATTAGAACTCAGAAGACCTGAATTTCTATCCTGACTCAGATACTTACCAGTTTTGTGACCTTAGGCAAGTTGTAAGTGATCTTTCTTAGCTCAGTTTCCTCCTCTGTAAAATGGGGATAATAACACCTGGCTCACAGGGTTGCTGCAAGGATCAAGAGTGATCATATATAAAGAATTTTGCAAAAAGATATAATGATCAAAACATATATACCATACAATAAAAATAAATATAACATATAAAACAAATATATATAATATGTCCATATATAAAGAATATAGACACACAACATAAGTATACATAATATAAACAATTTATAATATAGAATACACAACATAAGCATATATAAAATATACTGTAGTATACCCTATGTAATATCTGTATGTAATACAGATATAAAGAATAATATAAATACATAAATATAAGATCTATAATAAAATATCAATAATATATCTAATATTTATATATTATAAATTTATAAATATATAATATATAAATATAACAAATATATAAGTATAAATAAGTATAACTAATCACTAATATATAAACAATATGATAAAAAAGGAATAACAATGAAAACATAAAATAAATATACAAATAATATAGCAACTATATAAATATAAATTATTTATTATTAGCTACCAGCAATTCCAGGGATGTCATTTCAGGCTATGTCAGAGGAAGACTACTTCCCTCTAGGTCAGGGAGGGAGGGAAGGAGACAGCCTGGGAGTAAGAACTTCAAGGTGAGGTCCAGGTTCAAAACCTGTCTAGTGAAGCTAAAGTGTGTGCCTGCCTCCCTTTGCTTCTGATTCTAGCCTGAGGCAGCAACCCCTGCCAGGGCCTGACAGTGGGAGGGTAGGAGCAGGTGCCAAGTGAATCAAACCTCCCTTAATTAGTTTTTTTTTCCTTGAGAAGATCCAGTATGAGACTTGGCTTACACTGACCCTCATTATTCTTCCCTAGGTGTCTCAAACTCTTTGTTTAAAAAACAAACAACCATGCTTTAGTAATGTTCTTTTTTTACATTATTCCTACTTGCCAAGAGTCCTCTTCTTTTCCCTCCCCAATTTATAGAATTCTTTTAACCAAGAAATACAGTTTAGTAATACAAATCAACACTCGGCATGGTTGAAAACACATGAATTAGGTAGGACTAGGATTCTGCACTGCTTACATACCCCTTTCTTTCCCCAGAGGCAGGAGGTATGTTACATTGACTCCCTTCTAATGTTGTGATCAATTATTGATCAGAATTCCAAAGTCTTTTTTTTTCTTTATATCATTATGGTCTTTGTGTAAACTGTTCTCCTGGTTCTGCTTACTTTCTTAAGCCCCCTTTAAAAAATGACTCAATAGGGGCAGCTAAGTGCCTCAGTGGATAGAGACCCAGGCTTGGAGTTGGGAGGACCTGGGATCAAATTTGACCTGGGACACTTCTAACTGTGTGACCCTAGGCAAGTCACTTAACCCTAATTGCCTAGCCCTTACCACTCTACTGCCTTAGAACCTGATAAGATAGAAGGAAAAGGTCTTTAAAAAAATTGACAGGGGGCAGCTGGGTAGCTCAGTGGATTGAGAGTCAGACCTAGAGATGGGAGGTCCTAGGTTCAAATCTGGCCTCAGACACTTCCCAGCTGTGTGACCCTGGGCAAGTCACTTGACCCCCATTGCCTAGCCCTTACCACTCTTCTGCTTTGGAACCAATACACAGTATTGACTCCAAGACGGAAGGTAAGGGTTTAAAAAAAAAATTGACATAGTGGGGCTTTCCAACTGATAATAAGATAGAAGGAAAGGGTCTAAAAAATGACTCAATAGTCTTCCCAACACAGAGAGGCCATCAGATACAGATTTAAAACTGAACAGGTCCTTAGCAGTCACTGAGTCAAACCTCCCCATTTTGAGGATGAAGACCCTTGAGGTCCAGATGAAGTAGATGACTTACCCAAGGTCGTACAGCTAGTAAATATCTGAGGTGGAATTCAAACTTGGGTCTCCCTGACTCCTGAGAAAACTGCAGCATGGGTAAGGAAGAGATTTCCTGAGGGAACATCCTTTGGATTTAATCTAGAATTCATCCCGACACACGATTAGACCACATCCCCTGACCTGCTGTCATTATAAACAACAAGATTGAGTCCAACCAAACTTGGGCAGTCGATCATCCCAGAGATCGTCTGCCTAAGCCTTCGAGGACTCAGCCTTTCCTCTATGTCCCTTTGACTTTAGATTTTGAACCTGGAATTGAGGGTGGAGATGGGGTGGGGTGATGCCACGCTCATGGAACCGGGAGGGCAGGAATGATCATGGTGACAGATTCCAGAGTTTGGGTTTGGTTGTAGGAGAGGTCCTGGAGAAATGCAAGTGTCAGTCAGGCGATCGAATGTACGGAATGTACAGAAATAGCTTATCATAGCTTATAATCAAGGATTTAATGTTTTTTGGCATAATGGAGACAGAGGTGGTTATACATTAGTTTATCCAGGTCATTTCCATAAATAAAATCCTCAAAACTCATATTTATGCAGCCCTTTAAAGTACAGATTGACACGTACATTTTTGGATATGGTCCATGTATAGATTTTTTTGCTTAACTATGTTTGTTACTTTTTGTTTCAAAGTATGGAGATTTTTGGATGGGAGAAGCAGATTATAGAGATGGATGCCAAAAAATAAAAGAGTGAATAAAAGAGGATTATTATAGCATTTTTTAAAAAATCACAGAAGAGTACAGAAGCAGTTCAGAGGGAGACAGAAGCAAAATCCAATTGATTGCAAATTTTTGAATTTATTATACAGTTTTGAAAAGAAATGTAAGCCATACATAATAGAGATTTGTGGTTTCATGATCAATCCTTATTTTATACTCTTTATATATGGAGATTTTCATGTTTGTCAAGTTCAAAAAATTATATCAAAAATACTTTGTAGTTGCAAAGTTATTTATATATTGTACATCATCCCATTTGAATCTCACAGAAATTTTGGAATGCAAGTTATTAAAATAGCATTTTTCCCATTTTACAGATGGAGAAATTCAGGTATAGAACAGAGCTGTGATGTGTTTAAGGTCACACAGTGGCAAAGGCAGCTCTTGAATCAAGGTATTCTAAGCTCTTTACATCAGACCCTTAACTTTGGTGTAGTGTTGATTGGCTTAATTGATGGACCATCACTATGCTCTGTTTGTATAGGCAGTCAACAAACATATATTAGCTGTGTGACCCTGGGCAAATCACTTAAGCCCCACTGCCTAGCCCTTACAAGTCTTTTGTCTTTGAACCAATACTCAGTAATAGTCCAAAGACATAAGGGTTTAAAAACAAGCCTTTATTAAGTGCTTACCACATGTTGGCATATAAGGGGCAGTTAGATGGTACGGTGAATACAGTACCAGGCATTGAATCTGGGAAGATTAAACCCTTACCATCTGTCTTAGAGTTGATACCAAGTATTGATTCCAAGACAGAAGACCTATAAGGGCTAGGCAATTGAGGAGAAGTGAATTGCCTACAGTCTCATAACTAGGAAGTACGTGAGGTCAGATTTGAATTCAGGACCTCCACTTTCTGCTCTCTAGCCACTGAACTACCTAGATGCTTCCCCCCCCCCACTCCCTGCTTGAATTGAGTTTTGAAGGAAACCAGGAAAATTAATAAGTTTGGCTAAGGGGACAGAGCATTCCAGAAATGGGGGACAACAAAGCTACACTGTCATATTTGAGGAATAGCAAATAAACCTGTGTGGCTAGATAATAGAATTCATAGAAAGGAGGAAAGTGTAAGAAGACAGTTAAGGAACATTTATTATGTGCCTCCTATAGGCCAGGTAGTGTACTTAAGCCATGGGGTTACAAAGTAAGTCAAAAGATGGTCCTTGTTCTCCAGGAACTCAGAATCTAATGGAGGAGACAACCTGCAAACAGTTGCACAAAGGAGCTATAAACAGGATAAATAGGAATAATTAGTAGAGGGAAAACAGTCAAATTAAGAGGTATTGGAAGGGGTAGCTAGATGGCATTCAATAGACCTGTGGTGGCAAACCTATGGCACACATGCCAGAGAGGGCAAAGCACTTGGTGTGGATGGGGCATGGCACCCGGTCTAAGTTTCACTATTGAGTAGAAACATAGAAGGAAAACATATGATTGATCATGTATTTCAATGGAGATATTATTGGGGTTTTGGCTTTAAAAGATCACTCTTTTGCAAATATGAATAATATGGAAATAGGTTTTTAATAATGATACATGTATATAACCCAGTGGAATTGCTTATCAGCTCTGGGAGGGGGATGGTAAGAGGGGTGGGAAAGAACATGAATCATGGAACCATGGAAAAATATTCTAAATAAATGGTTATGGAATGGCAAAAAAAAAAAGTTTTACTGTCACTGGGATAGAGCATCAGATTTGGAGTAAGGAGAACCTAAATTAAAAATTGACCTTAAGTACTTCCTAGCTGTATGACCTGAACAAATCACTTAACCCTGTTTGTCTAGCCTTTGTCCTTCTGTTGTATTGTTGTCACTAGGACAGAAAGCAAGGGTTTAAAAAAAAAGAGATTGGGAAAGATTTCTTGTAGAAGCTAGAATGTCAGGGAAGCCAGGAGGCAGAGATGAAGAGGAAGAGACTTCGGCACATGGGATATAGCTGATAAAAATGCCTGAAACCAGGAGATAAAGTATCTCATTGGAGGAATACAAAGAAATTGGTGTCTCTAGATTGATGAGTACATGGAATGGGTAGGCATGGGTTTCAGGTATAAAAAAACTGGAAGTGTGGGAAGAAGAGCAGATTCTGAAGGAAGTGTTTGAGCTATGAGAACTCATTGACTCAATACTGAGAGACTTAGAAGACGACCCTTAGTATGTTTGGTAGACTCCCCTGGAGGATATTCATGGGAGGACAAGACTTGCATAGGAGTGAAGGGCAGGGATGGACTGTGATCAGTACCCACTTGCATTGGGAGTTGTAAGCATGTTGAAGTGTCAAGGGAGCTGAACTGGAGAATCTGAAAACAATACCAGACCTTGTCCTGGGCATAGGAAGGTGCCTGGAAAACTGAAATATACCCTTTTAAGTATTTGTAGAACAGAAATTGGCTAGCTTAAAGCAAATAGGTCTTTATGCCTCAATGACCAAATTCTAATCACACATCAGATTTGTAATGTGTTCCTAGGCAAGTTTGCTCCATTTTCTGAATGCAGTAAAACAGGATCTTAATGTGAATTTAGGATTAGATAATATTTTACTGTTCCTTAAAAATTTCTAATAATAGCCTTTTTTTTTTTTACATTGCCTGAATGTTTTATCATAAATCCTCTGGAACTGTGGTTGGTCATTGTGTTATTGTGTTGATTGGAATTCTCAAGTCTTTGAGAGTTATTTATCTTTATGAAATTGTTGCCATTATGTAAATTGTTCTCCCAGTAAATAAAATATCCCATTTATGTATCATATCTTACTTTTCCAGCCATTCTTTGATTGATGGCTACCTTGTTTCCAATTCTTTGCCACCACAAAAAGAGCTGCTACATTTTTGTGCATAGGAGCATGTCCTTTGTTTTTTTAGTCCTTGACACTTGGGCATGTCCTCAGATTCTAGTTTTCTCCTACCATAAAAAACTTGCAGCTCAGGTGAGGTGTGAGGTGGGTGGTTCAGGGAATAGAGAGCCAGACCTAGAGATGGGAGGTCCTGGGTTTAAATGTGACTTCAGATACTTCCTAGCTGTGTGACTCTGGGCAAGTCACTTAATCTCCCCTTGCCTACCCCTTCCTGCTCTTCTGCCTCAGTACCAAATCACAGTATTGACTCTAAGATGGAAGGTCAGGGTTTAAAAAAAAAAAGTTTTTCCTTGTAAAAAAAATAGCATATACTTTCAGTAATGCAACAATCTGGGACAATCTTGAAAGATTTAGGCTGGAGAATGCTTTCACCTCTGGGGAAAGAATTGTTGGAGTTGTCTTTCACATCAGTGTATCTTTGGTTTTATTTTGGGGTTTCGGTTAGGTGTGACTTTGCTCTTACAACAATGACCAATATGGAAGTTTTTCAGGACAACAAAAAAATGAAAAAAAAAACTGCGATTGTGTAGCATTGGGGAAAAAAAATAAACATAACCTAGCCAAACTGCACATCGAACATGCCCTTAAATGTCTGTCTTATTCTGCATTTGATCAGATGACTTCGGTGATCCCTTCTAATCCTTAAGATTCCATTAATTTTTTTTTTTAACCCCTACCTTCTGTCTTCAAATAGCCAGGTATGGCTCTCCATGCACAGAGCCACCTAGCTGCCCTTCATGGTTATGATTTTGTTTTACATTTTCCTTGGACCTCCTGGAGACATTGCTTTGACTCAAAGGGATAATGCTGATAATGACAATTTGAGGTGTTTGGCAGGCTGATCTTTAAGTACCTTGAATCTCATCTAGAAGGATTTAAACTCTGGTCTTCCTGACTCCAGATGCAGCCCTCTAGCCACTGCACCATCTAACTTTTCTAGCACCATCTAGGTTTCCTCATGTTCTACATACAGTTGAGATGAAACTTTGGTGATACACGGTGACATAGGGAATGGAACACTTGACTTGGAGACAAAAAAACCTGGATACTAGCTAAGTGACCCTGCACTTAACCTCCTTTTTTGCCTCAATTTCTTCATCTCTAAATTGGGGATATTGGAATCAATGAGATGATTTTCTTCACATATCAATGATATGTAAGGTGCTTTGTAAATCTTAAAGTGCTATAAAAATTAAATAATTATTTTTAAATTTTTATTTTTATTTCAAATCTAATAAACATAAAATAAAATGGACATTTCCAAATACATAGTAGAATACAATGAGAGGATTATGTGCTTTAAATTGCAGATTTTTATGTTTTACATGATCACAAATGTATAACCCAGTCTGAATTGCTTGTCAGCTGCGGGAGGGGGGAGGGAGACAATATAAATCACATAACTATGGAAAACTTCCTTGGAAATTAGTTATTTAAATAAAAATAATTTAAAAAATAAACTGAAGATTTCCTTCCTTCTTTCCTTCCTTCCTTCCTTCAGTCTCTCAAAGTTGTTTCTCTTTTAATGTTCTTATTGTATAAGTTATTGCCCTAATTCTACCACTCCAAGAGCTGTTATTATTCTGGAGCTTTCCCCTGTAGACAAAGTCCTCTTATAGAGTGGTAGTCAGGAGCTTTTCCTTGGTCTTGTGAATTCAGAAGCTCACATTAGCCAGCCCTAACTGGGGTTCAGGAACTTGCCCAAGGTCACACAGCTAGGAAGTGTCTGCTGATTTTCTTGTTAAGTATATTACATATATTTACTCTTGTGTTTCTTTTCCATCAGGCAAGGAAGGTGAGAAGACAAAATGAAAACTGGGGCCACTGGGGAGAGTGGAGCCAATGTAGCAGGACCTGCGGCGGAGGGGTCAGTTTCCAGGAGCGACACTGCTATTCCCAGAGGTACTGAAATTTCTGTTTAAATTTTTTAAAAACAGCCTCATTAGTAAACTATGACATGAGACAGATTACTGATTGGTTCCCTGGATCACCTGTTAGGATTATGAACCAGAGGCAGTATAAGATGGGTAGATTTCAATTTATTAATATATTTCCCAGGTTATTGTATAGATTTTTTTGGTAAATCATATTTTTACTCTATCTTTTTATTTTCAGAGACTTTTTCTCTGCCTCTAGTCTCCCTTGTTAAGTATAGATGCTCCTCAGTTCAGGTCTAGAGGCACAATATTTACCATATTAAAAGGAATACAAGGAAATAATATTTTATTATTTATGCAGTTCTTCATTGTTTTTCAGTTGTTTTCAGTCATATCTGCCTCTTCATGACCCTGTTTGGGGTTTCTTGACATAGATACTGGAGCAGCTTGCCATTTCCTTCTCCAGATCATTTTTCAGATGAGGAAATTAAGGCAAACAGTTAAGTGACTTGCCCAGGGACACACAGCTAGTAAGTGTCTGAGACCAGATTTGAACTTTGAACTCAGGGAGATGAAGATTCAGACCTAGACCTAACAACAAACCCAGGCTTTAGCCACTGAGCCATCTAGGGGTCCTTATAATTGAAGAAATTGAGGCAGGCAGAGGTTAAGTGACTTGGCCAGGGTCACATAGCTAAGAAGTCTCTGAAGTCAGTTTTAAATTCAAGTCTTATCTTTAGTCCAATTCTTTATTCACCATGCCACCTAACTGCCTTTCAAAAAGTTATGCTTACATAATGTTTTGTATGGTTATAGTTTTATGTTGTGTTTTAAAATTTCATCTTTTGATTCAAGAGGGCCTGGATTAAAATCCAGCCTCTAACTTCTCGGCCAGGCGAGTCACTTCCTTTTCAGGCAACTCTTTAAGACTAGATGATGCTAGGAGCAGCTAGGTAGCACAGTGGACAGAGCTCTAGGTCTGGAGTCAGGAAGATCTGAGTTCAAATGTGCCCTCAGACACTTCCTAGCTGTGTAACCCCAGCCAAGTCATTTAATCCCCCTTACCTACCCCTGATAACAATTCCCAGACAGAAGGTAAGGATAAAAAAAAAGGAAAGAAAAAGAAATCACAGACCCAGACATTTTTTAGTTTTATTAATATTTTATTTCTTCCTCAATTACATAAAACATTTTCAAACCTTGTTTTCTTTAAGTTTGATCCAAATTCTCATTTCCCCACTTCTCACAACTCCTTTCCCCTCTCCCTGAGATGGCAAACCATCTGATATAGATTTTACATGCAGAATAGTGTAAAACATCTGTTCATCCTCTTTTGTCAAAGAGCACTTGAACAAATGAGAAACAAGTGAAGAAATGAAGTTAAATATAGCTTGTTTCAGTCTGCATTCAGACTCTTATCAGTTCTTTCTCTGGAGGCAGATGGCATTTTTCATCACAAGTTGGATTGCTATTTTTGGGAATACCTAAGTCGTTCATAAATGTTCATCAGATAACTGTGTATAATGTTCTTCTGGTTATGATCATTTAACGTTGCACCAGTTCATGTAAATCTTTCTGGTCTTTTCTGAAAGTATTCTGCTCTTCATTTCTTATAGCACAATAACATTCCATCCCAATTCTATACCACAACTTGTTCAGCCATTCCCCAATCGACGGATATCCCCTCAGCTTCCAATTTTTTGCTACCACCAAAAAGAACTGCTAGAAATGTTTTTGCACAAAGAGGTCCTTTCCCCCTTTAAAAAAAAATCTCTTTGGGACATAGACCCAGTAGTGGCATTACTGGGTCAAAGAATATGCACAGTTTAAAAACCCTTTGGGCATAGTTCTAAAATCACTCTCCAGGATGGTTGGATCAGTTCCAGATTGACGGGAGCATGGAGTTCACAACTCCGCCAGCTGTGCACTGGTGTCCCAATTTTGCCACATCCCCTCCAATGTTTGTTATTTGCCTTTTCTTGGCCCAGATTTTTTTAAAGCCTCTTTAATCCTAATGAGCAGAAATTAAATCTTGTCATGGATATTTCTTCCACATGTCTCTATCTTTTGGGGTGGGGGTGGGGGGCCATGCTCATAGCAGACACCATATAAATGCCAGCTTTCTGATAGACTTCAGGAAAGAGAACTTACTCTTGGTTCCCATAAAATAAAGTCAAGATCACTCTAAGTGACACCTAGGTGGAAGAATGGATAGAGCTCCAGGCAGGCCTAGAGTCAGAAAGACTTGAGTTCAAATTCAGTCTCAGACACTTCCTAGCTATGTGACCCTGGACAAGTCACTTAATCCTATTTGCCTCAGTTTCTTCACCTGTCAAATGAGCTGGAGAAGGGAATGACAAACCACTCCAGTATCTTTCCCAAGAAAACTCCAGATGGAATCCCCCCCAAACTGGACATAATTGAAATAACTGAACAACAATAAGCATTTAAAAAGAACTGAATTAGGGGAAAGGAGTATAGACCTATGATTTCATTGGTTTGGGGAACTCCCAGGGAAAGGAACCTTCTCTCCCAAGGCAGGTAAGTCCCTTCTCTGCAATTTATAATTTTAGAGGAATCATCTATAACCCTCAGAAACTGAATGACTTACCCAGCATCACATAAGCATTATGTGTCAGAGGAGGGATTTGAACACTGTTTTGAGCTCCGAAGTTGACTTTCTATCATCTTAAAATAGTGTCTACATATATATTATACAGCTATACATATATATCTTTTTATATACATGTAAAAAAGAATATATATCTTTTTGCATACATCTGTATTTATTTAATGCTTTTTGAAGAATTATTATTACTTCTCCATGACTCGGGATCATAGCTTCAGAGAAACTAGACCAACCATCTCCTTTTATAGGTGAGGAAACTGAGATTTTCCCAAGGTTGTATCAGAGGTGAGATTTGAATCCAGGTCCTTTGATTCAAGAGCCAAAACCTACCTTCCCTCCCCTTCCTTCCTTCCCTCTGTATGGAGAAAAAGGGGTTATTTATTAAAAAGGTTGTGGCTACACAAACAACATAGAAGGCTGGAGATGGACTCCTAGAGTCATGTGTTTGAGGAAGGAGCAAGAAGATTCCTTGGGAAACCAGTTTGGGTGAGAAGATAGACTGATAACTACTTCCTTGTATGGACTTGTCTCTCAGGATAGATGGCAGCTCCAGCTGTATTGGACCCACCCGAAATTATCGTTCATGCAACACTGAGGTAAGATGCTTTGGGGCCAGGGTTTCTTCTTCCCTTAATTATGCAGCTTTATCTGGGGAGAAACTAACCTTCCAAAACTCTCAATTGAGGCTCAAGGTCCTCCCTCCCCTCTAGAGATCTCACAAAGCCCAAGACCAGGACTGCACAGGGGGGTACCAGGAGCTATTCTAGTTTTTGCTGGGAATGTGGGAAGGAGAAGGAAGCCTCAGGCACATCTGGTGGTTTCTTGGGCCCCTGCTCTCAGGCTTCATTCCTGAATAGATGAGACAATAGCCTGATGATGAAGATTTTGATTTCCCAGCCTACCCCTCACCCCACCATTTTTTTTCCCTGAAGAACTTCAATGTATTTTACAAGACAGGGGCAAAAGGAATCCAGGAGGTTTCCAGATGAAATTGTGTTGCTTTAAATTCTCCCATGGCTACTTTTTTTTTTTGCTATTTGTTAAGATCAGAACAACTTAAAAAACAAAAGCAAAAAAACAAAAAAAAACCCTCCTCATTGCAAATCAAGGCTGAAGATTGAATTTGGGAATTTTATACTCCCTATTTTGGAATCGTCTGTTCCAAATTCTTAAGGTTTGGAGCCTGCAGGGTGACAAATAGCTTCTGAGAGAAGCTTCTGGATTTTGGAAGGGATTTTTTTGGTGTCCCCAGTGATCATACTCAGCTCGCTGGGCTGAATTCTCCCTTCTGCCCCTTACCTCCCAGGGTCAGTATGGTATGCTATAGTGTCCTGCCCTCTTTCTCTCTCCCCTGCAGAGCTGTCCCCAGGGCACCCGGGATTTCCGAGCAGAGCAGTGTGCAGAATTTGATGGAAAGGAATTCCAAGGAAAGAAATACAAGTGGTTTCCATATTACGGAGGTAAGAGCTAGGATGGATGGCTTCATTTATTCATCCGAGCTTCCTCCAACCTATGACTCCCTCCATAACTGGTGGGAGCCAACAACACAGACAGCGAGGGCTTGTGGGCCTTAAGCCATCCGAATTCTCCTAACACCAGAGACCCAGGGAGGAAGGAAAAACTCTCATACCAACATAACCCTCCTTATAAAGGGAGGGGGGCCTTTTGCTACTTCTGAAGGATTTTGGAAATAGGGCTGATGACTTAAGATGGTGGAGTAGGTACAGGGAGCCTCCTAATCTCTACCATATTGTCCTCCAAAAAAACTTGCTCAAAACAAATTCTAGAGTAGCATAATGCAAAAAAAGACAGGGTGACATAATTTTTCAGGAAATAGGACTGATGAAACTATGGCTATTCTACCCCAAAGGAAAAGGAAAAATAGTGATAATGTCTGACTTATAAATATATATGTATATCTGTTTTATATTTGTATATATATATATACACATTAAACACACATAATATATATGTATATATAATATTTTATGTTTACATATATGTAGTTAAGTGGCATGGTGGATAGAGCACTGGGTTTGGAGTCAGGACGATCTGAGTTCAAATCTGACTTCAGACATTTACTAGCTGTATATAAACTGTAAAAATAAGAGGGAGACTGTAAAACTAAGGGGCAATGGATTGATTATGGGTTTATAAACTGATTAGATACTCTGCTTGCTGTACTCACAAAGTATCTTCAGTTTATAGCAATGAAGTAAAGCTCATAAGTGAACTTCTCTTCCAGGCCAGGTGTAAGGATGCTAAAGAGGCTCTTGTTATAAAAAAATAAAATATTTCTTGAAATATAAGGATTAAAAAAAGATTTCTAACTCTACCTAAATAAAACTCCCTGATTCTGCAAGGAACAGCTTCTCCTGTGTCCATAGGCTACACTGATCCTTCCCAATATGACTAATTCAAATTTTCCCTATTCTACACTTAGACTAACACTATTATCCTTAAAATTCTTAAGTTCACCTCCAAGTTATAAAAATAACAAAGGCTAGCTGGTTTAGCCTTAGCAAGAACCAAGCTCTCAGAGAGAGAGAGAGAGAGAGAGAAACTCCTCACTACCTCCCAGAGAGTAACTCCCAACTGCCACAGAAAAAAACCGTTAGATTTGAAACTGACACTCTCAGCTCTGCTTGAAACTCCAATTCTTTCTCAAGCCAGCTTCTCTACTTCTTATCTCTAAAACAAATATAACAAGACTTAATTTCTAATATCATCCTTATAATCCCCCCCTTTGAGCATCTAGAGAGATAAAAATTTCTCCCATTTGCTCGTTATTCTGTGTAATTCTAATGCTATACCCAATTTTCTTATTACAATATTTTAAATAATTTTTTAAAATAGTCTTAATCTTATGCTTATCTTATCCTATTCTTATTACTACACCTTATCTATGCTAACCTTCACTTGGGATATAAATCAAAGAAAAGAAAATTTCAATAAAAACAAATAATCAATGAAAATAATAAAACATAGTTAGAAAAGACCCTAGGAAAGTTATTGAACCTCTATTTATCTCAGTTCCTCATCTGTAAAATGGGAGAACACTAGAGAATGAAATGGCAAACTACTCCAGTATCTTTGTCAAGAAAACCCCATAGAAAAAGTTCAATAGAGTCATGTAGAGTTGGACATGACTGAACCACTGAACAACATATTATTAGAATTAATTAGTTAATTAGAGTAATTAGAGAACAAGGCTGCTTATAAGAAGGTCTCCAGCTTAGGGAAAGAGTTTTGAAGAGCCAGCTAGAATCTTCCTGGGGGTTCCTTAAAAAGAATTCCCAGTAACCCCTAGGAAAAGATTGTTGGGAATAATAGTTCTCTCTTGGGATTTTCCTCTCAGGAGCAGGTGGTCAGGGATTTCCTCAGATCAGTATTTGAAGATTTTGGTGGTATGGAAATCATCTTTATATCTCAGAAGACTGATAATAATTCAACTGACAGAGTGAGTTACTGAAGCTGTTTCTCTTGAACACTCTAGGGAGCAGCAGAGGGCAGTTGAGGGTCAGGGAGCTTGTCTTTGAAAACTGACAGGCAGGAGAGAGCTTTGTCTGTGAATAAGTGATAGGCAGGCCTGATTTCTGACTGAAGCAACTCTGAAATTTATATATATGTATATATATATATACACACACATATATGTAGGAGATAAAAATTTGTAATTTAGAATAGTTTAGTAAGACAGATTTATTAAATAGATAGAAAAGGAGTTGAGTTAACCCTGATTTTCATCAGGGAAGAAGCAGGCCTTTGCAGGACAGTTTGGGTTCTAGGATTTATTTAGTATTGATTAGCTTTAGGGAAATGTCTCCTATCAATTTCTATTTTCTGTATCCTTTCCCTGATATTCTCCTAATTAGTAATAAATAGGTTTTTTTTTACTTAACTGTCTCAAGGCTGTTCCATTGACCGCCAAAGCAGCTGGGCTTTAGCAGAATCTATAATCAGTACCAACTGATATCAACTAGCCAAAACCAATATAGACCAGTCTCTACCATAACAATATGTAGGCATATGAATGCTTGATACTCATGGGGTTTAACATTTGGGTCTCACAGCAGACCCATAAGAGAGATAGTGTATACAGTGTTCTGTATATTTTACAGATGGAGAAACTGAGGCTCCCATTATGCAGTTGTCATATAGTTAATAAGTCCTGGAGACAGATCTCAAACCCAGTTCTCTTGATTCCAAATATATGACTTGTTTTTCCATTACACTACATGTAGCTGTTTAAGAACGATCAGGCAGAGGTATAGCTAGGTAGCTAAGTGGATAGACAGGCCTAGAAGTAGGAAGTCCTGGGTTCAAATTTAGCCTCAGACATTTCCTAGCTGTGTGACCCTGGGCAAGTCACTTAACCCCCATTGCCTAGCACTTACAACTCTTCTGCCTTGGAACCAATTCTCAGTGTTGATTCCAAGACAGAAGGAAAAAGGTTTAAAAAATAATCAGGCATCTCTGCAAGGTGTTTTCACTGTTTTGCAAAGTCCTGAATTCTTCAGTCCTTTTCTACTAAGGAGGACGAAGGTAGTGGGAATCGTGGTGGAGAGAGAGGAAGATGGCTAATGTGTATGTTGATCAGGAGGCATTTGGTGAGGTCTTTATTTGATAAATTTCTATTTCTCCAGAGTGGCTCAGGATTTGGATGCTCCAGGTAATGGAATATTCAAGCATCACCATGTTCACCATCTGTCCTTAGGGTAACCATCAGGACAAGCCATTTGTTTTTTGAGCAGGAAAAGAAACCTTATCCTTTGGGACTTCATCTTTATCCCTCTCCCCTCCCCAGCTGCTAACAAGTGTGAGCTGAACTGCATTCCTAAGGGGGAAAACTTCTACTACAGACACAAGGAGGCAGTAGTGGATGGGACCCCATGTGAGCCTGGCAAACTGGACATCTGTGTGCAGGGCACTTGTCAGGTGGGTGACTGACTCATTCACTCACTACCTCTCAAGACCTCTACCCTTGGCTGAGAGTTGTCTCTCCAACAATGCCAATTCCACTTATTGTCAAAACCTGTGGCTTTTTTGGAGCCCTCCAACTTCTTTGCAGCTTTTGACACTGTTGAACACTGTCTCCATTTGTAGATTCTAAAGTATCTAAAGTTCCCCAAAGTTTTCATGATGCTTTTTCTCAGCTTTTCTCCTGCCTATCTGACTCCTCTTCCTCATCTTCCTTTGCTGGATCATCATCCATGTCCCACTTCCTATATATGAATGTACAAACCCCAGGAATCTGTCCTAGGGCCCCTTCATTCTCTCTTTCTCCCTTCTTTTTCCCCTTTATCTCTCCCTTCCCCTTATCTCCTTTTCTTCCTCTTCTTCCTTCCCCTTCTTTTTGTGCCTCCTTCTCCCCCCTCCCTTTTCTTTCATCTCCCATTCGTCTTTTCACTCCTTTCCCTCTCCATTCCCTCCCTCTCCCTTCTCCCTTTTCTCCTTTCATCTCCCCTCCCTCTTTCCTTTCTCAAACCCTTTCCCTTTGCCCTTTCTCCTTTTCCCATTCTCTTTCCCTCTTCTTTTCCTATTCCCCCTCCCTTTTATCTTTTTTACTCCCCTCCCTTCTTTCCCTTCTCCTGTCCCCATTACCTCCTCCTTCTTCCTTTCCCCTTCTCCCTCCTTCTTCTCCATCCCTTTCTCTCCCTTCTCATTTCCCTTCCTCCATTTTTTGTTCATCTCCTCTCCCCCTCTTTCCCTTCTCTCCTCTTCCTTTCCCTTCCCCCTCTCTTCCTTTTCTTCATCTCCTTTCCCCCCTCTCTCTCCCTCTCTCCCTTTTTGCCTTACATCTCCCCTCCCTCCTTTCCTTTTCCTATCTTCCCGCTTCTTCCCCATCTCTCCCTCTCTCCTATTTTCTCTTCCCTTCTCCCTTTCCATTTTACTTCTCCCTCATCTCTGATCTTATCTGCTACCATAGATTCAACTGTCATCTCTATTCAGATAACTCTCCTGAGTGTATATCCAGCCTCAGTCTCTTTCCTGAGCTTCAGTCCCTCAGCATTAACTTCCTATTGGGTATCTCCAACCAAATGTCTTGTAGGCATCACAACCTTGGCCTGTCCAAAACTGAGCTTATTGTCTTTCCCCCCAAACTATTCCCCCTTCTTGACTTCCCCATTTCTGTTAAGGCGCCACTTTTCTCCCAGTTTCCCAGATGTGCAATTTCAGAATTACCCTCATCTCTTCCATCTTTCTCACCTTTTATGTTCAAGAAATTGCCAAGTTTTGTCATTACTTCTCTGTGGTTTATATCACATCCATCCCTTTCACCACAGCCACTGCTCTGATCCAGACCCTCTTACTTCTTGCCTGGACTATTCCAACAGCTTATGAATTGCTGTCTCTACCTCAAAGCCCTCCCCTCTCCAATCCATCCTCCACGTGGCTGAGAGTATAAACTGATATTCCCAAAGCACTAGAGCTGACTATATCACCACCCTGCTCAAGGAGTATAATCCATGACTTCTTGTCTCTAGGATAAAATATGAACTCCTTTGATTGGCTTTTTTAAAAACTCTTATTTTCTGTCTTAGAATCAATACTAAGTATAAATTACAAGGCAGAAGAGCAGTAAGGGCTAGCAACTGAGATTAAGTGACTGGCCCAGGGTCACACAGCTAGGAAGTATCTAAGGGCACATTTGAACCCAGGATCTCGCATCTCCAGGGCTGGAGCTCTATCCACTGAGCACCTAACTGCCCCAGTTGGCTTTTAAAGCCTTTCACCTTCTGGCTTCAGCTGTTTTTTCCCCCCTTTAATTTTGTTTTTTAATTAAAAAATTAATTTTATTTCCCTCTCATGTCCTTCTCCTCCTCCTCCTCCTCCTCCTCCTCCAAAAAAAGAATAAAAACAAAACCCCTGTTAATCAACATCAATTTACCTTTCCAATCCTACTGCTTGTTGCTTTCTTCACACACTGTACATTCCAGCCAAGTTAGCCTTTTTGTTGTGGCTTTGGGCAGCTAAGTGGCTTAATGGATAGAGTTCTGGGTCTGGACATCTTCCTGAGTTCAAATCTGATCTCAGATACTTACTAACTATGTGACCCAGATTAAGTCACTTTACTGTGTTTGTCTTGGTTTCCTTATCTTAAAAAAAAATTATCTGGAGGTGGAAATGGCAAACTACTTCAGTATCTTTGTCAAGAAAATCTCAAATGGACCTAAGAAGTGTCAGACACAACTGAAAAACAACTAAACAACAACTACACATTTTCCTTCTATCTTGGTGTCTTGCCTAGGCCATTCTCCTATTCTCTATCTGAGGGAATCCATGACTTCTTTCAAGGTTTGGGTCAGTGACATCTCCTACCAGAAGTCTAGCCTGATTTCTTCCAGTTGCTATTACCCTCCTCTAAGAAATTGCTTTTGGTTTGTAGTAGCTTTCCTTGTATATAGCTTATATTTAATTTTCTATGTAGATGTTCCTTCCCCCCCCTCACCCCCCAATATATTTTAGATTCCTTGAAAGCAGGGACTGTTCATTTTTGTCTTTGGAGTCCTCAATGT
The DNA here is from genome assembly GCF_027887165.1 of Monodelphis domestica. Classification (NCBI taxonomy): domain Eukaryota; kingdom Metazoa; phylum Chordata; class Mammalia; order Didelphimorphia; family Didelphidae; genus Monodelphis; species Monodelphis domestica. Next base: position 258,550,939 of record NC_077227.1, on the reverse strand, counting down.
CTTGTTACAGGTCTGGCACATAGTAGGGCACCTTAAATGTTATTATTGACTACAGAAGATCTTCCAAATAAGACTGGAAAGATTCCTGTGATGTCAGGCCATGAGATAGCACTCCCAAGGGGATTCAGGATATTATTACGGGGGAATCTTTTTTTTTTTAAGCATTTATTTTATTTAGTCATTTTCCAATATTATTCATTAGAAACAAAGATCACCTTTTTTTTCCCTCCTTCCCTTCCTCCCACCCCTCCCACTGGCAATTCGCAATTCCTCTGGGTATCACATGCTTCCTCAACCCATTTCCATGCTATTGGTTTCCATAGTAGGGTGTTCATTCAGAGTCTCCCCTCCTTCATATCCCCTCCACCCCTGTAGTCAAGCTGTTGTCCTTCCTCCATGTTTTTACTCCCACCCTTTGTCCTCTGCTTGTGGGTAGTGTTTTTTTCTCCTAGATCCCTGCAGCTTGTTCAGGGACATTGCATTGACACTAATGGAGAAGTCCATTACTTCCGATTGTACCACAATGTGTCAGTCTCTGTGTACAATGTTTTCCTGGTTCTGCTCCTCTCACTCTGCATCACTTCCTGGAGGTTGTTCCAGTCTCCATGGAATTCCTCCACTTTATTATTCTTTTGAGCACAACAGTATTCCATCACCAACATATACCACAATTTGTTCAGCCATTCCCCAATTGAAGGGCATCCCCTCGTTTTCCAATTTTTTGCCATTACAAAGAGTGCAGCTATGAATATTCTTGTACAAGTCTTTTTCCTTATTATCTCTTTGGGGTACAAACCCAGCAGTGCTATGGCTGGATCAAAGGGTAGACATTCTTTTATCGCCCTTTGGGCATAGTTCCAAATTGCCCTCCAGAATGGTTGGATTAATTCACAACTCCACCAGCAATGAATTAATTTCCCAACTTTGCCACATCCCCTCCAGCATTCATTACTTTCCTTCACTGTCATGTTAGCCAGTCTGATGGGTGTGAGGTGATACCTCAGAGTTGTTTTGATTTGCATCTCTCTAATTATAAGAGATTTAGAACACTTTTTCAAGTGCTTATTAATAGTCTTGATTTCTTTACCTGAAAATTGCCTATTCATGTCCCTTGTCCATTTATCAATTGGAGAATGTCTTGATTTTTTGTGCAATTGCTTTAGCTCTTTATAAATTTGAGTAATTAAACCTTTGTCAGAGGTTTTTGTTATGAAGATTATTGCCCAATTCCAGAGGGTCCAGGCTGGTGGGGGCTCCCCTCCTCCCGCACTTCTAAAGCAAGGATCCCCAGGGGAACTGGGGGGGGTGGGGGAGTGACCTTTGGTTTTCTTTGTAGTCCTGTGCATTGTAGGCATTAAGGAATGTTCCTTGGAGAAGAAGTTCTGGACTCTCCTGACTCCCCCAGAAAAGGTCCAAAAAGAGATTGGGCCCTGGGCCTGAGGCAGGAAGACCTGAGTTCAAATCTTACCCCAGATAGTTGCTGGTGATTTTCCTCATTTCACCCACAGTTTCATCCTTGTACAAAAACTTTTTAATTTGATGTAATCAAAATTATTTATTTTACATTTTGTGACTCTATGTCTTGCTTGGTTTTAAAGTCTTTCCCTTCCCAAAGGTCTGCCATGTATACTATTCTGTGTTCACCTAATTTACTTATAGTTTCCTTCTTTATATTCAAGTCATTCGTCTATTCTGAGTTTATCTTGGTGTAGGGTGTCAGGTGTTGATCAATTCCTAATCTCTCCCACACTGTCTTCCAGTTTTCCCAGCAGTTTTTGTCAAATACTGGATTTTTGTCCCAAAAGCTGGGGTCTTTGGGTTTGTCAAAGACTGTCTTGCTGAGGTCACTTTCCCCCAGTCTATTCCACTGATCCTCCTTTCTGTCTCTTAGCCAGTACCAAATTGTTTTGATAACCACTGCTTTATAGTATAGTTTGAGATCTGGGACTGCAAGTCCACCTTCCTTTGTATTTTTTTCATTATTTCCCTGGATATCCTTGATCCTTTGTCCTTCCAAATGAACTTTATGTTTTTTTCTAATTCAGTCCGGGGAATCTCTTGATTGCCTTATGCAAGAGGTTAATCCCAGGCATAGCCTGCCTATTTAGTGCTTTATTTTTGAGATAGAGGCAAGCAAAATGACCTTCACCTTTGGCCCTTGACTGACAAAACCTGAAATGAATCAGATTCCGGGGGTCTCTTGGAGTACTAGACTTCTAGGAGAAAAAAGAGCTCCATCACTCTGTCATTCTTCCCTGAACTAGATGGTGTATGTCAGATTTCCTAGTCTTTGTTTGATCTGATCCTTACAAGATTGGTCTCTCTCCCTCTCCCCTTCTTTTCATCTCCACCTCTCCTCTTCTCCCCCTTTTCCCACCTGGTCCTGGCCCTAAGCAGGCTGTTGGCTGTGACCACGTGCTCTACTCATCCAAGAAAGAAGACAAGTGCCTACGCTGCGGAGGTGATGGCCAGACCTGCTATCCAGTCAAAGGCACTTTTGATGCCAATGACCTCACCAAAGGTAGGAGGCCATGATCTTGACCAGGGACTGGAATTGGGAAGAGAGAACTTAAATGTACTCTGTCTTTGATCATGTGAAGGGGTGTGTGTGTACTTATTTCCCTTTTCCTAAAATCTGCTGTCTAATCGTAGGTCCCCAAATATTCACTTCATGTCTGGTCTAGGCTCTAGACCTGATGCCTTTTAGATCCCCCTTTCCCTTTGGATTTCTTCTTAAGGCTCATGTTGCTGCTCCCTCCTAGGGTAGCTCCAGTACCTTGGGTCACTGCTTCTTTCTTGGGTAGAAGGGGTAGCTGCTTTAGCGTTGGGGGTCATCCCCACAACAGCCCAGACACTAAGGGTTTCTCTTCAGTTGCCTTTGGGCAGGCTACATTCTACGTGACTGGCAAGTACCAGGGTTTTTCCTAAGGAAAGCAGCTGATTTCTAGCTGATCCCTTACTATGATTCTATTTAAAAATTTTTAAAAATTACAAACTTAATAGCTGTTATATAAATAAATATTTATATATACAAATATATATTTATTTATTTATATAATAAATAATAAAATAAAATAAATAATAAAAGCTAAATATAAATATTTTCATGTACAAAGGACAAAAAAGGATTGAATATGAAACGATTAATCTACTGTGTGGCATAGTTTTTTAAAAAAGTGAATGTAACGGCTTTAACCTAGTGATGTCAAAGGAGGTGGCTCAGTAGGTTGAGAGCCAGGTCTAGAGATGGAAGAGCCTGAATTTTAAATTTGACCTCAGACACTTCCTAGCTGTGTGACCCTGGGCAAGTCACTTAAAATCCCCACAGCCTCGCCCTAACTGATCTTGTGCCTACCAACACACAGTATTGATTCCAAGCAGAAGGTAAGGGTATAAAAAAAATATCATAGTGGTGCTAACACTGCCTTGCTTATTAGTATCCCGTCTCGAGTTTCCTTCTCTAGTGTATATATTTTGTTTTTAATTTAATTTTATTCTTTTCATTTAAAAATTTACTTTCCCCCTCCTACTTCTCCCCACTCTACTCCTATTACCCCACCACACACACAAGGAAAAAACCCTTGTAACAAGTGAGCAAAGTCAATAAACAAATTCCTGCATTGGTCGTGCCCCACAAATTGATATCTCAATTTGCATCCCAGATCCATTCTTTTTCTGTCAAGAGATGGGTAACATATTTTGTCATGTGTCCTTTGGAATCCTTACTGCATTGGCCATGCCCCACAATCATCTTTGTGGTGGTGGAGAGAAGGGTGCTGGTAGAGATGCTCAGGAGGAAGCCATTGCAGAAGGCTCGACTTAGGAGGAGGAGTTGGGAGCACTAAGGTTGTTATCACTATTGCTCAACAGAATCAATATCCTTGTCTCCCATTCCTGAACATATCCCATTTACTTTCAGGCTATAATGTGGTGGGGTAAAAGGAACTGATTGGCTTTAGAGGATTTACTTAGTATGAAGAGCAAAGACATCAATCAGCCTTGCATTCAGCTCCTGTCCTGGATCCACTTTTGCCAAATTGTTCAACAAGCATTTATTAAGCATCTATTGTGTACCAAGCAAAAACCAGTATGGTACAGTAGATAGAGAGATGGCCTGAGAATCAGGAAGAACTAAGTTCAAGTCCTACCTCTGATATATGCTGGCTGTGCCAAAGAATCATCCAGATTCTGCTTGAAGACCTCCAAAGTCTTTTTAACCTCTAATCTCTAAAGAGGTTAAAACCATTCTACTTTTGAATAGCTCTAATGGCTGGAATTTTTTTTCCCTGTGTGAAACCTAACTCAACTTCTTTGTGATGTCTTCTCAGTGCTCCTGGATCTGTCACTCATGCCCAAATAGATCAAGGGCAATTCCTTTAAAATTCAAATAACTGTAGCCTGCTATCATCCCCCCCCCCATACCCCAACTCCAGTCTTTTATAACCATCATTGGTTCCTACGATTGACCTACAGTCAATCCTTAAATGGCATGATCTTGAAATTCCTTTCTTCCTCAATTGGCCCTTCCAAGAAATTACTTTGTATTTACTCTTCATTTTTTTAGTTGATGCCTAAACATTGTTTCTCCTAGAAAAATGTAAGAACCTTCAGTGACTTTTTTGGTCTTTTAAAAAAATTTCCAGTACCTTCTATATAAAGTTTACTTAATAAATGATTGTTGAATCCTTGCACGAATGGATAAATGGGTCTTGCCTGTGTCCTTAAAATGTGACCTTCAGAACTGGAAGCAATAGGATTAGACCAGATGACCCCCAAATTCCTAGAGTGTTGGACACTGTTTGGGGCATGCCTCTCTAGGAATCCACTCTGCAATTAAATATATGTGCGGGTGTATATACATAAACATTTATTAATCACCTACAATGTGCTAGGCATTTTGTCAAGAGTTGGGGCAACAAAGAATTTTTTTTTTAAACCCTTACCTTCAGTCTTGGAGTCAATACTGTGTATTGGCTCTCAATCCACTGAGCTACCCAGCTGCCCCTGGAGCAACAAAGAATTGCAAAAGACAGTTCCTGCCTTCAAGGAGCTCACAATCTAACATATAATCAGTTATGTACAAACAAGCTATATACAGCATAAGTGGGAAATAATTGAGAGGGAAGGCACTAGAATTAAGAGAGATCAGGAAAGGGAAGATGGAATTTCAGCTGGGATGTGAAAAAAGCCAGAGAAGGCAGGAGGTGGAAATGAGGGGCAGGGAGAGTATTCCTGGTGTGGAAAGACAGCCAGTGAAAATTCCCAGATGGGAGCAGGAGCATCTTGTTCAAGGAAGAACAAGAAGACTAAAAAGGATCCAAGAATATCTAGTAAGTTTGGGCTCCTGGTGTGTAAGGTCTAAAAAGACTGGAAAGGTAGAAAGCTGGGCCATGAATGTGTGTGTTTGGAACATGATTGGGGGGTGAGTAGTCTAGGTACTTCACATCACCTCTCCTTGTCTCCCCATCCTCATGATTATTTCTGCCTCCCTCAGGTTACAACCAAATTTTGATCATTCCCGCAGGAGCTACCAGCATCCATATTGCAGAAGTTACAGCCAGCAGGAATTTCCTGGGTATGGATTAATAGCCCTATCTTTGATCTTGCCTTCATACTTTCCCTGAGGCAAATCCCTTGGGAGCATCCAACTATAGGACCAAAGCCTCATTAACTCATTATTTGTAGACTAGGTCATTGGGAACAAGCATAATCAGAGTCTCTTCTCTCCCCAACCCTGCATGGGACTTTTCTGGCCATTTCCTTCTTCCTCTTTTTTCTTCCCCTTCTCATCCCACAGCAGTGAAGAATGTTCGGGGGGAGTATTACCTGAATGGCCACTGGACTATTGAGTTTGGCCGGGCCTTGCCAGTGGCCAGCACTATCCTTCAGTATGAACGAGGCTCTGAGGGGGACCTGGCCCCTGAACACCTTCGTGCCCGGGGTCCTACCTCTGAGCCCCTGGTCATCGAGGTGAGTGGAGCCTATGGAAATAATTGCCCATCTCTGTTCTCTACTTTCCACCATTGAAATAAGGATAATACTGGCCATCAAGGCAGCTAAAGCAGGTACGGTGAAGCCCTTTGAGCTTGGTCATACATGGAAGATGCTAAGATCATTCACTGAATTCTGGGCCATCACCAGTTGACCTGACTTTTGTCTTGGACTTTGAGGACTCTGGAAGAGAGAGTGAGGCTGATGACTTTGTGCAACTGCCTCACTTAAATCCAATTCACATGCAAGTCAAGACATCACCCTAATGATATTATTGGTTCTCTTTGAAAATGTAAGGCAAAACAACGAGCAATCATATATATACATCTAAAGCAGATGTTCTTAACCCATTTTAAAAAATTGGTTAAAAATGTTTTAATGATTGTGTTTAAATATTGGTTTCCTCTGTAATCCTATGCAAATTATTTTATTCATTGAAATAAAATTTTCTGAGAAGGCTTTCATGGTCTTCATCAGATGTCCAAAGAGACCATGACCCAAAAAAGCTTCCTTGATCTAGGAAACCTTGGGAGAAGGATTGATCCTTGGCCTCTACATCAAAGAAGGGAAAGAGCAGAACAGAATGAATAGGGAAAATGGGGCCTGAATGGGTCCTGAGAGTAGATCTAAGGCAGGATTTGAACCCAGAGATCCTGGCTCTCTGGTATACTATATCACCCTATTTCTTAGGGCCATGGTCTTCTCCAGTATAGCAGTAGCATGGGTGGAGGCAGGGGACCAGCTTGCTTTTTAATCTTGTGTCACTGTATGTTTTCCTTGTGTTAGTTCATGTTTCTAAAGAACTTATCCTTTTCATTTTAAACACTTTACAAAGAACAAAAATTTGATTCATTAAAAAAAAATCAACCCAGTTTGTTGGCTGTGGTGATTATGAGCAAAGTCTTTGGGTTTTGGATCTCCTTATCTGTAGAATGAGGACCACAAGTCTTGTAGGACTCACTTCATCCTTTTGTCGTGATGCTCAAATGAGATTACAGAACTTCGTAAACCTGGAAGTTCTTTATAAATGTAACCTATTATGCTTATTCTTTCTACTATAAAACACACCCTAAAAGAGAAAGGGTCACGAGACAGAGGAAGGGGAGGGAGAGGCAGAGAGGCGGAGAGAGAGAGAGAGAGAGAGGAAGGGAGAGGGAGAGTGAAAGAGAGAGAGAGAGAGAGAGACAGAGAGACAGAGAGAGAGAGAGAAGAGGACCTCCCAGGGGCAGAGAGAGACAGAGAGAGAGAGGCAGAGAGAGAGAGAGGGAGGGGGAAAGAGAGAGAGCGCGAGAGAGCGCGAGCGAGTGCTAGTACCTAGAAAACAAGAAAGGAAATTTTGGTCTTCACTGGTTTGGACAAAGATAATTTCTTCCCTTTATTTCAGCTTATCAGCCAAGAGCCCAACCCAGGGGTGCAATACGAGTACTACCTGCCCCACTGGCCCCTGGACACTGGATTCACCTGGAGTCATGGTTCCTGGAGTGACTGCAGTGCAGAATGTGGAGGAGGTGAGGAGGGGAAGAGGTCACCTGGAGCCAAGACAAGAGTAATTAGGAGGAGAGAGGAGGGTTCAAGGTATAGGGAAGTGGAGACAAGGGTGAGGGCCCACACAATCCCAGCTCTGGTAGTCTCCCCATTCCCAACAGGGTTGTTGAATAAGCCCCAGCCACCCCTGAGGAGATACAGGCCTCCTTCAGGCTGTGCCCGGCTCACCTGGACCTCCATTTCTGACAGGTTATCAGACACGCCTGGTATTCTGCACCACCATCAATGAGGTTTATCCTGATCATATGTGCCGGCATAAGCCCCAGCCATCTGACAATCGCACTTGCAACCTTCAGGCCTGCCCACAAACCAAGCGGTGAGCTCTGCCCATCTTCCCCCCAGCTGACCCTTCCTCCCTTCGCCCATCAGCGGAGCCCTACCTAAGATGGAGGGTTTGGGCCACACGTGGTTATCCCTTCTCCAGCATGGTCTTGTGGGGTTCAGGACTTGGGAGAGGGACAAGATGGGAATTTTGTATCTAGGAGCAAAAATGAACTGGCTCCTGCAGTAGAGCATGTGGCAGATATTGCCCCAAATATCGAGGTGCTGGACCATGGGAAAGATGAAAGAGGAATGTTGGGGAATGGGATCCTTTTTCTGGCATCCGGAAATCTAGCATTTATGATGTATTAAGCACTGAAGATACAAGAAAGACAAAACCAAGAAGCTTACATTCTAATGGGGAAGATGACATATAAACAATTAGGTAGATATAAGATAGAGCAGATGGAAGAGACACTTTGGAGGGAAAAGCAAGATGGCGGGAGCGTCTTTGCCTTTCAGCCTCCTGATAGAACTCTCTCTTGCCACCCTATTTTTCCTGTCATGGGGAGGGATCCAGAGCAGGAGACAGGCCTGCATCCTCTAGCTCTTCCTCAGTATGAGGGGATCCTTCCTATTCAGAGTCTGAAGCATATTCCCACAAAGGTCTTTGGACAAGGGACTTGGAAACAAGGTGGGACTTAGCTGTGGTCTTTACTCTTCCTTGCTGCTCTCCCACCTGCCATGTCAGACCTGAGTGGTAGCAGAAGAGGAGTTAATACTTTCATTTCCTTAGAAAAGGGTCAGTCAGGGGATAGATAGGTGGCTCAGTGGATTGAAAGCCAAGTCTGGAGACAGGAGATCCTGGGTTCAAATCTGACCTCAGATACTTCCTAGTGGGGTAACCCTGGGCAAGTCACTTGACCCCCATTGCCTAGCCCTTATCGCTCTTCTGCTTTGGAACCAATACACAGTATTGATACCAAGATAGAAGGTAAGGGCTAAAAGGAAAAATCAAAGGGTCAGTCTCAGTCTTGGAAGTCTAAGGATCCTGAAACTTATTTTGGAATGTCTCAGATCCCTTTAGCCCCTGTGAGGGTGTCCTGTGGTGGGGTCAGAGACTAATCTGGGGAGCCTCCTGGGGAAGATGGGTGCCTTGTTGCATGGCCCTTTCTTCCAAGACCTCGGAAGAAGAGATGCTCTTACTGGTCCTTGAAAACCCCTTTGTTCTGTGCACAAAGGATCTCATACCTCCACCGGCCGGGAGTGTGGAGCCATGGCCAAGCCCGAGGCATGTGTGGGAAAAGGTAACCGAGGGCAAGGGTGGGCATCCGGGAGTACCCTCTCTCTATCAGCCTGGCCATAGATCCCGCGGAAGCTGGAAAGCCTGAAGCAGTGGGTGTCTCTCAGCTGGCCAGGAGCCTCAAGCTGGTGTTGGGGCTTCTGTCACTCTTTTGGTGGCCTCTTTGGTGGAGAAGGTGGTGGGCACTGGAGCTTTGCATGGCCACTGTGGGATCCGGGAAGCTGGAGAACCTTTGCCACCTCATGCCATCCAGGACCTTTCAGCCTCTCCATAGGCTGAGTTTTGTCTTCTGGGGTGATGCCAGTCACAGAAGCTCTGGGAGGTGGGGTGGGAGCAAGGACAGGAACCTATGGGAAAGAAGGTGAGACATTGAGAAAAATGGCAACATCTTATGGATTCAGAGTATATCGCAAGCCCCTCGTTTTATAAAAGAGGAAACTGGCCTACAGGAGAAAAGTCACTTGACTAAATCTGAATTAGAACCTGTAGCTGCGCTGGAAAGAGAATTAGGGGCAGCCCAGTAGCACAGTGGATGAAGTGCCAGCCTTGGAGTTGGGAGAACCTGGGTTCAAATATAGCTTTAGATACTTCTTAGATGTGTGGTGCCGGGTAAGTCACCTAACCCTTGGTGGTTTTTCTGTCTTAGAAGTGATACTAAGACATAAGATAAGGGTTTAAAAAAGGAAAGGAAAGGAAAAAGATAAAGAACTGAATCTGGAGTCTGAAGGAGTTGGATTCAAATCTGCTTGTCGCTAATTAACTTTGTGACCCTGCACAAATTCCTAAACCTCTTTGAGCCTCAGTTTTCTCATCTGCAAAAGTGGATAATAATACCAATATTCTTTAAAAAAATTTTTAAATTTAATTTAATTGAATTTTTTATTTTATTTAATTAATTTTATTTATTTTTAAATAAGAATAATTTTAATTAAATAATTAAATAAATCAAATAATTAAAAAATAAAAAATTTTTAAATTTTATTTAATTAATTTAGAATATTTTTCCATGGTTCCATGATTCATGTTCTTTCCCTCCCCTCCTCCTACACCCCTCCTGTAGCCAATGAGCAATTCCACTGGGTTTTACATGTGTCATTGATCAAGACCTATTTCTATATTATTGATATTTGCACTTAATACCAATATTCTTAGTTAATATTATTAACAAGATTGTTGTGAGGATCAAATGAGATAGCATATATAAAATGCTTGGCAAACCTTACAGTGCTATATAAAAATGAGCTGCTATTATTAATCATTCAAGCATCTGGCAAACACTTATTAAGCACTTACTGTGTGTATCAAAAGGCAAAAAACACTGTCCTAGGAATTCAAATTCTAATTAGGGCTTTAAGATGCCAAAAAAAAAATGTAAGTGCAAGATAGATGCAGTATGAGTAATCAGGAAAGGAGGTTGCTAGAGAGAAGCCACTAGTGAGGATGGGGAAGGGAAAGGAGGCAGAAAAGCCTCCTGAAAAAGATGGGATCTGAGCTGAGTTTTGAAGGAAACCAGTTAAACTTGGAGGAGAAGGAGGTGAGGGAGGGAGAGCATTAGAGGCATCAGGAACAGCCAGCGTACAAAAAGGGGCAAAAAACAGTAGGGGCTCACAAGATAACAGAGGAGACAAAAAGCCAACAAATGTATACTGGGCAGCTTGCACAGTGGATAGAGTGCCGGGTCTGGAGTAAGGACAACTTATCTTTCTGAGTTCAAATCTGACCTCAGCATACTTGCTAGCTGTGTGACCCTGGGCAAATCACTTAACCCTACTTTCCTCAGTTTCCTCATCTGGAAAATGAGCCAGAGAAGGAAATGGCAAACCACTCCATTACCTTTGCCAAGGAAACCATAAATGGGCTCATGAAGAGTTGGCTACGAACAATAACAAAAGCTATATATAGATAAATATAGAAATTAGAAATTTCTATATAGAAAATAAAATAGGAAATAAGAGAGAGAAGGCAAAGAGAATTAAGAGGGAACAGAGTAATGTGTAAGAGCAATGGAAATGTAGGAAAGAATGTTGTGAAAGGTTTAAAAAGCTAAAAAGATAAACCATATTTTATGCTTGACCCTGGAGGTAATAGGGAGCCATTGAAGTTTATTGTGTAGAGAGATATGATCAGATCTGTTCTTTAGGAAAATCACCTTTTAAATATTATTAGGATTATTATGTACTCAACTTCATTTGATCTTCACAGTAACTATAAAATAGAGAACTGTGGCTGTTATTATTACAGTATTTTTTTTTTGGTGATTACACTTATTGCCATTTTATAGAGTTTAAAATCACACACCACATTAGTGACAGGGCCAAAAGTAGGACCCAGGGTCTCCTTCCTTCTCATCCAGTGCCTCCCCCATGGTGTCATCTAGAATGGACTTCCATGAAGCTGAACAAATGAGCAGCCTCAGTTATACAAGTTAGCATCCTCCTGGGTAGGGAGGTGGATGGGAATGCTAGGACATTACGTGACCGAGGGAAGGAGTTTCCTGACTGATGCTTCCCCAGCACCAGAGCCCAGACGGGCTCTAGCTTCCCTTTCCTTTTTCAGTTGGAAGACTGGACCATGGACCGCCTGCTCAGCTCCTTGTGGAGGGGGTTCCCAGTCCCGCCATGTCTACTGCGTCGTATCCGATGGGGCAGGCATGGAGGAAGCTACTGATGAAGCTTCGTGTTCGGCCCTGCCGGGGAGGCCCCCAAGCACACAGTCCTGCAACCTGCATAGGTGTGCGGCCTGGAGCTCAGGGCCCTGGGGAGAGGTGAGTCCCAACAGGCATGGGTTTGACGAGGTGGTCTTTAAGTGCCTTCTAACTCTGCGATTAACAATTGAAGGTGGCATTTCTGGAGGAAGCACCAGAAATACCGTTAGCCGAGTTCAAATGATTCTGTAAGTCCTGGTTATCTCCAAGGCTGCTTAGCAGATGTCTAACCATCATTTGGGGTGCCTGACCTGACCACTCTCTCACTAGTGGCACAGGTCTGCGGTCAGAAAGATCTTTGTTCAAATCTGGCATCAGACACTTACCAGCTGTGTGGCCCTAGGCAATTTTCCTCATCTATAAAATGAGAATAATAATAGGACCTACCACTGAGTGGTTTCAAGGATAAAATGAGATAACAATCGTAAAATGCTTAACACATTATCTAGTACATAGTAGGTGCTATATAGTTGTTAGCTATTATTATTATTTTTTAAATTATTATAGACCAGGGTAACTCCTCCCAGGAAGGGCATTTCTCTTGGGCAGTGATGGTGAATCTTTTAGAGAGGTGAGCACTGTCCTCAGGCACCCATGGAGAGCAGGAGGGAAGCAGCCCAGCCCTGTATCCCTCTGGCTTTCTAGTAACAAACTCTGGTGAACTCTGTGCCGGGGCAACGGTGCAGGTGCTCACAGAGAGAGGGCACATGTGCCATAGGTTCACCATCATAGCTCTAGGGGAATGAGAAGCATATGAAGATGATTGGGTTCTCCCTACAGTGCTCAGCCAGCTGTGGCCCAGGGGTTCGGAGCCGGACAGTCACCTGTTGGGGTGATGAAGGTTCTGCACTCCAAGATTTTGCCTGTTCCTCAGCCGACAAGCCTCCCCTGACTGAGGCCTGCATGGGAGAGAACTGCCCTCTTCAGGAGCCTGGGTGGCATATTGGTGACTGGGGGCTGGTGAGTATCCAAATTTACCCTCTTTATTTAGCCCTGGCATCTGGGTGCTTTTGTCTTGTTCTCCAAAGTGCCAGGTATTTAACAGGTATCTTTAAATGACATGATGGAAGAGGAAGAACTCACAAAGTACATGCATATGTCTGACTTTGCACAGATTAGCCCACTGCCTTGAGTTTACACTCCTGAATCTCTAGCTTCTTTCAAAGCTCAGCTTATTAATGCTGTTTTTAGCAAGAGACCATACCTGATAACCCTCCATCAGCCACATCCTACTGCAAAACCTGGCCAAATAAGCTTGTATTTTGGATGACCATCTTTTTCCTTGAAAGAATATACACAGTTTTTTTGGATAGGTGACTTTGGGTTGTAAACCTAGATCTTTCACCTTTCCAAATATTATATTCCATGTCTTCCAATCCTTTAATGTGAAAGCTGCTAAGTCCCATGTGGTCCTGATTGTAGCTCCATGGAATTTAAATTGTTTCTGGCTGTTTGCAGTATTTTCTCTGTGGCTTGAGGGTTCTTGAATTTAGCTATTATATTCCTAGAAGTTGTCATTTGAGGATTTCTTTCTGGAGGTGATCTGTGGATTATTTCAATTTCTATTTTATTCTCTTGTTCAAGAATATCTGGGAAATTTTCTTTGATAATTTCTTGTATTATGATGACTAGGATTTTTTTTTTATCATGGCTTTCAGGTAGTCCAATAATTCTTAAATTTTTGTCTCTCTTGGATCTATTTTCCAGGTCAGTTGTTTTTTCAATGAGATATTTCATATTTTCTTCTGTTTTTTCATTCTTTTGTTTTATTGTTTCTTGATGTCTCATGAAGTTATTAGCTTCTAGTTGCCCAATTCTAATTTTTAAAGAATGATTTTTTTCTCTCAGTTTTTGAGCCTCCTTTTTCATTTGGTCCATTTCTTCTTGCATTGCTTTCATTTCTCTTCCCCATTTATCCTCTGCTTTTTTTCAATTAATTTTTGAAATCCTTTTTTAGCTCTTCCAGAATCTGACTTGAATTAATATTTTTCTTTTGGACTTTACATGTATTTGCTTTGCTTTCTCTGTCACCTTCTGTGTCTGTACCTTGCTCTTTGTCTCCATAAAAATTCTCTATAGTTACGTGGGTTTGTTTTTTTGATGTCTGCTCATTTCCCCAACCTTTTTAAAGGTAGGTTATGTTCTCCAGGCAGTTAGGGCACCCTCTTAAACTTCAATCCTTTTTTGATGCTACCCGTAGCCTTATTTCTGGATTTCTGCAAGTTTCAGTTCTTCCAAGATGGTATGATGGTCTGAGGGCTGAGAGCTCTGAGATCTACTGCTGATTCATTTACCCCTTAAGATTTCTGATAGCTGACATTCTAGCCTCAGGCTTTGGCACAGGCTTTTGGTCTCACTTGTAAACCTCAAATTTCCTTAGACTTATAAATGTTGGAAATTTCACCATTGGGATATTTCATACTTTTTTCATTTAGGAATTACATTGCTGATTCCTTGGCAACCTTAAATTAATATATATCAGTCTTTTAAAGTGATTCCCTTGTAACACACTCTGGGCTTGATCAGGTCAGGTATGCAGCAGACTGCCCTGGGACTCTGCCTTGAGCTTTTGGCAAGAGGTTCAGGGCGCCTAGCTCTGGGTCTACCAACGGTCTCAAACTGGGATCTATGTTCTCACCACAAGCCTAGGCTGAGACTCCTGGCCTCATTCTGGGCCCACACAGATCAGGCTGTGCAGCATGGACTACCCTGGGCTGGAATTCCTGACCTCACTGCAGGTTTGCTTGGAACTTTAAGTTGTTTTGGATCAGTTTTGGCCCAGGCAAGGGTCTCAGGGTCTGGATGTTGGCATGGGCTCAGGTTCAGAACCTGGCACAGTAGGGGTGTGTGTGTGGGGGGGGGGTCGCTCACTCCTTGCTGTAGCTTTCTGCTGGCTGTACTCCCCAGTGCCCCAGATGTTCTCTGCCTACCTTTCATGTTGTTCTCGTCTTGAAAGTTGCTTCACTCTGTCTCCTTGTTGTTTCTTTCACTCCTGCATTCATTTTGTGGCATTATTTTAACATTGGTTGGAGAGGATTCTCGTGGTGGTTTTGAGCTTCCCTGCTTCTATTTTGTCATCTTGGCTCTGGAACCAAAAATCCAACCTTGTGTTTTGGAGGGGGATATGTAAAGTTATGTAAACATATTGTTTTCCCAGAATATAAGCTCTTAGAGGGCATGGACTGTAATTTTTGTCTTTGTATTCCATGGAAAATATTTCGTAAATGTTGATTGATTATTATGACTATATACAAGCATTGTTTTTTGGTGAGTTGGGGGCCAGGTAAATATACTTTAATGCTTGAAGACCCTTTGGCCCCAGGTGATTCCCTGGAGGGACATGCTAGCTACTATATTATCTTTTCCCCACACTTTAGACAGTTGATCAATATGTATTTATTTTGTGCCAGACAAATAGAAAAGTAAAAGACAGTCCCTGCTATCAAAGAGCTCACTGTCTAATCAGAGTCATAGTCTCCTTTACCCTCTCTACTAATGGAAAGCCTAGGGACCTGCTCTGACACTTAGCCGCACTCCATTTGCCCAAGACTTGACTTATAAAGGGAAACTGATAGAACCTTAGGGCCTGTGCTGGGGTCCTTTCTCATAGGTTGTTTCCAGGTGTGTCCCCATCCTCCATCCAGCCACTGGAATGAGATGCTCCTGGTTCGAGTCTTGGAAGAGTAAACATTACTGTGTACATATCTCTTGCATATATCAACTCTTTGTGTTTGCACATGCATATGTATTTGCACATACATGTGTATTTGTACATGTATACATATTTGCACATGTATGTATATTTGGACATGAGTGCATGTGTACACCTCTCTGAATTTGTACATCTGTGTGTGCATATATCTCTGGGTTAGTGTCTTTGTGAGTTTGTGTGTGCACATCTGTATGTACACACCCATGGAGCCAAGAAGACCTAGGTTCAAATCTTGCTTCAGACACATCTTAGCTCTGTGACTTGAGGCAGGCTACTTAACCATTCTGATTCCTCATCTATAAAATGGGTTTTTTTTTGGACTTACTGGCTTTGAAGATCCCTTCCAGATCTAAGTATGTGATCCTATGACCTTTGGTTCTGGTGAATATGTCTTTGGTGGATGTATACATCTCTGGTTCTATATCTTTATGTGTATGCATGCACCCATCCACCTTTGTTTCTGGGTATGTTTTCTGCATGTGTGTATGCATGCAAATCTCTGATAATATTACTTTCTCTGTGTGTGGGCTAGTGGATAGAACCAGGTGCCTGTAGTCAGGATGACCTGAGTTCAGATCCAGCCTCCAACAATTAGTAGCTTTGTGATTCTATGCAAGTCACTTATCCTCTGTTTGCCTCAATTTTCTCATCTCTAAAATAGGGATGATAGCAGCTGCTACCTCCCATGTTCTTATGATGATCAAATGAGTTAATCTTTGTAAAGGTTTTAGCCCAGTGCCTAGTAGTAGTAGGTGTTATTGTTGTGTGTGTCTATGCATATCTCTTGGTCTGTGTCTTGATGAATGTGGATTTGTACACAACTTTCACAAAATCACAGAATTCAAGAGTTGGAAGGGACCTTAATGACTATTTATTTAGTTCAATTCATATGCAAAGGAATCCTCACTATAACATAACTGACAAGGGGTTGTCCAGCTTCTGCTTGAAGACTGCTAAAGAGGGGGAATCCACTACCCACCACCAGAGGTAGCCCATTCCACTTATGGATAGCGCTCATACATTATGGCCTCTTTTCAATTTCTACTCAGTATTCTCGGTTTTGACCTTTGTTTTATTGTTTTTTTTTTGATGTCTCATGGAGCCATTAATTTCCACTTGCCTGATTCTAATTTAGACAGGATTGTTTTCTTCATTGGCTTTTGTACCTCCTTTTCCATTTGGCTTATTCTATTTTTTCCTCCAAAGTATCCTATATAGCTTTACTTATCTTGGGGATCAAACTCCCTTTTACTTATTTTCCATATAAAGGCCATTCACCTTTGCAGAGCAAACAGAAACAACTCTGCCTTCTTTCTGTGGCCAGTTATTCCTTATTCCCCAATCCAATGACACTGGCCTTCTGACTGTTCCACAAATAAAACCCTCCATCTTTCAGCTCCAAGCATTCTCTCTGGCTGTCCCACCTTCTATGGGAAGCCTTTCCCAACCCCTTTTAATTCCAGTGCCTTTCCTCTCCTATTTAGCTTTACATATATTTGTTTGCATGTTGTCTTGCCCATTAGATTGTAAGTTTCTTGAAGACAGGGACTGAATTTTGTCTCTTTTTTTTTTTTTTGAATTCTGTATTTAGTACAGTACCTGGCACATGGTAGGAGCTTAATAAATGTTGATTGATTAATTATCCAGCCCATTTATCCCAAACAAAGGCTTTATCCCTTCTATGGTCTTCTATCTCTCAATATAGGTTAAACAAAAAAAGTAACAACACTTGTTTTGTTACCCTTAGGTTCCGTAATCATCCTTTACTCATTTTAAACTTTCATATTCCTGACACTATTTTTAAATAGGATTATGCCATGTTTTTAGAGTTGTCTTTAATTATCTGGCCTTGCTCTCATCTCTTATACATTTCTTCTTAAAATCTAAGTTGGTTGGTAAATTCACTGTACACCTACATATCTTTTGCAACAAAATCCATCCCCTCCCCATTGGAATTTCCCTTTGGGTCTTGAGAATTTCATTCTCCAGCATTTCCTGTCCCTTGTGGGTTGACTTCCCCTGAAGCATTTTACTCCATGACATTCTACCAGTTTTTCTTCTGAACCTTTTGAAATCTGCTTTCGCAAAATCTAGTGTTTTCTCAGATTTCCTCTCCTTTATAACAGTCTAGTATAGAATGGCCACTTCCCCCCATTTATCAGACCCAGAATATATTTTTCCCTTGTTAATACCTTTGCCTTTTGATAGATTAAATTATCACTAAGGTAAGTCAAGAAGTTATTAGCTAAACCAATTTCTGTCCATTTCAGAAATTGGCCCTACCTACAACTCAACTATTAATTTGCTTAAATTTGTAAAAGAAAAATACTGGGAAACAATCTTCTGAGCAAAACTGATTTTATTGTTAGAGCTGTAAATCACAGAGTCAGGGTCTGCAGACACACCCAATGTGTTCTCAGATACTTAGCCTTTTAACTGACAAGTATTTATACTTTATGCAAAAAAGTCAGATTACATAAACTCAGAATGGGTGAATGACTTGAACATATAGAAGGAAACTATAAGTAAATTAGATGAATACAGAATAGTATACATGTCAGACCTTTGGGAAGGGAAAGACTTTAAAACCAAGCAAGACTTAGAAAGAGTCACAAAATGTAAAATGAATAATTTTGATTACATCAAATTAAAAAGGTTTTGTACAAACAAAACCAATGTAACTAAAATCAGAAGGGAAGCAACAAATTGGGAAACAATCTTCATAACAAAAACCTCTGACAAAGGTTTAATTACTCAAATTTATAAAGAGCTAAAGCAATTGCACAAAAAATCAAGACATTCTCCAATTGATAAATGGACAAGGGACATGAATAGGCATTTTTCAGATAAAGAAATCAAAACTATTAATAAGCACTTGAAAAAGTGTTCTAAATCTCTTATAATCAGAGAGATGCAAATCAAAACAACTCTGAGGTATCACCTCACACCCAGCAGACTGGCTAACATGACAGTGAAGGAAAGTAATGAATGCTGGAGGGGATGTGGCAAAGTCGGGACATTAATTCATTGCTGATGGAGTTGTGGATTGATCCAATCATTCTGGAGGGCAATTTGGAACTATGCCCAAAGGACGATAAAGGATTGTCTGCCCTTTGATCCAGCCATAGCACTGCTGGGTCTGTACCCCAAAGAGATAATGGGGAAAAAGACTTGTACAGAAATATTCATAGCTGCGCTCTTTGTGGTGGCCAAAAATTGGAAAATGAGGGGATGCCCTTCAATTGGGGGATGGCTGAACAAATTGTGGTATATGTTGGTGATGGAATACTATTGTGCTCAAAGGAATAATGAAGTGGAGGAATTCCATGGAGACTGGAACAACCTCCAGGAAGTGATGTAGAGCAAAAGGAGCAGAACCAGGAAAACATTGTACACAGAGACTAATACACTGTGGTACAATCAAACTTAATTGACTTCTCCATTAGTGTCAATGCAATGTCCCTGAACAATCTGCAGGGATCTAGGAGAAAAAATACTATCCACAAGCAGAGAACAAAGGGTCGGAGTAAAAACACCGAGAAAAGGCAACTGCTTGACTACAGGGGTTGAGGGGATATGATTGAGGAGAGACTCTAAATGAACACCCTAATACAAATACCAACAACATGGAAATGGGTTCAGATCAAGGACACACATGATACCCAGTGGAATTGCTGGTCGGCTATGGGAGGGATGGCGGGGGGTAGGGGGGGTGATTTTTGTTTCCAATGAATAATGTTTGAAAATGACCAAATAAAATAATGTTTAAAAGTAAAACAAACAACAATAACAAAAAAAAAGTCAGATTACAAAACTCCTCCCAAAAGGGAGGGTGGATTAGCTATATCTTTCTTCTCAGGGAGGCAACCACAATTTCATTTTCTAGAAGGTCTTCTTTAAGAAAGTCAGGTTTTTTCTTTATCATCTTATGGGGCAGAGTATGCACCTATTCCAAATATCGTGAAAATAAAGGTGGACAAGATTATTCTATAGTTTCAAAGCCAAATGAGATACTACAGCTCTAAGAAGTCTGGCTATATTATAGGACATTAAAGGCATACACAAATTCTTCTTGGCAAGGCACAAAGGGATTTTTCCTTATTGTTTTATTTGCAATATAATTATTGATTTGTGATTCTCATAGAGCTAATAAGTAGGATTATTCCTTACAATTTATCACAAAAATGTAAAATATCTAATGGGATTATACACAGAGGGTGCAAAGCTATAAAGAGATGTTAAACAAGGAATATAACCTAAAGTTGCTTAATTATATTATCTGTTACAATTCATTGTTCTCTTTTTCCTTCTGGAGTCTACCTCCTAAGGTTCTAAGCTCCTTGATTCTCTGTAATTATTTTATTTCCTCCTTAGCTGTCATTTGTTCTTCTTTCTTGAAAACCTGCAAGTAGGATCTAGACCACTATCCAGGTCTGAAGAATATCCTTAAGAATTTCCTTAATTTCTCTTTCTCATCCCCAAATTTAACATCTTAACCTATTCCACTATTCTAAATCCCTGTAAGTCACCTACATGATTTTCTTTTCCTTCCAGTTTGGTATAAATCCTTTTCTCTTCTCTCCTTCTCCTATGTCTTTCTCCCATAGAAGTTGGAAGTAGGATACTTTTTGTTTGGAGTATGTTTTTGTTATGTGTATGTAGTACATGTATACATGTTACAGGTATGAAGGTACATATCTCATCTCTGTTTTTTTTGTGTACATGTGTGAAAAAGGAATTCACCTCCTTTTGTTGTCTTTGATGTAATCAATCAGGGACCTTTAATCAGTCAGAAACTTGAAGATCCTTGAGCATAATCACACCCTCAGAGAAAGAAAGTTGAAACTAATGAGACAGGAAGTTGATCTGAGGAGCACTACCCCTCTGGGAAGTGCCAGACATATTAAGGAACTATGATTGGTTCCAGAGATGTGTGGAGGGAGAACTAGTGGGTAGAAAAAAATGTTTATAAGGTGAGACCCAGCACGAAGTGGGGGATTCTGATTCACACTCACTCTGGGATTCGAACTTATGCACTGACTGAAGACTCTTGCTGAGGAGAATCTTACTCTGGACACTCTTGCTGAAGGGACTCGCCCACTCTTCTGGCTGGAAATTGGACCCCTGGGGGGTTGAGCTGAATTTCATTGGATTGGCAATTAGGGTATTTAGCTAAACTGCTCCCTACTTTCCTACATTTTCTTCTCTTTACTATCTCTACTTTGCTGTAATAGAGCTACTTCAGCTACTAGCAGACTCATAATTTAATTTTAATTTTAATTGTACTTATTATATAATTTGGTGACCACATCCTTTTAACCATTACACATGATAATATATGTATACATCTCTGGTTCTCTGTGTTTCTCTACATACATGTATACACATCTCTGGATCAGTTTTTTTTTCAGTTACATGTAGAAACAATTTTTGACAATAGTTTTCAACTTTTTAGAATTCAGATTTTCTTCTTGTCCCTTTCCCTACTACTCTCTGAGGTGGCAGATAGTGTAATATAGATTATATCAGTGCTTTCATGCAATACATAGTTTCATATTGCTCATGTTGTGATAGAAGATGCATATCACACATACAATAAAAAACTCATGAAGGAAATAAGGGAGATGGCATGCTTTGATTTGTACTTGGACTCCAACATTCCTTCTCTGGCTGTGGAGAGCATTTTCATCATGAGTCCCTTGTGGTTATCTTGGAGACTTGCTTTGCTGATAAAGCTTTAGTCCTTCACAGTTGGTCATATTTCTGTTAGTGTATACAGTTCTGATTCTGCTTACGTCCCTTTGTATCAGTTCATGTAAGTCTTTCCAGCTCTTTCTGAAATCCTATTGCTCATCATTCCTTACCACACAATAGTGTTCCATCACCATCATATGCCACAATTTGTTCATCCATTCCCCAAGATCAGTATGTGTCTTTATGGGGATATGCATGTACGCCTCTGCTCTTTTAAGTGTTTTTACTTGCATAGGCACACGTTTCTCATTCTGTGTGGGCACATGTAACCCAGTGTATTTTTATATATTTCTCTCTCTTTCCCCTGGTGGTTCTCAGTGCTCTAAGAGCTGTGATTCAGGCATCCGGAAAAGGCAAGTCATTTGTGCTGACAGGGATTCCAATGTCTATAGTTCTGACCTCTGCCAGGTGCGCCAGCCCCAGATGCCAGCTGAAGTAGAAGCTTGTAACACACAATCCTGCCACCTGCCTCAAGGTAAGGAATAGGGATGGGGGAAAGGACCTCTCTGGGCCAGTGGTTCCCCCTGGGGACAGAGGGCTGCCTTTTCAGACCACAGGGTCTGAAAAGATGAGGCTCAAAGAAACATTGGAAGGGAGAGGGAGCAACTAAAAAAAAGTCTTACTTTACCCTATATTATTATTAGGTTTTATTATTTCCCCCCTTTATTTTTCAATCAGTTAACCAATCAACAACTACTTTTGAGCCAAGAAGTATGCTAAGTGCTCTAGGGGCTACAGAAGTTTGGATGAATGGCCCTTGCCCTTGAGGAGTTTATAGTCTAGTTATGAAGCTGTCTAACAAAATCAAACAAAAAAAGCTCAAATAATACAAAAGGTTATACATTCATAGTCTGCTTTTCACTATGCTCTGTAGCTGAGGTGTTGAATACAAAGTTCACAAAACTCCCAAGTATGGGGGAACCAGATTAAAATGCAATTGGGAAATGTTTCACTAAAACACAGATATCACATTTTAAAACTATATCATTATACTACCTGCAAGTATCCTTTTGGATAAATTAGTGGCTCCCCTGTTTCTATCTGAATTTGACATACTTGGTTTGTAGTACTCAGTTCTGGGCTCACTTGGGAATTCTTGGAATAATAATACCTTAACCAGCTCATGCTTTCAGTCCAGGCCATGTAGGGACTTCTAAAATCAAGTGGAATTATTTAGTAGTTAGAGCACTGGACCTGGAGTCAAGAAGACTAAGGTTTGACCCCCAACTACTTCCCTCCATCCTGCACTGTTACTCTGGAAAAATCAATTTCCTCATCTGTAGAATGACAGAGGTTGGACCAGATGACTTCTAAGTTTCCTTTCAAATCTAGGGTCCTTTTGCAAAATATGCTGGGAGATCTTATTTTAAAAAGTGAAATATTAAATTCGAGTTAAAATTATTCAAAGGAATATTGGAATAAACACACAGATTCAGTTCTGCTCTCCAGAGCAGTGGTGGTACAAAATGACGAAACACAATCTCGTACAAGATTTGGACTGTGAGAAAGAGAAGTTGTCCCTCGTGAAGTCAGATATTATACAATTAAGCTGTAGAGCCTTTCTGATTTCCCTTCTCCCCAGTGACTGTCAGTCAGTAGAGTCAGAGTAGGAGGTCATCTTGATCTCTTTCTTTCTGTTTATTTTTGACCATCAGCAAGAAGGCTTTATGGGCAGCTGCTTGGCCCATCCCTATACAGGGGTAGCCATGCACTTGCACACACCTCCTTTCCCACAACACACTCCATAAATAGAATCTGCCTCTCAGTGCAGCGTTCTTTTATCCAGGCATGCACAGTGCCTCAGGAAAATCAAGACTGGAGATTCTGCTAGCCGGTTATCCCAGGCCACTGTAGGGGATACAGATGGAAGCACTTCTCCTTGTTCTATAATTAAGATTTAGATTATGGTACTACAGCTTTTCAGTGCTGTGGGAAATCAAACACTGGAGTAGTAAAGGCAGGCCTTCTGGAGAAGGTGAGAATAAAACTGGGCCTGGATGGATAGGATTGTTGGATGGATAGGATGGTTCCATTTCCAAGCTTGTCCTCTCTCCCTACTTACATAGGGAGAGGAAAGGTCCCTTCTGGCATGAGAAAGACAACATGAGTGAAGCAGGTTCAGGAATGACCTGTGTGCTTGTGGGGTGAGAAGAAGAGTAGCTGGACTGTAGTGGAAGTTGCCTTGCAACACTGGGGAGCAGTGAGACGGAGATGGTTTGAAAAAAAGGATTCTAGCCGTGGAATGGGGAGAGACAGGTGGCAGGGGAACAAACCAGTTAGCAGGCTATCAAAATAGCTTAGGTATGAGGTAAAGGGACCATGACCTAGCAGGGAGAGTCAAGAAGGCTTGGACAGGGATAGTCAGGTAGCATATTCGATAGAGCATCAGGCCTAGAGTCAGGACGACCTGGGTTCAAATCTGGCCTCAGACATTTCCTAGTTGTATGACCCTGGGCAAATCACTTAACCCCCATTACCTAGCCTTTATTGCCCTTCTGTCTTAGATTTGATACTAGGACAGAAAATAAGGGTTTAAAAAAAAAGGCTTGGACAAAGGTAATATTTTCCCCCCTCCTCCCTCCCTCCCTTCCTTCCTTCCTTCCTTCCTTCCTTCCTTCCTCCCTTCCTCCCTTCCTCCCTTCCTCCCTTCCTCCCTTCCTCCCTTCCTCCCTCCCTTCCTTCCTTCCTTCCTTCCTTCCTTCCTTCCTTCCTTCCTTCCTTCCTTCCTTCCTTCCTTCCTTCCTTCCTTCCTCCCTTCCTCCCTTCCTCCCTCCCTCCCTCCCTCCCTCCCTTCCTCCCTTCCTCCCTTCCCTTCCTTCCTTCCTTCCTTCCTTCCTTCCTTCCTTCCTTCCTTCCTTCCTTCCTTCCTTCCTTCCTTCCTTCCTTCCTTCCTTCCTTCCTTCCTTCCTTCCTTCCTTCCTTCCTTCCTTCCTTCCTTCCTTCCTTCCTTCCTTCCTTCCTTCCTTCCTTCCTTCCTTCCTTCCTTCCTTCCTTCCTTCCTTCCTTCCTTCCTTCCTTCCTTCCTTCCTTCCTTCCTTCCTTCCTTCCTTCCTTCCTCTCCCCTTTCCTCCCCCCTTTCCTCCCTTCCCTCCCTTCCCTCCCTTCCCTCCCTCCCTCCCTCCCTTCCTTCCTTCCTTCCTTCCTTCCTTCCTTCCTTCCTTCCTTCCTTCCTTCCTTCCTTCCTTCCTTCCTTCCTTCCTTCCTTCCTTCCTTCCTTCCTTCCTTCCTTCCTTCCTTCCTTCCTTCCTTCCTTCCTTCCTTCCTTCCTTCCTTCCTTCCTTCCTTCCTTCCTTCCTTCCTTCCTTCCTTCCTTCCTTCCCTTCCCTCCCTTCCCTCCCTTCCTTCCTCCCTCCCTCCCTCCCTCCCTTCCTTCCTCCCTCCCTCCTCCTTTACTTCCCTTTTAGTTTTATTTCTTGATATGTCAAAAACAGCATTGATCATTATCATCTGGGAGCATCTCCCCTCACCGTCTCAGAGCCTGCAAAGGAAAGCACTTTTCTGTCTGTTCTGCAGAGATTCCCTCTCTGGTCCAAGGGTCCTCTTGGATGAAAGAATGAAAGAGAGTAGGACAGCTAGATAGCACAGTGGATAGAGGATCAGGCCTGGAGTTGAAAGGATTTGGGTTCAAATTTGACCTCAGACATTTCCTTGCTGTTGTGAACTTGGATAAGTCACTGAAGCTCATTTGCCTAGCCCTTGCCCTTCAGTCTGAGATGCTACTAAGTAAGGATTATTTTTCTTAAGATAAAAGAGGAAATAGGGGTGTGAAGACTATTTCCCCATTTTGTGGAATCAGTACCTAAGAATTGGCATTTTTCAATGTTTTCTTACCCTGTCACTTGCTAGATATAATAAAAATTAGACTAAAACCAAGATATAATTGCTATTCCTTTGATAATTATAGTTTAAAGCCACAGACAGAACAATTTTCATTCTGAACCAAGGTCAGAGGTGTCAAATACAGATGGGCAGCCCTGATTAAAATGTTATGGGGGGATATTGAACAAAATTTCAAAAAATATACAATAGAACATGGATAATGTCAATATGTGGTTTTCTAAGTCATTATGTGGCCTACAGGGATCCTTGAGGAGTTCAGTGGTCAATGTTCCCCTCCTTCCTATTCGAACTTGACATCATTGTTGTAGACTAAAAACGTTTCCTCCTCTTCCTTTCACTTCCAGATTATTGTTTTTCATGTTGCCAAAGCAAGTGGTGGTAAGAAGCAGCAAAAGCTTCCTCTAATAGGAAGGTGATTTTCTGAGATTTATCCTTTGCACTCACACTTTGTTCCTGTATCCTTTTCTGTGCCATCCTGCAGAGGTCCCTAGCATGCAGGATGTCCAAGGCTATGACACCAGTCGCCAGGATCCTCCGGAAACTCCTTCCCAAGGTTTGGGAGTATATCATCCCCCTTCCTCCAAAGTTTCTTTTCTGTCCCTCGTACCCCAAACATTTTGGGGGAGGGAGAGGTAAGCAGGATGCCAGGATTGTGCCGGCTCTCTCTGCCAACTGTCCACATAAACGGGGTTTGGGTGGGAGACATGGCTCCCCTAGGGCTGGGAGAAGCTGCCGGTGCATCCGGCAGGCTGGGTCAAAGGGCATCAGCTGTTTCCTCTGTTCTCTAGGTGGTAGGGAGGAATGGTGGCTACACAGGAACCAGCCCCCATCCGAACATAGCCGCGAGGGCCACGGAGGCTCTAACTTGTTGCCTCAGCACCAGGAGTCTGGCTGGGGGAGCTCCGGCTCTCGGCAGTACCACCAGCAGAGGGACCCTGTGTCGAGGCCACAGCCTCCCGACTGCCGTCACAGTCTCCATGGGTGTTGCCCAGATGGCCATACGGTGGCTCCTGGCCCCTTGGGACGTGGCTGTCCCAGGATCTCATGTCAGCAGAGCACGTAAGTGATGAGAACGGCCTTTCCCTCCCCACCAGGTAAAGAGAATCGGGGAATTCTAATTAGCTGGGGTACAGAGGAGTTGGGAGCAATATGTTTAATGGAAAGAAAACTTGGCTGAAGGGGGCAGCTGGGTGGCTCAGTGGTAGACTTGGTTTTGGGAGGCCCTGGGTTCAAATCTGATCTCAAATCCTAGCTGTGGGGCCCTGAGCCAGTCACTTAATCTCATTTGCTTAGCCCTGACCCCATCAGTCCTGGAATTATGAGAATAGAAGGTGAGAGAGAGAGAACACAACTGAGCATCAAGGGATGTGGACTGTACTCTCTGCTTGTTCTCTTACTTAGAGACACCGGTACTCCTCAGCCTGCCTCAGAGTTTGTTTCTTCTTTCTGTCTTCCTCCTCCTTTTCACAGTGCCCTGAGATAATAGATGTGAAAGCATTTTGCACTATGAAGGTTTCAGAAAGTAGTTAATCAGTGAATCAAAATCGATTTAAGCACCTACTGTGTGCTAGACTCAATGCTAAGTGCTGGCGATAAAAAGGACAACGTCTCCTCTCCAGGAGAGCCCAGCCTAATAGGGAAACAACATGCAAACTATTAAGTACAAACATGCTGTATGCAGGACAAATTGGAGATAATCAATTAGATGGAAGGTACTAGAATTAGGGAGGAATAGAACAGACATATTCCTGAGATCCACAACTTCAGAGGAGAGGAGAGACAGAATTGAAGCAAGAAAAAGAGTTGATGGACTTGGGTTTAGATCTCTGTCTGTAACCTTGGCCCAGTTAGGCCTCAGTCTCCTCATCTGTAAAATGGAAAAAAAATGAAGGGGACAGACTCGATCACCAGTAAACTTTCCAGCTCCAAATCTCTTATATTGGGTTCCTTGGATGCCAGTGGTATGGCCTAATAATGTTCCTTCATCATAATCCTACTCACACCAGTCAAGTAGAAAGGGAAAAAAAAAGAAAAAAGGAAAGGAAAAAAATCCACAAGCTCCCTTATTTTCTCCCATGCTCATTAAAGATCTTAGTGATTATGAAATGAGTCATGTAGGCCAGGGTCCCATGAGAACCCATAGATCATAGTTAGGATTTAGAGCTGGGAGGGACCTTAAAGATGATCTAGTTCAGCCCTCTCATTTTACATATGAGGAACCGGAGGCCCTGGAGAAGAAAATAATTAAGTAGGAGAGTCAGGATTCAAAACCAGATCCTTTGATGCTAAATCCACAAAACTCTATCTACTGTATTTTCTCCCGAGTGCTTTGTTGTTCAGAGGCACTGCCCAATTTCACCATGCTGATTATTACTATTATTTTTAAAATATTTTTTAACCAATTACATGTAATAACAAATTTCCACATAAGTTTCCTGAAGTTATATGATCCAGATTCTCTTCCTGTCTTATTCCCTCCCCAATCCTGGAGCTGGCAAGCCATTCGAGCTGGGTTACACATGTATATCATGCAGAATATATTTTCAGATGGTTCATTTTTGTAGGTGAATACTCATATAAAACCAAAACCCAAAATAAAATCCCAAATAAAGTGGGATTTGATCTGTATCTGACTCCCACAGTTCTTTCTCTGGAGGTGGAGCGCATTCTTTGTCCCAAGTCCCTCAGAATTGTCCTGGATCATTCTATTGCTGAGAATAGCTAAGTTACTATTATTTTTTAAGGCACATGGGGTTAAGTGACTTGACCAGTCATATAGGTAGGAAGTGTCTGAAGCCAACTTTGAACCCAGATCCTCCTGACCGCAGACTTGGCACTCTCCCACTGAGCCACTCGGCTGCCCTGACCATGCTTATTCATGATGGATTTTATATCATTTCCTAATCATAAGCATTTTGAGTTTGGGGGTTAGTTATGACAGCTGGTAAATAATAGCGATTGATAGCTCATACTTATATAGTTTTTAGTTTTGCAAAACACTTTGCAAATATTACCTCATTTGATCCCTACAACAACCCTGTGAAGGCAGGTGCTATCATGATTCCCATTTTACAGATGAGGAAACTGAGGCAGATGGGGCAAAATGACTTGCCCGGAGTCACAGAGCTAGTAAATGCTAGAGGTTACATTTTTAACTTGTCTTCCTTATTCCAAATCTAGTGCTCTCTGCCCCATGCCCACCTAGGTGCCTGGTAAATATTTGGGAAATTTCCACAAGGCTCATGTAAAATAAATGGTGTGTACAATGGCATAGAGATGTTTTTTATTCTTTAAGGGGGATTCCATGCAGGGGGTGTTATATTAAGAAGCAAATCATTCTTTACATTTTTTCTACCAATGGCTTCTTAAGGCTCTGCTACAAAGGAATAGAGAAGTTCAGAAAGCCCCAAGTTCAAATTCCATTTCTGATGCCAACTGTGTAACATTGGACAAACCATCTATGAAAAACAACCACCACCTTTACCTTCTGTCTTAGAATTGATACTGAATATGGGTTCCAAGACAGAAGGGTGGTAAGGACTAGGCAATGGAAGTTAAGCGACTTGTCCAGGGCCACACTGCTAGGAAGTGGCTACAATCAAATTCAAACCCAAGAACTCCTGGCTTCAGGCCTGACACACTTATCCACCAGCTGCCCCTGAACAAGTCACTTATAAGGTCTCTTCCAGCTCTAAATCCTAAGTTCTGTGACCCTGGACAAGTCACATAACCTCCATTGCCTAGCAGTTATCACTCTTCTGCTTGGGAACCAATACACTTTAGTGATTCTAAGATGGAAGGTCAGGGTTTAAAGAAAAAAAAATCTCTTGGCCTCTGTAACTCCCCCTCTGTAATCCCCTAGCTGAGCTCCTGGGTCCACCCTGAGTGGCCTGGATCCCTTTGCTCAGAGGGAGGGAGAAGCAGAGGGAAAGGTCTGGCTGGGAGAAGCCAGAACTGAGAGAAAGCTCCTAACAGGTACGGATGCTGTCCGGATGGAGTCTCTTCAGCCCTGGGCCGAAATCATGCAGGCTGCCCGCGGTCACATGACGAGACCCACGTGAACAGGCATGGGCCTAGAGCGGCCTCCTCTCCGGCAAGTGGCTTAATCCCTTGACCCGGGGAGGGATCCACCGTCCCTTCTGAGGGCTTCCCGTCCTGTGACATCTCCTGCCTTCCTGAGTGGCCTTTGTCCTCTGGGTGGTCCTAAATGTCTTCCTCCCCTTTCGTCCTCCCCACCTAGTCCTGCTCCTCCCCGGATTTAGGAAGGCCTGGCGTTGGGTAGGGGAGGAGGATGGAGATGGGTTGGAAGCAGGGAAGGGAGGAAGGGGACGTCTCAGCCGGTTCTTCCTCCAATCCTTGCCAGGGGAGGGGGGAGGGGAGGAATAGGGGCGGGGCGAGCCCGAAAATGGAAACATTCAAGCAGACCCTGACTTTCATCCTGCCCTTCCCCAAGAATGAGTTCCCCAAACTCTCTAGGAAACTCCGTGAAGAATTGCGGGGTTCGGCGGAAGGGTGTGAGACACTTGTCACACTGTTCCCCACCCCCGCCCCAGATCACCATTTCCCTCTCCACAGGCCGAGTCCCGACCTGACCCCTCCGTGGAGTGCCGAGGGTCCCGGTACGGGTGCTGCTATGATAACTCAGCTTCCAGCACGGGCCCCCTGGGAGAAGGCTGCCAAGGCAGGCCCAGCTCCCGTGAGTGATCCCTGCCCCCTAGACCTGGCCGGGTCTTCCCCAATCCTTACCTTCTCTTAAAAAAACCCCTACCTTCTGGTTCAGAATCAGTGCCAACTCTTGGTTCCAAGGCAGAAGAGCAGTAAGGGCTAGGCATTGGAGTTAAGGGACTTGACCAGGGTCACACAGCAAGGAAAAGCCTGAGACTGGATTTGAACTCAGGAAGATGAGTCTTCTGGACCCCAAGCCTAGGTACTGTGTCACTTCAGGGACATCATTAAGCTTCTGGTAACTCAGTTCATGACCTCAGAGTCATCCCTGACTAGGTAAAAACCCTTACCTTCTCAGATTCAATACTGTGCATTGGTTCCTAAGGCAGAAGAGTGGTAAGGACTAGGCAATGAGGGGTTCAGTGACTTGTCCAAGGTCATACAGCTAAGGATGTGTCTGAGATCAAATTCGAACCCAGGACCTCCCATCTCTAAGCCTGGCTTTCTCTCCACTGAGCCACTTTGCTGCTCCTCCTTCCCCTCTTTAGGGTGGAAAGAAAGGAGATTAAGCATTTATGTAGCACTTACTACATGCAGGTACTGTGCTGAGTGCTTTTTTACAAATATCTCTTTTGATTCTCACAAAAATCCTGGCAGGTAAAGAGGTTAAAAGACTTGACCAGAGTCACATAGCTATCGTGTGCTAAGGATGGATTTGAACTCAGGTCTTCCTGATTCTAGGTCCAGACCTTTATCCATGGTGTTACCAGCAGCCTCATAAAGTTTTAACTTTCTATTTTTCAGCATTTGTCATTTTTTTCCAACTTTGCCAATGTGATGAGTGTGAGGGAGAGTTAGAGTTGTTTTAATTTGCATTTCTCCATGCAGTAGTGATTTAGAGCATTTTTTTCATGTTTTTCATTCACTTTCCAATGTTGTTATTTTTTTTTCAAAGGCAGGTAAGGTTAAGTGATTTGCCACAGGGTCATACTTGTTGAGGTTTGAGACTGGACTTGAACTCAGGAATATAAGTCTTCCTGACTTTAGTCCGTGCACTCTGCTGCCCTGCCAATGCTACTCTTACCCTTCTTCTCCCTCCAAGACCTCTAAATCCCTAAGGAAATATTAAAAAAAATTTTTTTTAGTTTTACCAATTCCAATAAAAACTCCACACAAGTTTTCCTAAGTTATGTGACAGAACTTGCCTCTCTCCTTTTCTTGCCTGCCCCCTCCCGGTGCTGGTAGGTAATTTGTGTTATACATGTATTATCATGCAAAACCCATTTCCATAGTGTTCATTTTTGTAAGAGAATAATCATATAAAACCCAAACCCCCAAAATATGCCCAAATAAACAAGTGAAAAATGACACGCTTTCATCTGTGTTCTGGCTCCAACAGTTCTTTCTCTGGAGGTGGATAGCCTTCTTTGGCCCAAGTTCCTTAGAATTCCAAAAATAGAAAATCAGGAACCTGGCCCACTGCCTTGTACAAAATAGGGTCTTTAATAAAAGCTTGTTGATTTGGTCTTACTCTCTTTAAGAAGTTAGTTGATATGAACTTAAATTCTTATCTTTCTCTGCTGAATTGTGTCAATAGGGATTCTTTGAAATCCTGTTTTATTTAGGTCCCCTTAACATTTCTTCCCATTGGCAAAAATATGGGTAGAGGGGTCTCCCTCCTTCTAAAATCAAGGGATGGCTTCTTTTCTCCTCCCTGGGGAGCCCCAGGCCGTGGGTTCCCCTAATCTTCCCAGACCTGCCATTGCCCACATCACTGCCTCTCTTGGCCCCTCCACTTTCCTGAGTATGTCTTCAGAAGAGTGGATAAGAAGAGCTGGGGGCGGTGCTCCCCTGGTTGAGAACTGAATTTAAAGAAGGAAATTCCTACAGGTGACAGATGGCGATGATGGCACAATGCTCTCCCTGCTTTTCCTTCACAGCCTACCCAGTCAGGTGCCTGCTGCCCAGTGCACATGGCTCCTGTGCAGATTGGACCCCTCGCTGGTATTTCATTCCCACTGTGGGCAAGTGCAACCGGTTCTGGTATGGTGGCTGCCATGGCAACAGAAATAACTTCCTTTCTGAGGAGGAGTGCATGAAAAGCTGCCATGAGGGAGCTGAGGACAGTGTCACAGGACCCCTAACTCATGGAGCAGAGCGGGGATGGGCATCTCCCTCCCAGAGGGAGATAGGCACACCTTTGGGTCCCAGCCAGCCCAGGCAAGGGCCCTCCGGTTATAACCAAGGAGGAGGCACTGGGGACCACCATGATGCCTCTTACCATGGCCAGCCATCCAGAAATGATGACCAGAGTAGGACTGGGGAAAGTTGGGGACTAGACCACACAGGGACATCCCAGGGAAGGCCCTCCCTTTCGGCCAGCACTTCTAGGCTAGAGCAAGGCGGGCAGGCTCTGAGGCCAGAGAAGACTCAGCTGTCCAGGACCTTTGAGCAGGAAATCTCAAAAAGTCAACATACAGGACACCAGGACCGGGAGGACAGACCAAGTGTATTTGTGCCAAGAGAAGACAGCAGGCAACCAGCTCCACACTCACAGGTTCCATCTCACAGGTAATGCCTTTGAACTGGACCACTAAGGAGGGGTGATAGGGGAAGGATCAGCACTAGGAAAATTTGTACAGAAGGTTTGTCTCTGCTCATGTAACAACCTCCCTTCCAGTCTTTTTTCCCCTCCAGATATCTACCGTTTTGCCCTTCTTCTCCTTTCCCCCCTCCCATTAAAAAAGAAGGAAAAATTAACTCCCTGTTACAGACATATATTGGTGCTCTTAGTTCATCACTTCTTTTTGAGAAAGTGGGTGGCAGGTTTATCCTGAGTCCCCTGGAATATGGTTGTTGTATTGGTCAGAGTTCCTAAATCTGTCAAAGTTGTTTGTCTTTGTAATATTGCTGTACTGGTTCTGCTCATCTCACTCAGTATCAGTTCATGCAAGTCTTCCCAGGTTTCTCTAAAAGCATTTCTTGCAGCACAAAAATATTCCATCATATTTACATACCATTTTCAATTATTCCCCAGTTGATGGGCACTCCCATAACTTGCAATACTTTTCTATCTCAAAAAGTATTGTTCTAAATGTTTTCGTACATGGCCATCTTTTTCCTCTTTCTTTGAACTCTTTGAGTATATAGACTTTTATAGTGCTTATCACCAGGTCATAGTTTAGTAGCTTTTTTGGGCATAGATCCAAAATGCTTTCCAGAATAGCTGGACCAATAGATGGACCACAGGTCCATCAACAGTGCTTGTACTTGTTTTTCCACAGCCTCTGTAGTATTTATCATTTTTCTTCTTTGTCAACTTTTCCAATCTGATAGGTGTGAAATAAAGCCTCAGAGTTGTTTTAATTTGCATTTCTCTAGTTTTTAATGATTTAAAGCATTTTTCCATGTCATTAAGACCTGTTCCAGCACTATTTTCAATCTATTCCTTTTTGTAAAATCTTCCTGCTCTATCTCCCCCTAAATCCTTGAGAATAAACCCAAACAAAGATGGCAGGTCAGGGAACTTAGCAAAAGGCTCTTCATAAAATAGATTCTATAACAAATGTTTGTTGAATTTGATAAATCCTACTCTCTTTAAGGTGCTGGTTGATATGAACTTAAATTGTTAATCTCAGTAGAATTTATGAGTTATTGGGGGGCTTTTGAAGATTTCCCCTCCTCCATTGTTCTCACCCAGAGTATTCTTCTTGACCTTCATCCCTCTAATTAGAGAGGATACCAGGCTTGCCAGGGCCAAGCTTTCGAGGAGTCAGATAGGATTGCTGCCCTAACGTGAGATTTGAGGAGATTTAAGAAGGTCTAGCTGCCCCCAAATATCTTAGCTACCTGTCACGGTGTCTGAAATTCTATCATTTAAACCACTTAATGTCCTATAGATTAGAAAAGAGAACACAACAATTTGCAGAGATCTAAAAAAAGGTAATTCATGTGGTTTCAAAGTGCATCTAACTCTCAAGTGAGTCAGTTTTAAAATATAGTAGATTTAGAATAAGATGTATTATGCTTTACTTAATCCTAAAAATGCAGAAATCATTAGCTTAATTTCAAATCAGGCAGGAGAAAATTAAAATTCCATTGAGAGGCAAAGAGAAAAGTACAGTGTGACTAAATGCAACAATAATGAAATGATATCGATGTAAAGTAAAATGCACTAAATGGCATCACAACCAAGGCCGTAGGGGAAAGACTCCTGAAATGCAAAAAGACTTGGAGAGCAAGGTATTAATTGTACATGAGTTGAATGTTGCTCTAACAGAGCTTGATAAATTTATCAGGAAGATAAGTCTTGAAGAGAGTACTGGAAAACTGGATTTCATAGAAACTAATGAATGAGACTCTTAAGGACTATGTGTATTTCTCAGATTACCAAGTGACTTAAAAAAATAATTATGTGTGAGGGCATAAAGAACTAAAAAATGCAGAAAGGAAGAAATACTAAATATATTTCTTACATGTCATAATATAACAAAACCATTATCAATAAAGTAAATATGAACAAAAGATGCAGACCTAAAAACATATTTTAAATAATTCATGGGTCAAAATTTGGGAATTTATTTTGCTTAACTAAGTATATTTTTTGGCAAGAGATTTTTTTTTTTTCAGTAGAGGGGAGAAGTGGAAGAAAGAAAATGCTTAATTGAAAAAAACTTGATTTTAGAAATAATTTTTAAAAATTCTAAATTGACATTTAAAAACTAAATTAACATTTAAAAATTAAATTTTAATTAAAAATAATTATTGGTTCAAAAACAAGATTATAGAAACAGTGCTAACTTATAGCAATGAGAATGATAAAGAACAACATACCAAAATTTATGGGACACAGCATATTAGTTCTTAGACATTTATTGTAACAAAAGAGAGAACTAAGTAAGCATTGAGTCCATTACACAGTAATTTAAAAAATGAGAAAAAGGCGCAGAAGGTGACTCAGTAGATAGAAAGCCAGGCTTAGAGATAGGATGTCCTGGGTTCAAATGTGATCTCAGGGCAAGTCTGGAGCAAGTCACTTAACCCCAGTTGCCTAGACTTTACTGATTTTCTGCCTTGGAACCAATACTTAGTATTGATTCTAAGATAGGAGGGGAGGGTTGTTTTTTTAAATGAGAAAAAAATAATGACCTCCAAAACAAGCACAAAAGAGATTTTAAAAAGCAAAGGTGAGATAATCAGAACTGAAAATAGAAACAAATTAAATGAATAAAATAGCTAGTTTAAAAACTAAAGAATAAACAATTTGTTAAAAGGAAGAAGAAAGAAAAAGCATAAGAGGAAAACTAATTGACCAACTTCTTAAAAATGATGAAGAGAAATTCATAACAAGTAGAAGAAATAAAAAAGCCATCAGAAAGGACTATGTCCAATTATGTAAAAATAAAATTGAAAATGTAAAGACATGGATTAATTTTGATAACAATATAAATGATCAAAACTAATAGTATGGGAAATATCATATCAAACCTTACCTTAAAAAGAGAAATTGAGCAAGTCATAAACTCCTATGGCAGAGAAAAGCCTTCTAGAACCAAATAAATATATAAGTAAATTCAAAAAAATACTCAAAACAAAGTATGCTTATGCTTTATATTTATTTAAATGTAATTAAAAAGTTCAGAAAAAGCCATTCAGACACTTCCTTTGAAGTAAGCATGGCCTTTCTCTCCCCTCCCCAACCAATGAGATAATCAGAAAAGAGAATTCTAGGCTAAAATCATTGATTTTTTTTTTAAGCCTAGGTCTCTGAACTCACGAGAGAGGAAATTCCTTCCAATGCAGGTCTATACCCGTTCCTATGGAATTGTCTTTCATATTTTTATTTTTTAAACCCTCACCTTCTGTTGTAGGATCAATTTGAAGACAGAAGCAATTAGGGTTAAGTGACTTGCCCAGGGTCACATAGCTATGAAGTATCTGAGGCCAGATTGAACCCAGAGCTTCCCAACTCCAGGTCTAGCATTCAATCCATTGTGTTATCTAGATTCCCCAAACTGTCTTAGATTTTGAGAGACTGACTTACCCAAAGCTGAACAGCAAATATATATATATATATCTCAGAAGCAAAACTTGAACCTAGGGGGCAGCTGGGTGGCTCAGTGGATTGAGAGCCAGGCCTAGAGATGGGAGGTCCTGGTTTCAAATATGACCTCAGATACTTCGTAGCTGTGTGACCCTGGGCAAATCACTTGACTGCCATTGCCTAGCCCTTACTGCTTTTCTATCCTGGAATCAATACACAGTATTGATTCTAAGATGGAAGGTCAGGGTTTAAAAAACAAACAAACCAAAAACTTGAACCTAGATTTTCCTGACTCCAAAGCCAGTTCTCTGTAGTTTCTTTATAAACATAGCTTAAGTTTCTTCATCTATAAAATGAGAGTGTCTCTAAAATCTCTTCCAGCTCTAATCTATGATTCTTTGATGTTTGAACATTAGAGAAAAAATATATATTGCACCAATATTAATAACAATTCTATATGATTGTATGAACTGATTTGGAAGGAAAAAAAAACCTGATAAAATATAGCACTAATTTATGCTTAAAATGCTTTTAAAAGACATAGTTGTGAAGGGACTCTTCCTTTATATTTATAGATTATCACTAGAAGCTTTTCCAGTAAGAATCGGAATGAAACAAGGATGCCCATAATCACCTTTATCATTTGACATTCTAATTATAGCAGTGGAATACAAAAGTAAAGGGAATAAACCTTGACCAAAAGAAGGAAAAATTAACTCAGTTTTTAAATGATGTGCTCATTTACTTAAAAATTCTATAGAATCAGCAAAATTAATCACAATAACTTCCACAAAGTAGCATGATGTAAAAGAAAACCATGAAATCTTCAGAATTAATATTTGTCCTTAGCAAGGACTATAATAAGGGATTAAAAGATAAGTACCATTTAAAATAACAATAAAATAAAGGACAGAAGATTTATATAAAGATTTATGTACAAAATGAATTCCACAGAAATAAAAACCTACATAATTGGAGAAAGATTTATTATTTAAAGTTTCTTTGTATCAATAATGTAAAAATGACATTTTGCAAATAATCTATAGACTTAAAGCTTTGCCAAGCAAACTACCAAGGGGATACTTTATAGAATTAGACAAGAGGATTATGGAACAAAAACTCAAGGATAGTAAAGGAGGTGAAAAAAAGTAGGAAAGATGGGAGCTGGGAAAATTATATGGTAAAGCAATAATTATGAAAATTTGATATGAATAAAAAATTTAAATTTGATCAAATCAGATTGGATAGACAATTCTTAGAAGGAAATGTGGATGGTATTCTATTCTTTTATAAAAGCCAAGAACATAAAATAGTAGGGAAAGACCTCTTTATCTAGCAAAACTGTGGAAAAAGTGGAGAGCAGTATGGTAGAAAATAGATTTAGACTGGCATCTTAGAGTACATATAGCAATAGGTTTATATATAACAACAAAATTGGAAATCTAAAGGGAAGAGATTGTATCATTTTTAAAAATTAGAGAAGCCTAATTATGAAAAAAGAGGGAATCCTTAACCAGCTAAGGGATAAAGGAAATAATAAAATGGAATAGTTTATCATTCAACCAAGATTATATGAACATTTAGTCCCCTGTGCTAAGGACTATGAGAGATACAGAGATGAGAAAGAAACATTTCCTGCCCTTGAGGAGATTACAGGCTAGTAAAGGAGACAACCCTAATCATATCCTATCCTGCCATTTTCCAGAATTGTCTTGGACAGGACAGAATATTCTGGGGTTCAGGTCACCCTGGGGCAGATGGTCCGATTCTTCTGTGTGGCAGGCGCCAGCCCTGATGTGAAATGGCAGAAAAATGGGAAACCAGTCAGATCATCAAATAGGTAAAGAAGTGTTATCATTTGTATATCCGTTTGTTATGAAGAAGGTTACATCTCTATAAAATGCTGTTATTTAGTTTGTTGGTTATAAAGAAGGTGACATCCATTATTCTACCTAATCCTCACAACAATCTTGTGAGAAAGGCAGAGAAAGTATTTTTCCCCCTTGAGTAAACTGAGTCGCAGAGAGGCTGCTACATCATAAAGCTAGGGATTGATGAAACGAGGGTTTGAGCTCGGCCTTTGATTCCAAGATTGAGAGTTCTTTGGGCTAGGTCTCGGGGAGGGTGTGGAGACTGAAGTGTTGGGATGGGCTGGCCCTTGATGTGTGGTCTCTCCCAGGTACCACCTGCAGCTCGATGGCTCCTTGGCCATCAGTTCAGTGAGTGAGGAGGATGCCGGCACCTACACCTGCAGCACTTCTGTCGGTGGCCAGGATAGCAGTCGCCAAGTTCAACTCTGGATCACAGGTCACTTGGCCATGTCCCCTCCAGTGGGTTTCTTAGTGGATTTGCCCTGTTTGCGCCCACTTTCTCCCTGGGGTGGGAAGATTTAGGCTTAGGGGGTTGGAGAATTGTTTTGATGGAGTGCCTTTTTGTTCCTTGTGGGCACCTGGGGGCAGCCTCTGGGGAAGGGGGTCTTCCTGTTCTTGTTTTCAGAGCTGTAGTGTCTTGGTCATCCTGAGCTCACAGTAGGACTTACAAACACTCCTGCTTCAGGTTTCCTGGAGGATCAGCCCTGAGATTCTTTCTCCCTAAGTCTGGCTCAGCCATTTCCTCTGCTTAATGACAGGGGATGATAGGGAAGCCCCTGCAGAGGCTGAGAGGAATCTCCCTCCGATTCAAGACCACAAACACCTGGATTTTGGCATGGGAGGAGGCAGGCCGGGTCACAGGCCCAGCTCCCCCAGGCACCGCCAGCCAGGGCCCAGGTAATACTGTTTCTGTTCCAGGCTCTCCTTGTTTCCATTTCATGCTCTGCACTGCCTCTTCCAGGCCTCTGCCCAGGAAGGCTCAGAACAGAGTTAATTATTATTAATTAGTAAGTTAATTAAGATAAGCCAGAGAAATTTGCCCAAGTGTATGTACCAATATAACCGGTCCTGGTCAGATAATGGAAAAGATAGCCATAGACCTTGCACTAATATAGGTTTATTCTCCAGTCCAGAAGCTTGGAGTAGGCTGTGGTTATATGCTGTGAATTGATTTATAAAGCCAAAGCACTTAGACTGCCTTGATAGAATAATAACAATAACTATAATAATTGGTACTTGTATGATGCATGCAAAACACTCTACATATGTTTATATAGTTGTTTAAATTCAATTTTATTTTATTTGAAGTTCCAAATCCCTCCTTCCCCTCCTTTACCCCCTGAGAAGCCAAGAAAAACAAAACCTATTACAAATATGTATAGTCATGCAAATCAGATTCTAGAATTGGCCATACCCAAAAGAAGGTGGAAAGGAAAAGAAAGGAAAATATATGCTTCAGTTGCACTCTTGACTCCATCATCTTTCTGCCTGATGGAAGGCATATTTCGTCCTGAGTCCTTTGAAATTGTGACTGGTCATTGTGCTAATCCAAACTACTAAGTCTGTCAAAGTCTTTATAATATTGCTATTATTATATGAATTATTCCAAGTCTGGTTATTATATAAATTGTTCCACTTCACTTTGCATCAATTTATAAGCCTTACCAGATTTTTCTTAAACCAGCCCCTTCATCATATTACAGCATAATAGTGTTCTATCACATTCTTATCAAACCATAACTTGGTCTACCGTTCTCCAATGAATGGGCATTCCTTATCTTCCAGTTCTTTGCCACCACCAAAAAAGAGCTGCTATAAAGAATATTGTACATATGGATCATTTTATTCTTTCTTTGATCTCTTTGGGTATAGATCCAGTAGCAGCATGGCTAGGTGAAAGGTTATGCACAGCTGAATAGCTTTTTGGGCATAGTTTTAAATTGCTCTCCAGAATAGTTAAGCTAATTCATAGTTTATTAGTGTAACTGTTTTTCCACAGCCCCGCCAGCATTAGTCATTTTACTTTTTTATCATCTTAATCAGATGGGTAAGAAATGGTACCTCAAAGTTGTTTTAATTTGCATTTCTCTAGTCATTAGTGATTTCGAGCATTTTTTCATATGGCTATCGATAGCTTTGATTTCTTTCTCTAAAAACTGCCCATTCATATTCTTTGACCATTTATCAACCAGGGAATGACTCTTATTTTAAGAACTACTAATATTCATTTTTCATTGATACTTGTGATATTTTATAATTTGTATAAGTTTTATTCAGTTCCCTATATATCTTAGAAATTAGACCTTTATCAGAGAAACTGACAGCAACCATCTTTTAGTTTCCTTTTCTTCTAATTTTAGCCGACCTTATATCATTTGTGCAAAAACTTTTAAATTTTATGTGATCAAAACTATCCATTTCACCTTCTGTGAACCTTTTTTCCTGTTTGGTCACAAACTCTTCACTTATTCAGAGACCTGACAGATAATTTCTTCCATGTTTCACTACTTTGCTTATGGTATTACTTTTTATGTCTCAATCACAAACTGAATTTTAGTTCATCTTGGTATATGGTGTGAGATGTTGGTCTAGACTTAGTTTCTGCTAGTTTTATCAATGATTTTGTTGAATGGTCTCAGTTTTTATTGTTTTTGTTCCAGTAGTTGAAATCTAAAGGTTTATCAAACATGAGGTTACTGTGCTCATTTGCTCTTTTATATATGTGCCCAATCTGTTCTGCTGCTCAACCACTCTTTTTCTTATCTAACCAAGTAGTTTTTGACAATTAGAGCTTTTAATATAGTTTGAGATCTGGCACTTCTATATACCCTTCCCATTTTAAAAATTGATTCCTGTGATATTCTTGATCTTTTTTCTCCAGTTGAAATTTTGTTATTTTTTTCTAGCTCTATAAAGTAATTCTTGGTGGTCTGATTGTTATGACACCAAATAAGTAAATTAATTTTAGAAGTAATGTCATTTTTATCATATTGGCTGAACAATAAACAATTAATATTTCTCTGGTTATATTATTTTATTATAAAGATATTTTATTTTACCATTTATAAGTAATAACAAATTTCCACATAAGTTTTCTGAAACTATATGATCTAAATCGTCTCCCTCCTTCTCTTCCCTCCCATATCCTAGAGCTGACAAGCAGTTCCATCTGGGAGATTATCATGAAAAACATATTTCCATATTTATTTTTGTAAGTGAATAATCATATAAAACCAAAACTTTAAAATAAAAACACAAATAAACTAAAGTGAAGAAGAATCATATGCTTTGATCTGCATTCCAACCACAAGTTCTTTCTCTTCTCCAGTTATTTAGACAGGTCTTTATTTGTGTGAAGAGTGTTTTGAAACTATATTCACATATTTTCTCTGTTTGTTATAGCAAGTAGATTCCTAAGTATTTTATACTTTCTGTAGTTATTTTAAATGGAATTTCTATTTCTTTATGCTGGGATTTGCTGGTTATATAGGGAAATGTTGGTGATTTCTGTGAATGTATTTTGTATCCTGTAACTTTGCTGAAGTTGTTTCAATTGATTTTTTAGTTGACTCTCTAAGACTTTCCATCATATCATCTGCAAAAAGTGATATTTTTGTTTCTTCTTTGCCTATGCTCATTTTTTCAACTTTTTTTTGGTCTTAATGAAATAGCTAGCATTTCTAGTATAATATTGAATGGTGATAATAGAAATCCTTGCTTCACTTCTGATCTTTTTGGAAAAGCTGCTACCTTATCCCTACAATGTTTAAAAGATCTTGGTTTTAGATCATTTTAAGGGAAATGATTAATCCCTATCCTTTAGTATTGTTTTTTTAAACAGCAATGAGTGTTGTATTTTGTCAAAAGTGCCCCCTCTCCCCAGGGTAGCTGGGTAGCTCAGTGGATTGAGAGCCAGGCCTAAAGATGGAAGGTCCTAGGTTCAAATGTGACCTCAGACACTTCCCAGCTGTGTGACTCTGGGCAAGTCACTTAACTCCCATTGCCTAGCTCTTATCACTCTTCTGCCTTGGAAACAATACATAGTATTGATTCTAAGGTGGAAGGTAAGGGTTTTCAAAACATTTTTTTCTGCATCTATTGAAATAATCAGATGATTTTTGTTGCTTTTATTATTGATGTAGTTAATTATGCTTCTAGTTTTATTACTATCAAACCATCCCTACACTCTTGGCATAAATCTCATTTGGTCATAACATATGTATGATCTTTGTGAAATATTGCTCTAATCTCCTTGCTAGTACTTCAATTTTTTTTGCAAAAATATTCATTAGAGAATTTGTTTATAGTTTTCTTTCTGTTAATTCAAGATTTCAAGATATATTAGTGTGTTAAAATATATTTTGTAGGATCCCTTCTTTACCTGTTTTTAAAACTAGTTTATATAGTACTGGCATTGTTCTTTCAATATTTTGTAGAATTCATTTGGGAATCTAATTCATATAAATTATAATTATATGGTTATAATTATATAAGCCTAGATTTGAGGCTTATGATTAATTCATGAAAGTGCTTGGCAATATTGTTGTTTTTGTTTTGTTTTGTTTTTAAACTGGAAGAAAAGTGACTCTTGTATTGTTTTATAAAACCTTTTGAAATGACAAAATAATGGAGAAGGGGATAGAGATATATTGGAATGGAGAGAGATTGCATTTAGGGCCAGAGGTGGTATCTGGTGCAAAGGAGAATAGGGAGGAGATACAAGAGAGAATTTTCTCATGAGATGGTTATGTTGTACAGGTTGAGCTTTGACAGGAACCAGCCAGGAGTGGTGGATGCCAATATAGGTCAGCGAGTCCAACTGCCCTGTCGAACATCTGGCTACCCTCCCCCAGTCATTGAGTGGCAGAAGGACGGACAGCCTCTCTCCTCTCCCAGGTGGGTCTTACTAACTTCTTTCCAGCTCTGCCTCTAGTGGAGGGTGATGGGGACTCGAAAATAGCACCTTTGCTTATCTCCTAATGAGTCTGGCTATCCCAGGAAGGTTCTTGTCATCCTTGTAGTTTCTGATGCTCTGAAAGGGAATTTGATTGACTGTCACTCAGCTTACTGGCTCTCCCAAGGATCTTTGGATTTATAATGATTGAAATTCTTGAGCCACATTTCTAAATTGTAAAACAATTTATTAATTGACCAGTGAAGACCTCTTCATTTGGTCACTTGGCTCATTCCACAATTCAAAAGGGCAAAAAAAGAAGGAACTGCTCTGGAGCTGGTCCCTCCAGACCTCTTGTGAGCTCTCTGCTCAGTCCCTCCCCTGGACATCCCCAGACATCTTTGATTGGTAAATGGATACTGAAGAAGTGGACTTAAGAGACCTCAACTCCTCTCGTCACTTCATCACAAGTGGGGGTGTCTGCCTAAGACTGGGAATAGCCACCACACTCTGCCCTGGGGCCAGGCCCATCAACATGGCTGCTAGAGCTGGCCAGCCTCCCTCCATCTTCCCCCCAACTGGCCAGGCCTGCCCTTGGTCTTTTTGTCCTTAACTCTTCTGATAGTCTCAGCCTAGAATCAGACTGTTTCGCCCTGGCCCTGAGGTTGGAGAAAAATCATTTCAAAATACAATAGAGAATAGATGAGGAACTCCCTATTGCTGTTACTACTACCAATACTACTCTTGACTGATATTTCTATAGCAAATACTAATGTGCCAGGCACTGTCTCATTTAATCCTCACAATAACCCCAAGAGATAAGTGCTATTAGTATCACCATTTTACAGATGAGGAAACTGAGGCAGTTTAAGTGACTTGCTCAGGGTCATACAGCTAGTGTCTGAAACTGGATTTGATCTCAGGTTTTCCTGATCCCAGTTCTATCCCCTGCTGGGGACCAGTTAAAGAAAGCCATTGAGAAAATTGTTTCTGGT
The DNA here is from genome assembly GCF_027887165.1 of Monodelphis domestica. Taxonomy (NCBI): domain Eukaryota; kingdom Metazoa; phylum Chordata; class Mammalia; order Didelphimorphia; family Didelphidae; genus Monodelphis; species Monodelphis domestica. The sequence goes on along the minus strand of NC_077227.1, from coordinate 258,507,361 downwards.
GGTAACAGAACAGACACCAGAGATTGAAAAGTATGTAAGAATGGAGTGAGGCACAGAGAACATTTCTGCCTAAAAGAAAGTCACTTATTTGAGCAAAGCAAAAAGCTAGAAATCATTTGAAAATTGACTTATAGATAAAATAACTGTCATATAAGGTAAAAAATGTTATGGGAAACACTTGTTAAAAAAACAAAGCCCTCAGCCTTCTGTCTGAGAATCGGTATTAGGTAGTCCCAGGGCAGAAGGGCGGGAAAGGCTAGGCAGTGAGGGTTGTGGCTGGCTCAGGATCGCGTGGTTAGTTAGTGTCTGAGCCCCATTTGGACTCGGGACCTCCTATCACTGGGCCTGGCTCTCTATCCCGAGCCACCCAGCAGCCCCGAAACTTTCATTCTTGAACAAAATGCTAAAAAATGTCCAGAATACTAGAGGATGGCCAAGTAAAGGGCACGGGCGGGGGTGATGGGCCACTCGTGCGTCCTTGCCCAGAGTGGTCAGAGGGGCCTTCTCTTTGGAACGACAGCCTGGTCGTGCTTCCTCCGCAGACACCAGCAGCAGCCCGATGGCTCCTTGCTCATCAGCCGTGTTTCCAGGGAGGACGGGGGCTTCTACACCTGCATCGCTTTCAACCAGCGAGAACGCGAGCAGCGCTGGGTTCAGCTCAGAATTCTGGGTAGTGGCAGACCGGGCTTCCGATGAAGCCGGGAGCAGAAGACAGAGGGAGGGAGGGGGCGGGGGCAGAGCAGGACCACGCGAGGGGCCCCATGGTCACTGGATGGAATGGGACCCCGAGGAGTGAGGGCCGGAGCGGGCTCTCTGTGCTTTGTGTGACCAGATCGCCTCTGTTTCCAGGAGAGCTGAAGATCGTAGGACTAGAACCCGCCGTCACAGTGCCGGAGGGGGGAGACACCGAGCTCCACTGCGTGGTGCTAGGAGACGACGTGAATGTGAGATGGTCCAGGTACGCGGCGCTTCACCCTCCACCCGGCTCGGCACTCCCTGCCGCTTCTCCCTTTCCTTGTATCTGGGCCCTCCAGAGCCTCCCGTGTAGGCAGTCACAGCAACGCCTCCTCCATAGCTCCCTTGGAAGTTTTCAAAACTCTTGAGGCAGATGGTACAGGATCAAGAGTACAGACACCATTATTGCTGCCCTCATACCGACGAAGCAGCGGACAGACACGTCTAGACTGTGACTTGTCCAAGCGCACGCCTGCTTCTATTCCCTCCTTGTAGAAAGTCAGTGTTGTGCCCGGCCATGGCTTGAAGCGAGCCCTGATGAGAGTTCCTGAGTCTGAGCGATGCTGCCCCCCATTACTGGGGCATCATCTAAACTGATAGGCTGCCTCTGCTTATTTCACTGGGCCTCAGTTCACAGAGCCTTTTCCACTGTTCTTTCTCACACACAATGAACTTCTCATAGCACAGTCATATTCCATTATATTCGTGCCCCAATCAAAGGCCATAAAAGAGTTGCTCTGCGTACTTTGGTATTTATGGAGGTGTTCTTATGGCCTGCCCTCTTGGGATAGAATAAGCACAGCAATAGAGTCTCTGTCAGAGACAGTGAACATTTTAATATCTTCATTTGCAGAATCCCAAATTTCTCAGCTTTTTCCTTCAAATTGAGTCAATTTTGCTTATGTATGATTTTTTTCATGTCTTTAAATAATATTTTATTTGATCATTTCCAAGCATTATTCATTAAAGACAAAGATCATTCCCCCCCCCCCCCCCATGTGATTCCACTGGGTATCACATGTGTTCTTGATTCAAACCCATTGTCATGTTGTTAGTATTTGCATTAGAGTGTTCGTTTAGAGTCTCCTCTGTCATGTCCCCTCAGCCACTGTAGTCAGGCAGTTGCTTTTCCTTGGTGTTTCCACTCCCTCAGTTTGTCCTCTGCTTATGGAGAGTGTTTTTTCTCCTGGATCCCTGCAGATTGTGCAGGGGCATTACACCACCACTAATGGAGAAGTCCATTACGTTCAAGTATACCACAGTGTATTAGTCTCTGTGTACAATGTTCTCCTGGTTCTGCTCCTCTCGCTCTGCATCACTTCCTGGAGGTTGTTCCAGTCTCCATGGAACTTCTCCACTTTATTATTCCTTTTTGCACAATAGTACTCCATCACCAACATATACCACAGTTTGTTCAGCCATTCCCCAATTGATGGGCATCCCCTCGTTTTCCAATTTTTGGCCACCACAAAGAGTGCAGCTATGAATATTCTTGTACAAGTCTTTTTGTCCATTATCTCTTTGGGGTACAGACCCAGCAGTGCTATGGCTGGATCAAAGGGTAGACATTCTTTTATCACCCTTTGGACATAGTTCCAAATTGCCCTCCAGAATGGTTGGATCAATTCACAACTCCACCAGCAATGAATTAATGTCCCTACTTTGCCACATTCCCTCCAGCATTCATTACTTTCCTTTGCTGTCATGTTAGCCAATCTGCTAGGTGTGAGGTGATACCTCAGAGTTGTTTTGATTTGCATCTCTCTGATTATAAGAGATTTAGAGCACTTTTTCATGTGCTTATTAATAGTTTTGATTTCTTTATCTGAAAACTGCCTATCCATGTCCCTTGCCCATTTATCAATTGGGGAATGGCTTGATTTTTTGTACAATTGATTATACAATTTATAAATTTGAGTAATTAAACCTTTGTCAGAGGTTTCTATGAAGATTTTCCCCCAATTTGTTGTTTCCCTTCTGATTTTAGTTACATTGGTTTTATTTGTACAAAAGCTTTTTAATTTGATGTAGTTGAAATTATTTATTTTACATTTTGTGATTCTTTCTATGTCTTGCTTGGTTTTAAAGCCTTTCCCCTCCCAAAGGACTGACATGTATACTATTCTGTGTTTACCCAATTTACTTATGGTTTCCTTCTTTATGTTTAAGTCATTCACCCATTTTGAATTTATCTTGGTGTAGGGTGTGAGGTGTTGATCTATTCCTAGTCTCTCCCACACTGTCTTCCAATTTTCCCAGCAGTTTTTATCGAATAGTGGATTTTTGTCCCAAAAGCTGGGATCTTTGGGTTTATCGTATACTGTCTTGCTGAGGTCTTTTGCCCCCAGTCTATTCCACTGATCTTCCTTTCTGTCTCTTATCCAGTACCAAATTGTTTTGATGACTGCTGCTTTGTAATATAGTTTGAGGTCTGGGACTGCGAGGCCCCCATCACTTGTGTTTTTTTTCCATTATTTCCCTGGATATCCTTGATCCTTTGTTATTCCAAATGAACTTTGTTATGGTTTTTTCTAAATCAGTAAAGAAATTTTTGGGAGTTCAATGGGTATGGCACTAAATAGATAAATAAGTTTGGGTAGGATGGTCATTTTTATTATATTGGCTCATCCTATCCATGAGCAGGTAATGTTTTTCCAATTGCTCAAGTCTAGTCTTTGTGTGGAGAGTGTTTTGTAGTTGTGTTCATATAGTTCCTGTGTTTGTCTCGGGACATAGATTCTTAGGTATTTTATTTTGTCTAAGGTGATTTTGAATGGGATTTCTCTTTCTAGTTTTTGCTGCTGAGCTGTGTTGGAGATATACAGGAATGCTGATGACTTATGTGGGTTTATTTTGTATCCTGCAACTTTGCTAAAGTTGTTGATTATTTCAATTAGCTTTTTGGTTGAATCTCTAGGATTCTTTAAGTAGACCATCATGTCATCTGCAAAGAGTGATAACTTGGTCTCCTCCTTGCCTATTTTGATGCCTTCAATTTTTCTTCTCTAATTGCTACTGCTAGTGTTTCTAGTAAAATGTCAAATAGTAGAGGTGATAATGGGCATCCTTGTTTCACTCCTGATCTTATTGGGAATGCATCTAGTTTATCCCCATTGCAGATGATATTAGCTGATGGTTTTAGGTATATATGTTTATTATTTTTAGGAACGACCCTTCTATTCCTATGCTTTCTAGTGTTTTTAATAGGAATGGGTGTTGTATTTTATCAAAGGCTTTTTCTGCATTTATTGAGATAATCATGTGGTTCTTGTTGGTTTGCTTGTTAATGTGGTCAATTATGTGGATGGTTTTCCTAATATTGAACCAGCCCTGCATCCCTGTTATAAATCCTACTTGATCATGGTGGATGACCCTTCTGATCACTTGCTGGAGTCTTTTTGCTAGTATCCTATTTAAGATTTTTGCATCTATATTCATTAGGGAGATTGGTCTATAGTTTTCTTTCTCTGTTTATGACCTGCCTGGTTTTGGAATCAGTACCATGTTTGTGTCATAAAAGGAGTTTGATAGAACTCCCTCTTTGCTTCTTATGTCAAATAGTTTGTATAGTATTGGGATTAACTGTTCTCTGAATGTTTGATAGAATTCACTTGTGAATCTGTCAGGCCCTGGGGATTTTTTCTTAGGGAGTTCTTTGATGGTCTGTTGGATTTCATTTTCTGATATGGGATTATTTAAGAATTCTATTTCTTCTTCTGTTAGTCTAGGTAGTTTGTATTTTTGTATATATTCATCCATATCACCCAAATTGGTGTATTTGCCATATAATTGGGCAAAGTAATTTTTAATGATTGCCTTAATTTCCTCTTCATTGGAGGTGATGTCTCCCTTTTCATCTTTGATGCTGTTAATTTGCTTTTCTTCTTTACTTTTTTAAATTAGATTGACCAGTACTTTGTCTATTTTGTTTGTTTTTTCAAAGTACCAGCTTCTTGTCTTATTTATTAAACCAATAGTTCTATCACTTTCGATTTTATTAATTTCTCCCTTAATTTTTAGGATTTCTAGTTTGGTTTTCTGCTGGGGGTTTTTAATTTGACCTCTTTCGAGTTTTTTTATTTGCATTTCCAATTGATCTCTGCTCTCCCTAGTTTGTTAATATATGCACTCAGGGATATGAATTTACCTCTGATTACCGCTTTGGCTGCATCCCAAAAGGTTTGAAAGGATGTCTCGCCATTGTCATTTTCCTCGGTGAAATTATTGTTTCTATGATTTCTTCTCTAACTAAACGATTTTGGAGTATCATATTGTTTAATTTCCAATTAGTTTTTGATTTGGTTTTCCATGTACCATTACTGATTGTTATTTTTATTGCCTTGTGATCTGAAAAGGCAGCATTTATTATTTCTGCTTTTCTGCATTTGTATGCCATGTTTCTGTGACCTAGTGTATGGTCAATCTTTGTGAATGTGCCATGTGGTGCTAAGAAGGTGTATTCCTTTTTGTCCCTATTTATTTTTCTCCAAATGTCTATTAATTCTAATTTTTCTAAGATTTCATTCACTTCTTTTACCTCTTTCTTATTTATTTTTTGATTTGATTTATCTAAATTTGATAATGGTTGGTTTAAGTCTCCCACTAATATGGTTTTACTGTCTGTTTCTTCCTTCAATTCTCCTAGTTTCTCCAGTAGAAATTTGGGTGCTATATTATTTGGTGCATACATGTTGATTAGTGATATTTCCTCATTATCTAAAGTCCCTTTTAACAGAATGCAATTACCTTCCCTATCCCTTTTAATCAGGTCTATTTTTGCTTTGGCTTTATCAGATATCATGATTGCAACTCCTGCCTTCTTTTTGTCAGTTGAGGCCCAGAAGGTCTTACTCCATCCTTTAATTCTGACCTTTTGGGTGTCTACCCGCCTCATGTGTGTTTCTTGAAGACAACATTTGGTAGGGTTTTGGATTCTAATCCATTCTGCTATTCGTCTACGTTTTATGGGTGAGTTCATCCCATTCATGTTCAAAGTTATGATTGTCACTTGTGGACTCCCTGGCATTTTGATATCCTTCCCTAATTCTAACCTTTCTTCTTCAGCTCTAACTTTTTAATCCAGTGATTTATTTTAAATCAGTCCCCCTTGTCTCCTCCCTTGATATATTTACCTTTCTAGCCCCTCCCTTTTTGTTCCCTCCCCCACCCCCCTCTTCTTCCCTCCCTTTTTTATGTTCCCTCTCCCCCTCCCCCCTTGGTTTTCCCTTCTTCCTACCCTTGTTGGGTAAGATAGAATTCAAGATCCCAATGGATCTGGATGTTCTTCCCTCTCAGAATTGATTTCCCTGAGAGTAAGGTTTAAGTAAAAACTCTCTTCCTCTCCTTCTTATAGGAGTTTTCTTCCCCTCCCCTTCCCGTGTGAATCTTTGTGTGAGAAAGATTATTCTATTTGGTCTTTCTTTTCCCCCTATTTACACATTACATTTTCCCCACATGTTAGTGTACATAGATTGATATAAATGTAGTCCTTATAGAAGAGAGTTTGGGTAAAAGAAAAAGATAACATGTTTCTCCTTTTCCCTTTCCTTCATATTTCCCTTTTCAGGTATTCCATGCTCTTTGTTTTTCGATATCGAACTTTCCACAGAGCTCTGGTCTTTTCTTTGCAAAAACTTGGAAATCTTCTATTTTATTGAATGCCCATGCTTTCCCTTGGAAGTATATAGTCAGTTTTGATGGGTAGCTGATTCTTGGTTGAAGGCCCAGCTCTCTTGCCTTTCTGAAAATCATGTTCCATGCCTTATGATCATTCAGAGTGGAACTTGCAAGGTCTTGTGTGACCCTGATTGGCATTCCTTTATATCTAAATTGTCTTTTTCTGGCTTCTTGTAAGATTTTTTCTTTTGCTTGAAAGCTTTGGAATTTGGCAGTTACATTCCTGGGAGTTGTCTTTTGGGGATTTAGTGTAGAGGGTGTTCTGTGAGCTCTTTCAGTGGCTGTATTGCCCCCTTGTTCTAGAATCTCTCGGCAATTTTCTTTGATTATCTCTTGTATTATGATGTAGAGTTTGCTGTTTATTTCTGACTTTTCTGGTAGTCCAATTATTCTTAAATCGTCTCTTCTCCCTCTATTTTCCAAGTCTATCACCTTGTCAGTGAGATATTTTATGTTCTCTTCTAATTTCTTGGTCTTTTGGCTTTGCTTTATTAATTCTTGCTTTTCTTCTTCCAGTTGGCTGATTCTGACTTTTAAAGCCTGGTTTTCCTTTTCAGTTTGGTCAAACTGGTTTTGTAGATGCGTGAATTTCTTTTGCATTATTTCCCACTTTTCCTCCCAGAAGGCATCCATCTTTTTGATCATTTCCAATTCAAATTATTCATGGGTTTGTGGAGAGTTTTCATTTCCTTTGGAAGGTTTCGGAGCATTTGCTTGTGTTTCCTCTTCTATCTCCTCTGTATTTTGTATTTTTGCTCCATAAAATGTGTCCAAAGTCGCCCCCTTCTTGTTTTTCTTGGAGTGTTGAGGCTTTTCTGTGCTATTTGCCATCTCTATCTGAGTGGGGACGTCTAGCTTTTCTTATCTCTGTCTGGTGTTCAGAGGCTTTAGCCCCAGGCAAATTGTCTGTTCGTGGGTGTTACTGCTCTCAGTTCCCTCCTGATGCTTCTTCGTTGCCTTACTCCCACGCTCTGAGCCTGGCTTTGCACTGTCCCCGAGGTATCTCAGAGCCTTTGTGGGCCAGAGAGGCCTGCACTCTGAGGGGGGAGGGGCCAAGGCTTCTCGGAGCTCTGAGGGCTCCTGATAGGATTAACTTCACTTGGGTTGAATTGAGTGTGTCTTAAAGCAGGGACCTTCCCTGAGACTCGGACAGAAGGATCCAGCCAGGGGGCTACAGGCTCCCCTCTGTCTCTCTCTGTTTCCTGGCTGTCTGGGTGCCCCTGTGACTGGCTCAGGTTGTTTTCAGGATGTGGCCTTCTTAATAGCCGGCCCTGTTGTCTCAGAAGACCCTGCACTCTGAGGAGGGAGGGGCCATGGCTTCCTGGAGCTCCGAGGGCTCCTGATAGGATTAATTTCCCCTGGGTTGGATTGAGTGTCTTAAAGCAGGGACCTTCCCTGAGACTCTGATGGAAGGATCCAGCCAGGGGGCTACAGGCTCCCCTCTCTCTCTCTCTGTTTCCCTGCTGTCTGGGTGCCCCCACGACTGGCTCACGTTGTTTTCAGGGTGCGGCCTTCAGAACAGCCAGCCCTAGGGTCCTTTTGCTGGCTCTTAGGTTCCCACTGCTGCCTTGGACTCAGCGCTCTGGGTTGGGGAGGATGGGTCCTGGGACCTTCCTTCTGCCTATCCCTTAGATCCGAGTGATCTCGGGTTCTGGCTTTTGGGGGGCCGTACCTTTTGATCCAGGTCCAGGTCCAGGAGGAGGGTTTCCCTGGATCTATCCTGTTGTTTGTTTTGAATTTCGGTGTCCTAGGAGCATACAGTTTGAGATCGGTAAGGAAGGGGTTTCCGGAGATCTGCACTTTAGCTCTCTCTAAGCTGCCATCTTGACCGGAACTCTTATGTATGATTTTCTTGGAAAAAATACTTATGGGGTTCAAATCTGGCCTCAGATACTTCCTAGCTGTATGACCCTGGATGAGTCACTTAAATCCAATTGCCTAACCTGAATCACACTTTTGGCTTGGAAAGGATACTTGTTATTGATTCTCAGATAGAAGGTAGGGTTTTAAAAAAAAGCATGATACATAGAAATGAGGCTGCTGACTTCTTCAGGTTATTGATCTCTTCCCTTCTTTTTTCATGGCCCATGTTTTCTGTCTAGCCATAGCTACTTTCAGCTGAGTATCTAACTATACGGTCATTTAATTTGGAAAGTCCTATTAAATTCTTCATCTCCCTCTTCCCCTCCCCCTCCCCCATCAATGCTGGGGCAGATGATGCAATTATTTTAATGGCGATGTTTTTGCAAAGATTTATTTTCATGACCCTAAATATTTATCAGTGTCCACGAAATGATATTTCTTGCTGTTTTTGAGTGCAGAATAAAACGAACACTGCTAATTCCTTTGTCTAAGGAGAACCTATGAGCCATCTTCCTATTTAATTGCAAATTCCTTCTAGTTTTATTTATAATGACAATGTCAAGATTGATATGGATATGATACAGCCCCTAGTACTATGTCTACACATTGATCATTACATAAAGATCTCACTTTAAAGTACCAACAACCAAGTCAAAGTTTGGAGTTGGTCCAGAAACTGTGGAATTCTTAATACCGTCTCCTCTTCCTGCTATTCAGTCACTGGCCTGGACCAGTAGGCATTTACAATTTTTCCGTTTTACGAGTTACCTTGGCTAAGTAATTTATGATGATGATGATGATGACTGGCATTTATGTAGGGTCTGCTCTGTGGCAGGCCCCATGCTGGGCCCTTTCTAGCCATTATCATCTTGTTTTATGCTGATGACAACAACACTGGGAAATAGGTACTGTTATCATTTGATGGTTGAGGAAACAGAGGGAGAGGTTAAGTGACATGCCCACAGTCTTACAGCAAACATCAGAATCCGATTTGAACTGACTTCAGGCCACGGCTCTATCCACCTTGCTGCCTCTCATTACCAAATGGCCAGCCTGCTAAACCTCTCAGGTCGCCTCCAAACCCCAAGAAGGTGCTAAAAGTAGGGACTTTTACATTCTGCCCGATTCTGATTAAGAGCAAAGAGAAGGGACAGGCACAATATTCTGTAAGAACTTTGAAGAAAAAGAACAGCGAGAAAGTGGGGAGAAGGAATTGGGGAAGGGGAAGAGATGGCACCTCAGTCAGGCCTTGAAGGGAGGGACTGATTTCAGTAGAGCCAATAGAAAGAGCATAATTAAGAGAGTTGTTCTGTTTGGCTGGAGCACAGTGTGTGTGAAAGGGAGTAGGGCAAATTAAAACTGGAAAACAGATTGGGGAGGGCCTCGAGAGACAGGATAAGGGATTTAGACTTTATTTGGGGCTGAATAGTAATCCACCAAAATGCCTGGAACAGGGCACTGACACAATCTGAGATGCACATAGAACATGTATTTTGTCATTGCATGAAATGCAGGATGGAGTTAAAGAGAATGGAGACCAGTTAGAAGGCTATTATGATAGTCCAGGGAAGAGATGATCCCCTGAATTGGGATGACAGCAAATGGCCCTAGAGAAACAGATGGATGGGGGAGAGGTGGCAGAGGCAGAATCAATAAACAGATTAGATTCTGAGAGAGAAAGCAGACTTGGGGACGACACCAGTTTTGAGCTCCCAAGGACTGGATTGTTGCTGAGACAGTTGGGATGTGTCTGCTATGAAGGTCTTGCCTTGACCTTTAGATAAGAAGCTCCTTCATACGAGGAGGGGATAGCTGAGTTTCTGTCTTCTCTCCCTCCTTTCATCTTTCCTTCCTCCTTTCTTCTATAAAGATCTGTGCTCATAGTGGACTTTCAGCTCTCACCCTAGCCTTTTCCAGCTTCAGTCATCCATGGATTGGGCTGCCCCAGGGCACTCAGGGTAGGGGACACACTCAACAGCATAAGCCCCAGCTTCCTTCCCTTGGCAGGAATGGGGTGCCTCTGCGAGGTGATGGCTACCGCATCCACCTGTCCCAGGACGGAACTCTGGTGATTAACAATACGCGAGCCCGTGATGAAGGGTCCTATACCTGCAGTGCCTACAGTGGGAGCCAGGCTGTCAGCCGCAGCACCGAAGTGAAGGTGGTCTATCCTAGGCCTCCAGGTAAGAGGAGAAGATGAGTCCCTGCTCCTATTATTCTGTTTTTTTGCTTTCAGAGAATTAAATATTTTCTCCTTTTTTGCCCACTTGACTAGAATCCCATTTCAGCAGACTTCAAGAGTATTCAGTGGCTTCTTATGATGTTCTATTACAGAGAACCAATTGTTTCTGGAAATAGGTGGATCCCAGGCTTAGAATAATAACAACATTTAAATGGTGCTTTTCAAAGCTCTTGAAAACCCATCTGATATTCAGAATCATCTTGCCAGGTGGGTAGGGTGGCTGTTTTTATCACCAGGTTATTACCAAGGGAGCACCTGAGGCCCAGAGTGGTTGGGATTTGTGCAGGGTGACCTAGCTTGTTAGAAGAGCCAAGGTTAGAACTAGAACCCACCTGTTCTATCACTTGGATTTAGAATTTCATCCTCTTAGAAGTAAGAATATGGAATTTGAACTGAATAATGGGTTGATAGTTTAACATTTGCAGGATTCTTCAGTCTTTCCCTCCATCCCAGTCAAGTTGCGTTTTGTAGTTTCATGTTTTTAATAATTCAGCTCAGTAAACAAGTGAGGCCCCACTCCAATTCCGTGCTCAGACTCAGAGGTGAGGAGAGGCAGCCTGTTTCTGCGTCTCAGGTCACACTTAAAAACAACCGTCTAGTAGGTCACTGACGGCCTGGGAGTGAGGCCTACTCCTAAGAACTAATCCAGCCCTCACGTGGGGCTAACTAGATAGGACCAATGAGCAGTCCCTATAGAAACCTCAGGGCTCAATCTATTGTAATCAATCCTTATATAGAAAATTAAGGGACCAGCCCAGACCTAGAGTAGCAAGGCAGCACAGCAGATGGCACGCTGAGCCTGGATTCGGGAAAATCTGCGTTCCTGAGCAAGTCGTAACTCTGTTTGCCACAGTTTCCTCATCTGTCAAATGAGCTGGAGAATAAAATGGCAAACCTCTCCAGTATCTCTGCCAAGGAAAACTCAAATGGGGTCTCAGAGAGTCAAATATGACCGAACAACATATTTATTGAGTAGCAGCTGGATAGTGACATTCTTCTCTGCCTCACAAGTGGGAAAGAAAGGGGGAATTGTGTGGCATGGTATCCTATAGTCTCCTCAGAATTACTTGGAGCTTTCCATTAAATTTCCTGAGTTGAGCTTTCTTTTTAATCGCACTTTAAATAGAAGTGATACAGTTTTTACAAGGGTGTGGGGGGGTGTCACTGAATAAAGAGAAGAAAATCCACAGATTAACGTAAAACTCTAAAGGATCTTAGAGATACCTTAATCCAATTCTCTTATTTTGCAGAAGGAAACTGAGGCCCAGTAAGGCAATGTGATTTTGGCTAGTTTAAGAGGTAGAAGCAGTCTGTTCTATTAGGCATATAAAAATATAAATGAGAGACAGTCATCCTGTTTGACTGGAGCACGGAATGTGTGTGAGTGAGATAAGGTTCAAGTCCCCTGACTTCTATCAATCCAATCTCCTTCCTTTATGTATGTTCATACACATACATAAATATGTATAGACATATACACATCTTGGAGTAGTGAATAAATATCCATGCCACCTGAGCAACAAACTTGGAAGCTTAAAGACACAATTTTGAATTGAAATTAAATAAGTTACACGAAGCTAATTTGAAACAATGATGCACGTCACAATCCATTTGTGTATATGAAAGTATGTCTTCTTACTGTTATATTCCCAAACTAGGCACTCTGGGCATCATGCTAGGAGCAGGTGGTGGCGGTATTTTCCAGTGGTGGATTATGAGAGCCGGGGCCTCACACAGGCAGCACTGACCTGTGAAAGGGTGAAGGAGAGAACGCACAGAAAAGCACCAGTCTAAGTTTTGTCTACTTAAAAATGCAATGGGGGCTGGTCTCCACTGTGGCTTAACTAATGATTTTATTCTTGTTAGGCCCTCTCTCCCCTTCTCCATCTTATGTGCTTCTTGAGACTGAGTGGGCCTCCTGTCAGTCAGCTGGTTTCCTGGAAGCTCACTCAGAGTCTTAAAAGCACTGACGTGTGTCCACATATACAGTCGTCCTGGAATAGTGTTCTTTGATATTGAGGATTAGGTTGACCCTTGGAGGTGTATTGCCAAACTGGAATTTATAACATTAAGGAGTGAATCAACATCAGGCCCCTGGGCATTCAAGGGACTGAAATGGTTATGTTCTAGGAAAAGCTTCACTTAGAGAGTCTCACACTTGGCTTGTTTTGTCCTAGAAGCTGTAGAGCAGCCCAGGGACCCCAGTAGGGAGTGCATAGACCAGCCAGAACTCGCCAATTGTGATCTGATCCTGCAAGCTCAGCTCTGTGGCAATGAATACTACTCCAGCTTCTGTTGTGCCAGCTGTTCCCGCTATCAGCCCCAGGCCCGTCCTGTTTGGCAGCAGGGATGAAAGCTGTCTCCTGCCTCCCAAACATCATGGCTGGGGAGAGGCAAGACATAGAAGGGCAGACAGAAGGTAAACCCAAGTGTCTCCTCCACAGACTGTCCTTTGAAAAACCCATCAATTATAACAGTGCGGCAGTAGCAACAGCTGGGATGAGTTCCTGCCCTAATCATCCATGCCTCCTTTGTTTGCTCTTCAGACACTATCGTAAGTCATTTCGTAACGAGACTGCTTAGATGAAAACAGAAGTCTGCTATTTCCCACACTGAGCTCTAGGGGACAGAACTGGTATTTTTATATATTTTTTTAGAATACAGTTTTCACAGCTCCAAAAGACCCGCATTATTCACCTTGGCTGAATGGGTGTTAAAGTGTGGTCCATCTGAGTTAACACACATCTTTTATAAGGATCAATAATTTTGCTGCATCCAAACCAGTCTGACCTTCCTTTGGGGTCAAGATGGGCACCGATCTGAGATCCGAATGCTTTTGCAGCCTAGAAAACTTCCGTTATCAGACAACCTCATCTGAAAACCTCCTCTGGAGAGAGGGTTTGAATCTGTTGCTCCCATCTGGCACACAGCCTTGGTAGTCTTGATCCCGAGGGGCGATTCATTTGGCTTTTCGGTTGAGGGTTACCTCACACAGATCCAAGTTAAACTGCTTCCATAAACCCAAAGCTGTCCCATGACACCAAGGCCAGAACTAAATAAAGCAGCAATCACTGGAGTAACTGTGTTCTGTGCACTGAATAACACCAAAGTAACAGCACCAGGTGTGTATAGATGAGTGTTAACAGAAGGATAAACACAACCATCTCAGCTCTCCATGTGGCTAATTCCCAACTGAATACCTCTAATATTGTCTCCAAATGGAAATACAAGCCTTGGATGTGGTGTGGCTTTGAAAAAACTGGCTCTCCTCTGGGACAGTGTCTTCCTATATTGGCACAGCTGGGCACTGTTTGGAAACGGAACCAACTGCATCAAGGCTATTTCTCAATCTACCCCTCCCTCTCATTCCAGGGAGCTCTGTGGGAAAGACATTTTTACTTTATAAAAATATTATTAGGCATTATCAAAGTTTCTTTTCACTTTTATGGATGCTGCAGAAATTGGAAAATAAAGTCTGTTTTCTTATGCTTATTTGTCTATTAGACCAACACTAGCAATTTTACACAAAGTTATTCAGTTATTTATGTTCATGTTTCCATTGCCACTGAAATTAGGCAGAGCATCTGCCCTGGGCAGGACAAGCAAGGGGACATTCTGACTTTTCCAGGTTTCTATAAAATTTCTTACAGATGTTTTAACATACATCTCCTCTATTTAGGCTTGATGTCAGGGACAACAGTCAGTTATTAGAGACTTTAACATGGGACACCAGCAGGAGCAGAGTTAACAAGCAGCTAGGCTTATCCCTAGTTATATGTGAAAGAGTTTAACATGACTGAAAAATCCAGTAGAGAGTGGGGTCTGGCCTATGTTACTAGGTTATGAATCAATATAGGTGGGTGTAGGAACCCTAAATGGCACCCAGTAAAAAATGCTTTTTGCCCACATCATCATGTGGGTTTATAGGGTTGTTAAGAAAGGCTCAGGACAGAATTAGCCAGAAAAGAAAACAGGAGGCAAATGGACAGATGTTGCAAGAGAAGAAATAGGGAAAGAACAGTTCCACTGGCAAGTTTCTTACCACCAACATTTATTTCTGTTAAAGCAGATTATAAATTGTCATCAGTACAAATATATATATATATGCATATATATATATATATATATATAACTTACATTTGATTTGTAAGGCCAACGTTTAAAAGTAAAATGAAATGAGATGGGATTTTGTATTGTTACCAGAGGTCCAACAGGTGTAGCTGGCAATGGGCTTTTCATTCATCAAAACAGACGAGGGTAAAAAACAAAAACCACAAAAAGCTAAAGGAAGCAGGACCTCTCTCCTGCACAAACTTTCATTGACGACAGAGAAGAAAAGCAACAGCTGAGACCTGGGGTCATGGGGCCACTTGGGAAAACATAGCCCCAGACACCCCCTTGTGAAGATGATTCTGTGACTGTCTCAGGAGTGTTAAAAGCAAGAAAAGGATCAACACAAAGAAAGAGCATCAATACATAAAGGAAAATAGACTGTGTGTGTATATATATACACACACATATACACATGCATATATATATATATACACACACACACGTGTATGTATATTTGTATATATTTTAGATCCAATAGAATTTTGTAGTTGTTTGAAAGCCAGGAAAATACTGCTCTTTCACTGTCTTTATTTTATTATACCATCTAGGAACTTTATTAGTCATGACTCATGATTGTTGTTGCAATGTGCTACTTACAACGAATGCTAAAGAACAAGTTAGGAACCCCCTTCGTCACACCCTCTGACCTCTCTTCTCTGGTTATTTTTGATAGGAATCAATGATAAATCAATCTTTTATATACAATTTCTTACAGCTAACCTTCTTTTCCCTTTGGCAAGATTACTTACAACTTTTTAATATTGAACTATTTAAAATATTCTAAATGCATAAAAATAAAAATTTTGGCTTTTTTGTAATATATTTATATATATATATATATATATATATGTATATATATATAATATTCATTGTTACTTAAGGTGGAAGCTCACCTCCCCCCCTCAAAGGACAGCTTTGCTGGGCTCTGATGCTTCCTCTCCCTACTCCTTAATCTTGGCAGGCAGCACACCCTGCTCCTCCTCCTCCTCTCCTCAGGCTGGGGGCAGGCTATGTTCCTTTGCCCATGAGGTGCTCAAATGGAGGCAAGCAGATGTACTGAAAAACAAAGGCAGATCTTATTTACTTTACATTACACTCTCCATCCTACAAATGTGCTTCTGGTACAGCTTTCTGCTCCTTCTCTTTAGCCACTGCTCCTCCAGAATAGGTGCGATAAAGAGGGAGAGAGGCATGGGAAGGGCACGCTTCCACGACTCCTTTACTTTAACTGCAGGGCAGGTCATCTGTTGGGATTATTAAAAGTGATTTTTCTTAAAAATCATTCCTTCCTGCACTGTGTGCCCCAATTTGTTCCATAGGGCCTTTGGGATTACCAAAAAGTGTGCTGATCAGAAAAAGAAAGTCCCCTTTTCTCCTTTACCCCACTTCCCTCACCTAAATGACAGACCCTGTGCATGAGCCCCAGGGGCTGCTTAAAGTTCAATCTCAAATGTCTTCTGTAAGTCACTGGAGAAAGGATTGGTCGGTGAGGGGTTAGTGCGCTGTTTCGCCTTGCCTTCTAATGCAGCCCACTGAGCTTCAAAAGGATCCACTGGGTCAGCAGTAGCAGAAGCCTCCGATGGTTTGTCCCCTGAAGCCAACTTACTATTGTCCACACCATTGAAAGCTGCAGAACCGTTGAGGTGTTGGGCAGAGGCTGTAAAGAAAGGGCTAGTGATGGCGCTGCTCGTCTCATACTGAGGGAATGTCTGCTGTCTGACCAGGCTGGGTGATTGATGGGGGTGATTTGCCTGGGGGTGGCCTGCAGTGCCAAACACATTGGCCACCATTTGTGAGGGGGTGATGCCGACCACAGGCACATTTGAGGGTGGATAGGGCATCCCATTGGCTATAGGGTAGGGTCGGGCAGGAACAAATGCTGGCTGGATTGGTGGGACTACACCCACTGGCACAGGTGGAGAAGTGGTGAAAGCATTTCCTTGAAAAGACGGTGCTGGCTGGGAGAGAGCTGTGGGTGGAGGAGGCTGGAGAATTGGCTGCAGTGGGGCAGCAGGAGCCTGGGGCTGCTGGGCCCTAACTGTCTTGGAAACCTCTTCCAACCATCGGTCAGCTTCGGAAGGTGTGCGCCGATGACCAGCTTGAAAGATCCCCGGTGAGGCTGCTCCAGGTGAGGGACCCCATTCTGCGCCTGCAACAAAAACAATGAGGAGGAATGTTAACTGGTTATATTTATTTTTCCTTTTTGGTAATAACCACGGTTATTTCATTGGCCAGTATCGTAGAAAAAATCCTCCTAGCTAGACATTTTGTGATTTTGGTGAGTTTCTCACTGGATGTGATGATTTTATGGAGGGATGGGAGAGGAATGCATCAAAAAGCATTGTTGGCTCAGGGACTACTGGAATTGCTTTAAGATGGCTCAAAGGACCAAAGCAGCTGTTCAGAGCCTGACAAAAATTCCCAGTGACCAAAGCTCATCCTCAATAGAAAAACAAGTTTAAAAATAATCAAAGAGCCAAGGTTGATTCTAGTTTTCTTCGACAGTTGAATAAAGGAAAATGGTTCAATATCCTGATGCCTGTGAACTTGTTTCCACAACTTGCTAAGTTTTTGTGTGTTTTTTTGGTTTTATCCTGGTGACAAATTTTCTTTTAGGATATTAGGTCAGGAGTCATGGTCCATTCATCAGACTTGCACTCTCACAAAAAAATCAAATATCTTGCTTTCTTTACTCTTACCACATCATTTTCAGATCAGATTATTTCTAAGATGAGAAATCGGCTTTTTTTTTTAAAAAGGATCCTTCCCTTTTCCCATTTAGGTACATGGCTGGTCTTGGTCCAGGATCCTCACCAAAATCTGTGTCTGCCTTACCCGAATGTGTAGCTGCAACTTCCTTGTTAGCAGCAGGAGGGGCATGGGCCCAGGGGTTGGTTTCACGAACAGGCATTGCTGTGGGTGCTAGAGCAGTTTGGGCTGGCTTAGCAGCAAACACATGGAAGGCAGGGTCAGTGCCATTAGCTAAAATTGGAGCAGACAACATCAATGGAGTTAATTCATGCAAAATGTGCAGAAGACTGAGGGCTGGTAATTAGGCCAACATGCGATATTTGCATAATGAATGGACACAAGATTGAAAAGCTTATTTTTTGTTAGTAATTTTGGCAAAGAGATGATCAGATGGAATACTACTCTTCTATCCAGCTTAGCAAAATCAGCCTCAGGAGCATCAAAATGTTCCTGTTCTAATTATAGTTTTTGGAAAAGCACAGATTAGAGAAATTGTTTCTTTCTGGTACCATTTTCCTGAAAGACCAAGTGGTTCTTTTTTTTTCTTCTGTTCAAGCTCTATGTGACATAATTTACACATATAGTTAACATTCTGGCAGGTTCCTTCATTAACTCATGAGCCCTTATTTTCCACTGTCCATTACAATGTTAAATTATGACCGCTTCCTCCTAGCAATGATCAAGGTTCTTTCTTTCCCTTTGGAAATTTTCATATATATAGGTTCTTACTCATTCCTTGTCTTCCTTATTAAATAATCTCTCTCCACTTTTGCTCCTTTCCTTTCAGGTAAAAATTCCAATATTCTCTCCCCTTCGGCTATAAAGTTTCTTTGGATAACTGTAAAAATCGAGGAGTAACCATTTGGCTTTTTCCATGTGCTCCATCCTTGGGAATGGGCAGCTACACATATAACTTGAACAGAAACATGTCTATGTTGTAAATGATATTACCAATGCAAAAAGGATATTGTTAAACTGTGAATTGTTTCTCAAGTTCTAAGTTCAGGTTTTCAAAGTTTACAATATTAGTTGTAAAGGCTCATGTCTTTGCCCTGTCCAGGGAATCAAAATGCAGTGTTAATTTGGTATCTGTCCAGTTGAAGTGGAATGTAGCTCACTGCCACAAAAGACAAAATAGATTAAGGTGGAATATGAGAAGAATCTTCCATGTGCCTCTTTCTGAGAGTGGACAGTGTGTTCAAATGTTTCTCCTAGTGGGTTGGCGTCCAGGTTGATAGTCATAGAAAGTATATAATCGGAAACAATCCTGATTACTGTTACTTATTAGAAGTGCACTGGATGTAAATGAGATGTAAAACCATTGTGCACTAAAGTAACCCTCAAAAGGCAAGAGGCAGATGAAACTTTAGGCAGGGAATAATGTAGGTCATTTAGATAATGTGAGGACAGACAGGACATACATGCAAAATGGAAAACTCAAGACTGTAGTGAGACAGGCCATGAAGCACTTTTTGAACAGGAAATGCAAACTGATACTCAAGTGGTCTTTAGAAAGCTCAGACTGCCAACATGCAGGTGGAAAGAAGAGTGAAACTATTTTTAGTGAAAATTTTAAACTCTAAGCAAGGCAAGACAACACCAACCTTGAAAGGCAGGGGACTGCGGTGCCACCACCACGGGCTTGGTCATCGGGGCAGATGAGAAGGGGTCCTCGGGGGTGCTGAAGGCATTAGTGATCTGTGAGCACAAGGAGCTAATGCTCTCTGCTTCCCCTTCTACCTCTGGCACTGGAAATGAGAGAATTATTCGTGATTGGAAAGGGGAGTAATAGTGAAATACACTGTCATCAGCACAAGAGTGTGCAGCACCTCTCATCTGAAGAGGAAAGCCAGATCTGCCATCCTCAAAAGACAGTGTTAGCACTGGGCTCTGGAAGCACAACGTCAA
This sequence comes from Monodelphis domestica, assembly GCF_027887165.1. Classification (NCBI taxonomy): domain Eukaryota; kingdom Metazoa; phylum Chordata; class Mammalia; order Didelphimorphia; family Didelphidae; genus Monodelphis; species Monodelphis domestica. The sequence continues at coordinate 258,488,073 of NC_077227.1, read as the reverse complement.
AAATGTCCCTGACCACATCTATCCTGACAGTAAAGGATAAACCACCAGGGATGTCCCCGAGCTCAGCATTTCACCTGAATTCCCCAAATGCTCTTCTGTTTTCTCTCATTTCCCATATGTGAGATGTGTTTTTATTGGGCTAAAAGCAATCTGGATTAAAAAAATCGAGAAGTTACCTGTATCTCGATCATTTCCCCCCACTAACAGTAGTTTGTGATCTGGGCTTAATTCAGAAGTAACTGAATAAAGTTGCCATAACTTTTTAATGTCAGGGGTATCTGGGCTCACAGACAGCAGGGTTTAGTAAACTGAGCACAAGAATAGGAGCCCAGAAGCTTTTCTTAATTTAAGCCCAATAATCTACCTTTGTGGTTTTTGTTAAAGTCAAAGAACCACCTGGAACTTTGGTTTCTTCATCTGTAAAGTGAGGCTAGTTGTTCTACCCCTTTTCTCATCAGATTATAAATGGGACCCCTTGAATTATCTGGGAATTCTTTCCCAAGAGATGCACTGGTTTCAGTACAGAACAGCAGTAGTATAATTTTACAGTGCATTCCTCAAGTACTATCTTGAGGAAGAAAGCTTCCTTACATCATGATAGAATTAAAACTCAGGTTCTTAAAGAATACTCATCAAAGGACTAACTAGATCTATCTAATCTTTTAAGACCCACGGAAGATCATAATACTACAGGAACTGAAGGGAGGGAGAGAGAGACAGGTAGATGTTCAGGTATATAAGCAGTAGAGTGAGCAAAGCTCTTATGGCTGATGAGCAGTTCTTAAAGTGAAACCCAAGTCCTTCCCCTACCCCTTTGGAGGAAGAGCATAAAGACAAAAAAAGTTTTATCTGTTTTTTTTTTTCCAAGAGCTTCTGACTTTCTATGTCTATTTGATTATATTTGTTTCCAAAGCTTTTTTAAGCTATTCTTGTTGACTGCCAAACAGGAAGATAAACTGGAGATGCTTGTTCTTTAGCAGAGGGCCTGGGCCCCTCTTCTGTCTCCCCCTGCCTACAGGAAGGGAGATAAAATGATCAGAACAGTTTCCTTCTTTGGTCCAAGTTTATTTCATTGGGAAATTTAAATGGACAATAGCAGCTACCTATCTGGTAAGGTTGGCAGGGGCCCCCTATTAATGCCAGGAGTCAGAAAACATTTGGTAAACCAAAGGACTCGTCTTAGTGTGCTATGAAGCTAGGTGGAGTCTACCTTACCTGCATTTTTGATGGGGAAGTCAGTCTTCCTTTGCATAGTGGAAGGCAACTCATTGATGCGCAAGGACAGCTGGCGTTTAAAAGGCGACATCTTCTGACTAAGGGCAGGAAAGCCTCGGAACGAACCTTGTCTGGCAAGCTGCTCGATGGGTGCGTGACGTCGCGGGATGGCATGGGGGTTGCTCATCTCCAGGGAGGCCGTGGTGTCGGCCGTTGGGGAGGTAGGAGAAGATGGGGACGGGGCAGTGTTGCTGGGCACTGCTGATGAAGCCGCTGTAGTCTTCATATCTGTTTCAGCTTGGGAAAGTAAAAGGGAGATTGGGCCCCTTCAAAGCAATCAAAGCCCACATGACTAAGGAGTTAAAAAGAAATCTTTCAGATGGCTTCCTTCTCTAATTGTTACAGAAGTGTGGCTTACCTTTCTTACCGACAAAAAAGAAATAACGCACCCTCATGTCACAGGTTAAAAGACGGATTTCAAGGTCATGGATCTTTAAAGTTGGAACAGACGGTAGACCTTGTGGTTTGATCTTTATGATTTGTAAGCAAATGTAAGCTGTGTGTGAGTCAGATATGAAGAAAAGCAATTCCCCTGGTTCTCACACAGAGGCTCCCTAGAATGACTCTGCTCAGGCAACGAAGGGATTTTCAAGGTGCCGGTGGTGAGTCCAAGTTCCAAGAGAGTTCATTCCCATTAGATTTCCCTGCTTTCGAGCTACCAAAGTGCAAGCCTAACGGGGCAGCCGTAATGTCTAGCTGGTCCCTCAGCTGATAAGAATCTACACGTAAAGTGAAGCCTCAATGTCTAGTTCTCTCTCCATGGACACACATCCCAGCTGTGGGGTCCCTGTTTGATGAGCTGGGGTGTTCTGCTGGTGCTTCTGAGGGGTGGCGTCATGGGGTGGAGGGGAAGGGAGAGCTCTCACAATAACAATCTCTTGATCTGAGTCAGTGACTCATGGGCTGCGGCCGGCTCACTTCTACAAGAGGAAATGGCTGGAGAGGTGTGGCCAAAGGTAGAACAGGTGCCAGAGTTGGATCTGAACCTTGGCCCCAGGACCGAGTTCAGTGATAAAACTCAGTACCCTTCCCCTGGGTCAGAACAATTTGTGTGCTACTTAGGGTTTTCTTTAAAAAAAAAAAAACAAACAACCTTCCCTTCTGTCTTAGAATTGGTTCCAAGGCAGGAGAGCAATAATGGCTAGGCAGCTGGGGTTAAGTGACTGCCCAGGGTCACACAGCTAGCAAGAATCTGAGGCCACATTTGAACCCAGGACCTCCTATCTCCGGGCCTGTCTCTCTATTCTTTGAGCCGCCTGGCTGTTCTGTTACTTAAAGTTTTAAAAAGATGCCTGGAGCCCTCACTCATGATCCCTGAAGATGGTATATGTAGAACAGGACCCAAATCTAGATCATCCTGAATCTAACTCTTTAGCCATTGCACCACACTGCCTCTTCCGGTGAGAGCCAATAATCTGCTCCAGGAAACATGGCCTTCTAGTACCAGTGAGGGCAGCAGGGTGTTTCCTGTCTCGTGCCGGCACGCCACACCTGACGTCTGCAATGGCTCCTTAAGGAGCTGAAGGACGCAGCACGCACACAGCCTGTCCCAGTCCATGCTCCCACAGGCCCATGGCTAAGCCATGCAATGGTACCTTTCTTTGTGTCCTGCATCTGCCTCATGACCTCCTCTCTTTCTGCCTGCTCGGTGGCCGTAGTGACACGGAAGGAGCCCTCCCTGGTGAAGGTGGTCCGACTGGCATCAAAAGTGGCCGTCACGCCACACTCCTTCTCCCGCTTCTGCTTCCGTTCCAGGCATGCGGCAAAAGCACAACCCACTGCGTGGCTCAGTCTCTCTCCCTGTGGAAAGGAAAGAGTGTGGCAGCATCTCATGTTTGTGAGCTGAACTGAGTCCAAACTTCCCAAAAGGAAGTAAGGAAGTGGTTTGGAGGCTCCAATTAGCATTTTTAAAGAACCATAAATAAATTTCTCTTTATGAAGGAGTCTATCCTGAGGTCCCCATCATTTCAGAAGACTTCAGATCTAACCTAAGAATTTTTTTTGGGGGGGGGGGGGGAGAAGAGGGTGTAAGAATTTAGTTCACAGCTGTTAGTATGGAAAATTAACTTTGTCCCTTAATTTTTCAAATCTACATACATTTTCTTTGAAAATGAGTTCAAACACATATGCCCACAGGAATTCTACTTCTATACTAAAGGTGCTCCTACGTAAAAATGCTTTTCTGGGGCCTATGTAAAAATGAAGCAAATAGAGGGGAATTTACTTAAATTAAAAAAAAAAAGAGGAATATTCACTGGGTTGAGGAACTCCCAGTGAGGACACTTCCTACCATGTGGGCCTATACTTCTCCTGCAACTTAACATTTTACAGTTTCCATGGAGCCCTGAGAGATTAAAGGGCCACAAGGTATGACACACTGCTTCTGAGAATTTACTATACTAACTGCTTACTAAACTTTAACAGCTTTTTAAAGGGTTAGAATATGGCCTTTCCCTTTATAATGTTGGTTTGGTGTAAAGGTACACTAAAATCCCAAAGTAGGATTCTTCAAATGGAACAAGTATAGGCAATGGTGGATATTTACCAACGTATTTATAAGAGATGGATATAAATAGTATAAAACATAAAAATAGCAGGAACAGTACATTTTGACATCAGAAATTTATTGGGAAGGCTGATCCTATAGGAAAAAACCAAACAACCCAAAGCTATAGAATAGGAAAAATACCAGTGTCAAGGAAGAACTCATCCAACTCCATCATTCTACAGGTATGAAATCTGAGGCCCAGATTGCTTATGTTACTTGTCCAAAGTTACACAGCTAGTCAGTAACAGAGTTGAGATTATAACCTTTGTCTTCCAAAATCCTGGTGCATGCTTTTTTATCATGCCATGCATTCTGTTGTTATTTATGAGAAACCCAAGTTTCTCAAACTCAAGTTCAAACATCAATTAGATGTAGCTAAACCATAATTAAAAATTTTAAGGACCAATATTCTTACTCCATCTATTAGCACAAATAAAAACAAAACTTGATTTTTTCATAATCAAATATCTTCACTTGATTCAAAGCTATTTAACATCAGCCAGGAAGTTTAGTGATCTCATATGCTCCTCAATCTATCTTGTTTTCCCACATCAAAATGTGCTTTTGGGAAATTGTCTAATAACTTGTCACTTACACTGAGTAACTTAAAAAGTATTTTAAAATATATCCTTTGTTATTATGAACTTGATGTCAATTAATATAAACATTTCCTTATACAAAGAACAGAAAAAATTTATATGCAATAATGTGAGTTTTTATTACTTACATACAGCTTGTTTTTAACATATTAATTTTCTTAGAAGAGCCAAAATGACTTTTTCTGTGTCCCCCTCTGAAATTCCTTCTGCTCTTTTCTATGTATTTAGAAAACATCTCATGGATACTTCTTTCTTTTGAGGGGGTGGTGTATCACTATTCACTATCTCCTACTTCTCAAAACCCCAACCCACTCCATAAAAGCTTTCTCTTTATTAACAATTAGTAAAGTCAAACAGATCACATATTGGTCATTTCTGCACACGTTTCACTCCACACTTCTAGTCCATCACCTCTTTGCCAAGAGGTGGAAAATATCATCAATAGTTTGACTGATTATATTTCTTAAGTCTTTCACAGTTATCCAAAGTATAAAGGGAAGAAAGGTAGCCTAGCATAGAAAATTGGGGAATGCACACTTTAGAGGCTGTGATATGGATGAGCCATCAAAGGAGACTCAGGAGTATTTGGATAAGTGGGAGAATCAAGAGAAAGCAGTGCCACAAAAACCCAGAGAGGAGAGAGTATCTAAGAAGAAAGGTGGGCATAAATTTCAAATGCAGCGAGATCAAGAAGGATAAGGACTGAGAAAAGACTATTTGATTTGATAATTAAGTGACTACGGGTAACTTTGGAGAAGGTAGTTTCAATTGAATGACTAGGTCAGAAGCCAGACTGCAAAGGGTTGAAGAGTGAGAGACAGGGGAGGTAAGCTGCAGTGTAGACAACTTTTTCTAAGGAGTATGACTGAGAAAGGGAGAGCATAATACCCTGAAGGAATTTTGATATTTTTCTAGTTCTGTAGTTATCATTTGTTAGTGTGATTAATATGGTACTATATATGTTTAGTTAGTATTGCAATTTTTGTTATATTGGCAAGACAAAACCATGTTACCAATATTTCTCTAATAATTTTTATTTTTATAAGGACTATTTTGCATTTGTATTCATAAAATTCCTATATATGCCTTTGTAAAACATCTTATATATTCTAACATCTTATGCATTATTTAGTTCTTTTGAAAGGATTTATTCTATTCTGCCTGCTAAGTTTTATGGACAATATTAAAAAAGAATATAAAATATGTCCACATAAAATAATATATAATTTTACTAAAGTTAATTAATTTTAAGGATTCTCTAAAACCTCAATGACATTTATAAAGGTGATATTTGTCTATGCATATTTCCTTAGCCTTTTTTCTTGTCTAATGCTACAATGAGCATTTCTAAAACTATACAAAGACTAGTGATGATAGTGAACATCCCTGTTAAATTCATGGGAACTGATGTTCACATGTATTTATCTTTCAAGGTTTCTCTTGACTATTATGTTTACAACTGAAAGGTGCTATTCAGATCTAGTCTTTTCATTGAGAATTCTTGAAAGTCCAATAGTCTATTAAAGTTTCCTTTTTTTCAATGTAGAATTATGCTTATTTTTTAAAGAGGAAGTTTCTTTTGTTTGTAAAAGCATTTTTCTCTTTTTGGAATTTTGTATTCCAAGATTTTCTCTCCATAAATATAATTGTCATAGTTTTGTGTGAGTCTGACTATGGTTTCTTGGTACTTGAAATCTTTATTTCTGGCTGCTTGTAGTATTTTTTTTTTCTTGGAAGCTCTGGATTTTGTAATGAAATTTCTGGGTGTTTTTGTTTGGGATATCTTTCAGGAGGCGATTGCTGTCTTTTTTTTTTTAAACTTGCCTCCTGACTTTAAAAGATATGAGCATTTTTCTTTTATGACTCCTTTTTTAAAAATTCAAAGATATTTTATTTTCCCAATTACATGTAATAACAATTTTCAACATATGTTTTCTGGAATGATAAGATCCAAATTGTTTCCCTTCCTCCCCACCCCCTTGGAGATAGTAAGCAACTTGATCTGGATTATACATGCATTACCATACATCTTTTATGATTTCTTGAAACATGAATATCCATTTGTTTGGTTATGGTTTTTAGGGAGTCTGATGACACCTAAGTTGTCTCCCTTAGTGACATGCCTCCTGCAGCCATGTCTGGCCTCCTTTTTGTGCACTTATGAATGGACAGAGGGGCCTACCTGTCCTCTTTATTTTCTTTACTTTTGCCTCATCTGTGATCCTGTTTAGATATTTGTAGGGAAGGATTGGGCTCCTTCTTTACATTTACCAGAAATGTGAGACAACTGCCTTATATTAACCATCTCCATAAGCTGGGGAGGTGCTGTTGGGTTTTGATAACTCAATTGTTTTTTGGGCTGCCTGGGTGAGGGACAGGTGACATAGGTGGTCACAGTTTTACTTAAGCCTTGGTCAGCCTGCTGCCAACTCCTTGGGGTTAGGTGGGGGCTAGGATTCCCAATATCTTCCCTATTTCAAGAGTTTATGAGGTAAATAGTAGGATCTAGAAACAGAAGAGCTCCCAGTAGTGAGTAGTAAGATAGGTTTTAGTGTAGCTTAGTAATAATGTAATTTTTATAGTTATAACTACCCAACTTTAGGAATTCAAATTATTGTACGCCTTCTCCAAAGAGAATAGGAATGATATGTTCTAGCCCCTATTAAGGGAATTTCACAAACATAGAATGTTGTAGTGGTAAGGGACCATCTAGTGCATATTTTGTAAAACTGGAAAGCAAGCTCAGGGGCCACGTGACCAGTTCAGGGCCGTCTGGCTAACATAGAGAAGGGGGGGAGCATTTCAGGCACCAGCAACAATGAGTAAGATGTTTGTGAGAAGACAGTCCTTCTCAGAGGCCCATTTGTTATAGATGTAGGCAAATTGCCTCCTCTCCTTACAAGCAAGGTCAGCAATGACAATGGATTTCACAGGATTAGACAGTACAACAATGATTATTCTCTAAACTTCCTATCATCCCTCAAAAGTTATAGTTCTTCCTAGTACTCCTTTAGCTCCTGCACTGAGGCATGGAACTGAGAGAATCTGATTACATTTTCATCTTCAATAAAATGATCCATTTTCTAAGTAGGAATAACATAGAATTAGAATTTGTTTTTGCCTGAACCTGGTATTTTGTTAGTATAGAGAACTTACAATTTGGAAATTCAGTCAATCAATGCAGATGAGCAACTTATTTGTAACATATACAGATTCTAATGTATAATGGGACTCTAAAAGTCAAGTGAAGATCCTAGGGAATTCCAAGAAACTTTGAAAGACAATTAAGTAAAAACTGTTCTAAAGTTAAAATGGGATAATCTGAGCTCTGAAGTTTCTTGGGATTTGAAAGCCTAAACAGAATGAAAAATAAACACTTGTTGAAAATTTTTTGGAGTCTAAAATGAGAAAAAAGAATGTTGTCTCTCTATTCATTCCTCTCCATAATATCCCCACTGCATTTTGAGTTAAGCCAGTTCCAGAAGAGCAGAAGCATTTTTCCCTTCTAGGCTGGGTTTTGGTAGCTACATTACTTTTCAACTGGACTTATAGTCAGATTGCTTTACTGTGTTTAGATTTTTAAAAATATTAACTTTATGATGGAACTCAAATCAGGAAGGAGTTTTTACAAAAATGATAATTTTGCAAGAGGAACTGTATTCCTTTAATGTAAGTTTTAGCCATCCACAAATCTGTATTCATAAATCACAAATGAAAATCTCTGCTCAGGAAGGGGTGGAAGGGAATGAGGAAGGGAGGCATGGAAAGGAGGGAAAGAATTTGGAAGTAAAAAAAAAGTAAAAAAATTGTTTACACATGTAATTGGGGAAAAATATTATTAAAAAACAAAAATAAAATATCTCTTGTGCTTATTTATACCAAAATTTCTCTGGATGTATTTAGTATTATTACTTCAGTACTTTGCAAATCTAAACTGATGTTCTGATGCAAACCATAAACCTTAAAAAAAAAGTCATCTTGAACTGTTTTGGTCAAAATAGTTTGTTATCTTATGGCTAACTTTATAATGATGAGCCTTTTTTACAAGAAGGTAGGCTTGTCTCACACAATAGACATATATCTTGGTTTGTACTTAAAAGTCATTACTCTTGCCTTGATGAGCCCAGGATCATGTCACTTCCATGACATGAGGCATCAGAACAGGACTTTAGAAGAGGGTTCTCAAATTATTATAAAATAGATGCCACTTTAATCCCTTTGAGGGCTTTTGGGGAGAATTTTATATACAGTATTTACAACTATTGTTATTTTCACCAAAGTAGCTCCTAGGTAGGCGTACCAACTCATTCAAGTTTAAGAAAAACTGAAATTCTAATAATGGAATTACATCCAATTTAAAGAGAGATAAATGCATTATTGTAAGAGATAATGAAAGAGATGGCTTCAGAAAAATCTGGGAAGACTTGTAAGAACTGATGTAAACCACTTGTTTTGTTTAAATCAAAAGAATGATTTATACAGTAAGAGCAGTATTGTAAAGATAATCAACTTTGAAAACCTTAGATCAACACAATGACAAACCAAAATTCCAAAAGAACTCATGAAGAAGCATGTTATCCACCTACAGAAAGAGAACTAATGGACAACTAAGAGAAATGGACTGAAGGTATTTTCTTTTATCTCTTTCCTTTTCTTGTTTTTTTTTTTGGGGGGGGGGAAGAGACATGGTTAATGTAGGAATTTGTTTGGTATGTTTATACATGCTTGTAATGGGTTTTATTTCTCCTGATTTCTTAATGGATGGGGGAGAAAACTGGAATTGAAAATAAAACTGAATTTAAAAAAAAGTATAAAAAAGAAAACACAAACAAAAAAAGAAATGTATACAACCTTGAGCACATTAGCTAATATCCAGTGACCACAGACTAATCCTCAATGTCTACAATTCATTTTATTCAATATTTTGAGTTATTTGAAGGTAAATTGATAGCCAAATGGAAGGAAGTTATGCTTGTGCACTATAATCACTAGTACCTGTTATAGCACTTAGTTTCTTATCTATGTTTTGGGGAGGGAGATCATGACTAACCAAATATGAAGAAAGCCTAGTTTCTGAATGCAATTATGAAAAAACAGAATGCACAAACTCACTGTGTCCTTAACAGCCATGAAGCAATGGCAAATCCAGCGTCGTGTAGTGCCATCTCGACAAATATAAGAGAAAGCCCTATCAAAGTTCCTGTCTGGGGCACAGAAAGAAACTTTCTCTATTGTCTGGTCAACGATGAGGTCCTAGAAAATCGAAGCACAAGGAAAGAAGGCTTTTATTAATTTTAGAATACTCAAATTCAAAGATCTAAAACATTTGGGTCTTACTCTAACGTAGGATAAAGTGGAATGTGCTTATCGAAAGGGCAGAACCATTTTCTGGGACACATAAAAGCTTGAAAAGATCACCACAGGGAGAAATCATCCAATTTGTGCATGTGGATTTGTACATAGCTTATATTTAAGATTTGTAGAAACAAAACAATTTACTTTAAAATAACAATGATATATAAAAATTAAATGTTAACATTTTATGGGTTGTAGTCTCATGAAAATATAAACCAAAAGTTCTTAATCAGAATTCATGAGTAGATTTTGGAAGTTCCATGAATTTGGATGGTAGAAAAAATTACATCTTCATTTTAATACAGTTGATTTCTTTTCTAATATTTTGTATTCAAATTTATGCATCTAAAAACACTGCTAATAGGTTGGGGGGTGGAGCCAAGATGGCAGCTAATTAGCAGTGAAAGCCTGAACCATTCCAAGAATCTTTCCAAGCCATATACTCTACCAAAGTGGTTCAAGACTCAACAAAGGCTAGGCATCCCAAATTAGATATTTTATATACAATTATATTCCTACATGTGTATATGCAAAAACAAGGTGTCCCATAAGTCTCAAAGTTTTGTTATGTTATTATTAGCAATTTGTTATTAATAATAAGCGTAAAACTATAATTTGGAACATAACATACATATTAAAATAAAGAGAATTAGTTATGAAAGATTTCAAAAGGCCATTTGACTCAGCTCACTGCTTCAAGAAGGATCAAGAAAAAAGGGAAAGATCAGGAAATTCAACTAATATATACAAACCATCCAAAAAGAATGACTTATGATCTTATTTGTAAAAGACCTCCAATTTTTTTGTAACTTAGAATGTTATCAATTTTTGTCATTTATCCTATCTCCAATTATTTCATTTCTTTTAAAGTTGTCTTACAGGCATCTTTATGTAGTACTTATGCATGACTTGGTAGGTTATTGCCCAATTATTGGAAACATTGTGAGACTAAATTGCATTTCTTTTTCTCCAATTTTTGTTATTGATATCTAGAAATACTGATGATTTCTATGGGTTCATGTTCCTTCCAAAGTGATGTTAAGCTATTAATAATTTCATTTTCAGAGTGCTATCCTAGTTAGCTATTTCATCTAACAGTCTGAACTAAAATGGTATTTAAAAATGCTAAATCTTTCTAAATTTGATGATGAAAGTTGTCTGGAAGAGAATAAAAAAATCTTACCAAGGTCATATTATATAACGTTTTCCTCTTCTTTCCTAGATTTCTTAGAAGAGAATGAATTTATTCTTGGCTTGGCAGGAATTACATGCTTACCTCATGGTGTTAGTAATTGGTGCCAAGTAGCCTGTGCTCTTCAGATGAGTGGATATTATGTATTTGATGATTTTTAAAAGTAGTTTTTCTCCATGTACATTGTTGAGCTGAGAGGTCCTTTTTTCCCCCTTTCAAGATGAATATTATACTGACCCTTTTCCAGAATTCTGTTTCTTTCATATTCCTCAGAAACATCAGTTAGTAAGTAGTAGTATTTATAATACTGCCTGTAAATAGTCTAAGGAAACTGAGTAAAGCTAGGTTTGATAAGCATTATAGTTTTAAGGGTGAGCTTCCTTCTTTTCTGGCACTTTTTTAAAAACTCTTTGGGATTCTTATTCATCATTCTTATTATATGGTCACAATTGTTTGGATTTTTTTGGGAGGGGAGGAAGAGGTAGTATTACAGATTTCTTCCCTGTCAAATACCTTTTATTTAAAAAATTAACTACTTTTCCATTACAGAGTTCAATAAAGTACCCCATTATTATTAAGATAATCTTTTTACTCCTCCACAATAGATTCTCTATCCAAATAATCACAGTCTGTCTATATCTTCTCATATCTTCAAGCTTTCCACACTCTTCTTACCTCATTCCTCTCAGATGAAGGCCATGCCTCAATAATACTTCAATGATTAAAATAAGACATCATTTACTATGACCTGCTTTTTTTTTGTCTACACAATAAAATGCTTTGCCATATTCTATCCTCTTCTCTCTTATTTCAAGTCTCTGATGAAGCAGTGGTGCTTCTCTTTGCCAAGGGCAAATCTTCTATAGGTTCCTTTAAGGCCATTCCTTCTTATCTTCTCTACGCAGATGGAGCCAATGATCATCCCATCTCTCAATCCCATCCCAATTATCACTCTCTCCCTATTGACTAGCCCCTACTGATGTCTATAGACACGATGATGGTCAATTCTTGTTGTCCTTCAAGTGTAACTCTTCATCTCTGCACCAGCTGTTCCTCCATGCTTTGAATGCACTCATTATACCTCTTCTTAGAATTCCTCATTTCCTTTGAAACTCTGCTCAAAAGCTACCTTTCCACAGGAAGCCTAACCCAATCCCTCCTTTTTCTACAAGTGCTCTGATAATTTACTTTGTATTTATCCTATGTATATTTATTTGTAAATATAATTTCTCCTCCAATAGAATGCAAGCAACATGTGGGCAAGAACGATTTTATTTGTTTTTATAAGCCTAGCTCTGAGCCTAGTATCTGGTACATAGTAGAGTATAGGTACTAGCATGTGGAACAGGGAATTCCTGGGTAAGGAAACTCCTAGCAATGCAAGCTGGCACCTCCCCAACTTAGAGCGTCAAAGATTTACCGAGAGAACTGAGAGGATAAGTGAATCCATGTCTTCCTGGCTTGGAGACCAGATCTCTTTCCATTATGCCACATCTCAATGCTTGTTGATTGGTTGGCTACACCTTACTTATATCTTTAATTGCTTTAGTATTCTTGACTCTATGCAATCATTCTATTAGTTGGATTCCTCTTCTTGGCCTGAATTGATTCTCAGGTTTGGTGGCAGGTTCTGGATCATAAATTTAGAGGTGAAGTGACCTTCAAGGTCCAGCACCCTTGTGAAAGTTCAGTGCCTTGCTCAAGGTCACACAGACACAAAGAGGTAGAAATGGTATTCAGACTTGGGAGTTGAACTCCAAAATCAGTGATCTTTCCATGATGCCATATGATCCAAGTTTCTTTGAGCTTATAGAAATCCATTTTCCTGACCTGCACCACACTTCAGGTCTTATTAATTTTCCTTGTTTCTCTTCCTTAAGAACTTGAATTTTTAATTTTTATGATCATCTTCAGTTTTCCACAGATTAAAACATAAAATACTATAGGGAACACATTATTAAGTGGGCTTCCTAAAAAAGTACTTCACAGAGAAATACCTTAAAAGCAAACACATGAAGTCTAGAACTGACCATCAGCTACTTGGGTGAGATGGTCTTGTGATAACTTGTGAAGTTACTTCCTCTGATATAGACAATGACCAGTGCCAACCCACTAGGACTTATTGCCTGATCAAAACTACTGATAATACTGGATTAGGCCACCAGGGAGCAGCAACATACCCTCAACTGTAAAGCAATGGTTTCTACCCCTCCAAGAAAGACAGTGCTTCTCAAGGATACTATAAAGAAAAAAATATCCCAATTCTTACTTAAAAACTAAACAAAGTGATTGCTAGTTCTAGCAACCATGCACATCCAAGGCAACGCTTTATCTTGTTTTTAGTATTTAGTATGGTGAAACTCAAAAAAAGTGACAATTATATTACTACATACAATTTGGGGTGTAAAAGTTTTAAATAATAATTAACCAAATTAGGCATGTTAAAGCCATGTTGTAAAAGTGCTCTTTATCTGATAGGCTTTTCTCCCTTTCTTCCAGAGCAAAGGTAAGTTCTGGGTTTAATTAAATGCAGAGATTCATTTTTAAACTAAGAAATTCCTGGCATTTTGCTATTTCTTGGGAGATTTTAATTCAAGATTACTTGTATATTTGTAGCAATTCTGCCTTTGATGTCTGTCTTCTCTCTCCTTCAGACTAATAGCTTCATAGTGTCAAGGTTAAGACCAGTTCCTCAGAGTGAATGCTGTCCAGGGTACCTACAGATCTTATGGAATCTAAATAAATGTTTATTGAATGAGCCAACTTCCAGGTTCATGAGATTGGTCTTAATAGGGGCTTCTAGTGAAAAGGCAGGTTAATCAATTTAGACATCACTTTTCAAAACATACTGTTCAGGAAGGAAAGACAAGTAGGTTCAAACATGATTAGTCATAATTTAAGCAAAACCTCTGTTAGATAGCAGATTTGTTATATATATAGGAACAAAAACACAACTAAGATTTTAACATTAAATGCTAATGTTGAGCAGAGCAAACATGCTCTGTCATGTGAAACAAGCCAGAAGTATACTGCTGAGAAAATTTCCTTTTTAGGGAGGTAATGAGTAACTAAATTGGCTTCATGAATGCTAAAAGTGCCTCTGAGGGCTGTACTTTGGACAAAGCGGAAGGATGTACAATGACTACAATAGTTTAATGAAATTAGACCTGATCTCTGGGGAGAACACACAACACACAAATGATTACAATTAAGTCCAGACAAATCTAACCTTAGTTTTTTCATCGACAACTCGGAGTCCATCTGCTGAAACCCACAGGACTGCTTTCACGGCCTTCTTTCCAGTCTTTCAAGAGAAGACAAGAGAGAGACACACACACAACACACAGATATAAAATATTAACAAACAGTGTCACCTTCCTGAGAAAATACCCAGCTGTGCTTTCCAAGAACCACAACAATAAGTGCAGATGGAGTCGAAGTTCAGGAGGGATGCCCAAAGCCAGATACTCAAACCAGACTGCAAAAACATTCAGGGAAAACCAAGCCAAAGCCAGTAATTTAGAAACACAATGCAAAACAATAAGATGAAATTAAGTAAAAGGAGAAGGGAACAGGTGGAATCAAAACCAGGTTATCACATTCAGTAAAGGGCAAAGAACTCAAGGTTAGATTCTTCACCCATTTTCATACATCAACCAAGAAAAAAAAAAGTCAGATACACATTAAATACTTTGGGAGTTACACCACAAGTAGCTTCTAATAATGTAATAAATGGACATACCAAGCCTAAATTTGGGTACTGCCAATCCCTCAACCCCAAATACTCTCAGTGTGTGTGGCAGAATCATGGCATCATTTTAAATGTGCTGAAAGGCCCAAGAACTGTTAGTTATTATTTTTTTTTAACCTCCATAAGATCATTGAATTAGTGCTAGAAGGGACCACAGAGATCAACCAGTTCAACATTTTCATTTTACTAGAAGGTCTAATGGTTGCTATTTTCCTCCCAAGATTATCATAGAAATGACTGCACAAATTTTAACTGAGCATTGAATGGGTAGTGACAATTAGGGTTTCAAGAAGATCAGCTGAAAATAATAGTTGGAAATATGTCTTTAATACAATATGAATCTAATTTTTTTGCTGTGGGAAAAATTCCGTTTAGGGATACAGAAGCACACTCAAGAAAAAGCTGGCATATGATTTCTTTGAAAGAAAGGCAATGGGAGAGTTTATAGTAGTATTCTAATGGCTTTTTTTCTTAACTGCTTTAAGTGGTACAAAGAAAATAATAAGAAATTGGTGACTGGAAACTGAATAAGTCAATTCCCCATTAGGCCAATGTCACAAGAACAAGAGCAGAAATCTCAAACAGCTAGATAGCAGCCTCTAAGAGAGAGTTAAATGGCATAAAACCAGTCTCTACTCAGATAACACTCTATGGGGCTTCCCTGCATTTTAAAACTAGATGCATGAGGTGTATGTGGGGAACATAGTCTTAAGTATACCCCACTTTGTCTCATTACTGGGCTCTCTCAGAAACAGTACTTATTTCAAGGAGAATATAGTTATGTGTTTTCAGAAATAAACCTTCTTCATAGTTATATTCCTTCATTAATAACCGGTTCTGTCTGCCACAATATCATAAGAATTTAATGAAAATTTTCTTGTTCAGACCTGTTCTTAAATTCTCATTCAGTCACTATGGTCTGCCTGGTAACTGCTACCTCATCTAGATGTTTTGTCCTACAGATGAGCTCAGGTACAGGTTGTTTTGGGCAAATGCCCTGACAGGATCCTTGATCATTTTTAAATTTGCTGTTTTATCTTCAAGCTCTGATCAGGCCTACCAGTAATTGCTAAGCTTTGTAACTCACGAGCAATGGATCAAAGCTGCAACTTCAATCCATCCTAAGCCTAACCACTTAATGAAACATCAACCTTGTAATTTATGGTATACCACAAAAGGACAGTATTTCACTTCATAGTCATAAGTAAGGCTTTTTCTATAACTGACCAACATAGAGAGTTGGGCTAAAAAGTCAGCTGACCAGAGGATCCAGGGGAAAAGTATTCAAGATCAAATATGTTTTGTATTTAGAATGCTGACTTTGAGAATACCTAATGTTATAAACAATTTTTTTTAGGGTATTGGTAAGATAAAAATGTAGCAGCAGAAATGTAGATGTGAGACATTAAGAATTATTTTAACATAGTTTCAACACTTTCTACTTTTAACAATGACATCAAAGCTGGAGGTGGAGTTAATACTAACTAGAGTCAATAAAATTGGGAGAGAAAAGAACAGATTCACAATAGAGTAAACTAGTCTGGAAAAGAGGTACATACGGTCTTGTGTGGAATGGAAAGGCCTTGCTTTGATTGATATAGAGCTTAAACCACTAAACTCTGAACATCAAGCCATTGTGTCACTCCATTATGGAACAATGATGAGGGATGGAATTCAGTTTGCTATGAGTTTTTAATATGCACTTTTTTCTTGCTCTTATGATGTTTGGCTTTTTAAATTATTTTCTACCTTAGCCAACTGTACTGCTTATTTAGAAAAAGCAATCAACTGTCAGTTTAAATAACCTGACATTGAGTAAGTAAAAGTAAGTGTTGGATTTATTGTAAATTACCAAATCACTAAGTTGCTTATCTAGGATTAACCTAAAATGAAAAAAAAAAAAGAATATATACCATTCATAAATTTTGTCCTCAGCATGAGAAATTTATTGGTAATTTTATGAACAGGAATAAAAATTGGTTTCAATATGAATATCAGAAAGAAACATAAAAGACTTGCTAGGAGATCAGGCCAGAGAATTACTGGCTTTGGAGAGGGAATTATATGTAGCAAATTAATCCCAGGCCTATAAGATCATTTTTCTCAAATACAGAATGGGGATAAGAGACTTTTGGATAATCATGGTGATAACAAAGGATCAGTATCCTATATTGTCCATATCTGTTTTATGGTTCACTGCTTCTGGTACAAAATTATGTTACATGTTTTATTTATACTCAATCTAAACAGTTAAAAAATGACAAAGAAGCTAGAGGAATTATTGGTTAATTGGCTGGTTTCTCATTTGTTTTTCTCTTTTAAGTAACAATATAAACTGTTGAACACATACCTGGGACTTATTTCAGGTACAATTATAATCACTTCTCACATTGATATTGTATTTTAAAGTTTTGCATAGCACTTTCCTCACCACAATCTTGTGAGATAGGCTGTGTGAATATGACAATCATCACCATGTTACACATGAGGAAAGCTGCATGCAAGCAAGGCAAACTGACTTATCCAAGATTACCTAGCTAATAAATGGCAGAGCCAAGATTTGAACTTAAATCTTTGGACAGGAAGAAAAAACACTCTGAATGACAAGCATTAAGATTTCAAAAGCACCTCCCCCCCATTCATCAAGTTAGAATAATGAACCAAATCTAATAAGATGAAACATAACAGGAATAAAGAATAAGAGGAGAAAAAGTACAGTGTCTACAGTCTGTGCTAGAGTGCTATGGTTTTTAGTGGACTGTATGAGTCAACAGTGTGATATAGAAGCCAAAAAGCTAATGTCCTTGGCTGCATTGAGAGAATGAACCTTTAGAACAAGAGATGTGATAACTCCACTTTATTTGTCCTGAATCTAGAGTATTTTATCTGGTTCTGGCTACCACATTCTGGCAGGACAGTGATATAGGCTGGAATGACTGGAATAATGCAGGATCTGAAGAACATGCTGTGTACAGATTCATGGAAGATACTAGAGATGTTTAGCTGAGAGACAAAAAGTCTTTAAGATATAAATAGCTTTCACATTTTATTTTAAAAAGTAAATTTAAATTAAATTATTGTCAAGTACAAGAGGAATAAAACTTCTTCTTTTAGGGCCTAGAGGGAAGAAGTCAGAAAAAAGGAGATGTAGGATTCCTAGAAGCAAAATGCATCTTAACAATCTAAACTGACCCAAAGTTTAGGGGCTGTCTTATTAAGTGGTGAATCTGCTGTCACTGGAAGTCATCAGGCATAGTTTAGACATCTATCTGTCAGAGACTCTATAAGACTCTATAAGAAAGGATTCAGTTAGGGGTGGGATTAGGAGCTCTGATTCCTCTGAGTCTATTGCTCCTGAGAAATAAAATGTTATTTGAATGGGATCATGAAATTCTTTTTCTTAATCATTTTGTCCACAAGCTACCTTTCACAAAAATAGAAAGAAGGGGCTTAGATGATCTTTGCTGTCACTTATAACTCTAAAATTTTGTGATTCATTCAAAACCAGTGAAGAAGCTTTAGATGAAGAGAACCAAAGGAAATCACGTCCCTAAGTGGAGGAATATGAAATAAGATCTTCTTCGATTTTACCTTGTACCCTCATCAAAACTTTCTGATGTGAAAAGGAATCTTCCAACTCTTGAGGAATCTGAGAATATAGCAGCCTATAGTGAATTTTCCCAAAAGCTCTGAGACACAGAATTTCTTTCACTGTTTATACCTTCCTTTATCAGAGATGCCTGAGTTGCCTAAGGTGAAGGGAGAACTATCTGTTCATTGGGACTTAAGGTCTATCCTAATAACTCTTGTGGCAAGCTCCGGTTTGCCATCTCTGGCCACATCTTAAGTTCTTTTTCTTAGACTGTGTTTTACTGGTACCTGCTCTTTATATCACAGTTCTTTTTGAGTCTTCCTTGGTGACAATGACAAAGCAAAATATCTGATTTAGGGACTGTGGCAGACAATGTACACAAGTCTGTCCTAGCAGCTTTTCCACTCCCTGATGAGATGAGTTTAGCTTCATTATGTGTGCTGCAGGACTTTACAGGTTCTTTCCATTTCTCAAAAGAGTAATTTCTTTTTAGTGAGTTTCTCATTTACTTTGTTGTAGTCATTCTTCAGTTTTCTTTTGATTCTCCCTGCATCAATTCATTGGACCTTTCATGTTTCTCTGCATCCCCCAGTAGTCATCATTTCTTATTGCCCAAATACTACAACATTACATTCTTATCCATAGTTTTTCCCTGCCCTCCCATGGGCCCCACTTTTGTTTGCTACTACAGAGAGTGGTGATATTTTTGACTGAGATTGGACTTTTGTTTCTGGACTTTTACTTTCTACGAATACTTGTTCAATAATGTGATTGCTGGGCCAAAGGGTATTGACAGTTTGGTCACTTTTATTGCACAACTCCAAACTGAAATCCATAGACCACTTCAAAGCTCCACCAGTAGGGCATTAATGCTCCACTCTTGACACAGCCCCTCTAAAACTTGACTATTCCCAATTTTTATCATCTTTGACAATCTGTATGGAGTGCAGTGAAGCCTCAGAGCCATTTTTATTTTGCATTTTTCTAACCATCAGTGCCTTGGAGCATGTTTTCATGGGGTCATTTACAGTTTGTAGTTCTTTTTTGAAAACCGTTTGTTCACATCCTTTGACCACTTATCTACTGGGGAATGGCTTGGTTCTTTTTCCCTAAATGAGGGAGTGTCTGCTATACCCTCCCTTTTCCTTCTTACTGCTATTTTAATCCCCACACCCTTTCCTGTATGACGTGAGTCTTTTTTGTACTTTACTAGATGTTCTTTCAGGATTCTTATTTTTGTTTTATTCTTTGGAATATATGTTCTGACATATATGAAAAGCAATAGTACCAATTAGAACCAGAAAATCTCTATTTTTCCAGGTCCACATTCTCATACATAACTCACAGGATTTTTATGTGTAAGGTTTGAATCTCTGCCCTTTTCTACAAAGAAAGTAGCAAAATGTTCCCTGGAGGATTCCATGGTTCACCAACCATGTTGTAAGGAAGAAGCTGAGCTCATATTGAGCACCTCATGGACAGTGCTTGCTTGGAAAAGAATGATTCTTAAACCTATAAATGAGGAAATTTTTTAGCTTATGCTTCACAAGTTGCCTTAGAAATATACAGGAGAATATTTGTTAATTCCAAATATTTCCTGCAGAAACCACTATAAATAAAGATATATAGTCACTTGAAACAATTAAGGTGGCAATATGGAATTACCCATGCTCCAAACAAGAAATGTAGGTGTCACATAAAAACAAATGTGCAATATGTCTTGAATTGAAGGATTAGAAGTTAGCACTGTTCTTTTGATTGGGACCAAGCATTTCTTTCTTTTTTTTTTTAATCCCTTACCTTCCATCTTGACTCCAAGGCAGAAAGGTGGTAAGGGCTAGGCAATAGGGGTCAAGTGATTTGCCCAGGGTCACACAGCTGGGAAGTGTCTGAGGCCAGATTTGAACCTAGGACCTCCCATCTCTAGGCCTGACTCTCAATCCACTGAGCTACCCAGTTGCCCCCGGGGCCAAGCATTTCTGACAAGGGGAAGTTTTTACAACACACTTTAAGTCCCATTGAAGCATGGTGCTTTTACCATAGAAAGTGATGCCTTTACATGATCTAAAGTATAATTTTGGAAAACTGATTTAAGAAGGGGCAACTAGGTAGCTCAGTGGTACCTCATGAGACATTTATTTATACCATGCTCTTGAATTTGAGGGTGTAGACTTTTTAAAAGAAAAACTACATACAAACTTGAAATAAACCTTCCACTCCATAAATACTAAAATAATATTATATGCTATTTCTAATTGTTTTATTCCTTATAATCTGATATTAGTAAGCAATAGCCACACAACACTACAAAGATAATGATTTGAAAAGAACAATGTTTGGCATGGCATTCACCAGAGCTAACAAAATAGAACATGAAAAACTTAGTTCAATTACTCTAGTGACTTTTACACTAAGGCTTGGTAATTTCAAACAAAATTATCATGGTGACAACACTAAACATTCTTCCATTTAAAGTTAAAGTACGTAGTAAAGCTTTATATAAGTCATCGCAGTGTGGACATTGATCTTAGGCTTGAGATGAAGATTTCTAAGAGTTCCTAAGAATGGAAAACCTATATTATAACATAGGGAATTTCCTTTGGGTTATAATATAGTTTTTAGATTTTACTAGAAATACAAAATGGCTAGAGCACTTAAGATTCTTATTGCTGACTTTGTTCTGAATTGTTAGGGAAGCTTGGAATAAATATTTTTCAATGCAGAGGTTATAAATAGGTGGGTTTAAAAGACTATGTGGTTTGGAACAAAGAATTTAATTTCCTTGTGCTTTCTCACAGGATAGAAATGATACTTAGAGAATGGTATGTTTCAGATATTCCAACATTACAAGGATCTATGATTTCAATGAAATAGAGAAAATAAAAACGTAGACTACAACTGCTTTGTAATATAGCAGGTGGTCTTTGAGAGTTGTTGTGGATAAAAAAATCCATCATTTGAATGCCAACTTGATGACAAGTCTCTCTAAACTTGGTTAAATTGTTCCTCAGACAAAAAGCCCTTGTCTTTCATCAGGTCTTTCAAAGCCTTTTTTAGCTTGTGCTGTACAGACATAGTCTTTGAGAACCCAGTATCACTTCTGTGCCACATAATAATCATAATAGTTAGCATTTATAGAGTACTTACTCAGGCACTTTGCTAAGTATTTTGCAATCATCATCTCATTTGATCCTCACAACATCCCTGGGAGGTGACTACTATTATCACCTCCACTTTATAGATATGGAAACTGAGGCAGAGGTTAGGTGACTTGCCCAGGGTCACACAGCTTGCCCAGCCATACATTAGTAAGTATCTGAGACCAACAAGGTATCAAAGTAGAACTTTCACTGAGGTGTTCAAATAAACCAAAAATTAGATTAAAAATATACTTCAAGTTTAATGCACCACGGGTACATTTTGTAATAATGAATTGTCTGATCCAAGACAATCTTCAAGGACTCATGAAGAAAAATGCCATCTGCCTCCAAAGAACTGGTGAATTCTGAATGCAGAGACATATTCCACTTTATTCCTTTACTTTCTTTCATTTGTTCCTTCTCTTTCAAAAAGGACTAATTTAGTGAGATGTTTTACACTGTTACACATGTAAAATCTCTATCAGATTGTTTGCTGTCTCAGGGAAAGGGGAGGGGAGGGAAGAAGGGTAAGAATTTGGCTCAAACTTTAAAAAAAAAAAGGTTAAAAAATTTCCCCATGTGTTTGGGGGAAAAATAAAATATTTTTAAAAGGCATTTAAAAAGGGAATTGTTTAAGTACAAGTATGTGTTTGTGCATATGTGCATGGGTCTATCTTGCGTGGTCAGATTTACCTGCATATGATAATCTTCAGAAGGCCAAGATCAAGAACAGCACTACTGATGCTATAGGTCAAATGGCTAAATGATGTATTTAGCAAAAATATATTAAGCATCTATTGGTATAGGACATTGTGGCAGGGGATCAGAAAGATGCAAAGTTTAGATAAGACACAGTACCAGCCCCTGTGAAGTTTCAGTCTAGGAGTTTAAAATAAACACAATAACTGTAATGCAAAAGAGAATGCAGATGAGTAATTAAGAGGAAGATCAGTACTAAAAGGTGGGTCGTGGTTCAGGGAAAGCTTCATGAAGTAATAGTTGACTTGGACTTGAAATGATGCAAAGAAATTCAGCAAGTGATAAAGAGGGAGGGAAGATGTTCTCTGGGTGGGCAGAATTTCAAAGATGGGAAGAGTTCAGTATCTTTAGGGGATGATCTAGTTTGGTTGGAGCACAGAGTATATGGAGAAAGGTAATATGAAATAAAACTTTATGGAGTGGCCTCAGATGAACTCCAAGTAAAGAAAGAAACCTACTTAGGAGGTGGTTTTAGGGAATCCTGAAGATTTCTGATCAGAAGACAGATTATTAATTAAAGACATAAAAGGAAGATGAGTATGGCAGTTATATTAAGAAGACTAGGAGGTGGCTAGGTGGCTCAGTGGATGGAGAACCAGGCCTAGAGATGGGGGATTCTGGGTTCAAATATGGCCTCAAATACTTCCTAGCTGTGTGGCCTTGAGCAAGTCTCTTGACCCCAATTGCCTAATCATTACCTCTCTTCTGCCTAGGAACCAATATTATGCATGAATTCTAAGACAGAAGGTAAGGGCTTAAAAAAAAAAGAATGGATTGGAAGGAAAAGAAGAGACTCAAGAAGATCCATTAAGAGGCTATTATAACAGCCCATGTCAGTGGCAATGAGAGCTTGGAGTAAGATGGTGACAATAAAAGTAGAGAGGAGAGGACAGATGAAAGATGTTGTAGAGGTGGAATTAATGGTATCTTGAATGAGAGGTTCCTAAGAGTGAAAAATGATAAAGGTTCTAGAAGTAAGGGATTAGGGGATGGTGGTGCCACTGACGAGAGAGAAGTAAGAAGGAATGGGAATACACTTCATGTTTAGGTACATAGAATTTAAGATGCTGGTAGGACATCCAGGTGGACATAACCGTGGAGATGCTAGAGAAAGAGAGAAGGTAGAGGATTCCAGGCATGTGGAGACAGTCAGTATAAAGATACTGAGTTGGAAGAGAGTGTGTTGTATGAGATGAACAGAAATTAGGTCAGCACAGCTGGATCAGAGAGGGTTTGGAATCAATTAGTCAGTAAACATACATTAAGTGCCTATGGTATGCAATATGATTACAAAGAAAGGGAGAATTTTCAAGCAAACATTTCTCCTGAGCCTTCATTTTGGAATTTTCTCAACTTCTGGAATAGGTTCAGAAATATCTTATCTTGGACAGAGGAATTCTTAGGTATGGCCTAGCTCTAAGGTGAAACTTAACTTCATTAATGTTACACTGCTGAAACTTATTACATAACATCAATAATATCTTTTCAATAATATCCTTAGGAAATATAGAAAGTAAGACAGGGTAGAGCCAGGAGTTTGCTCAGGAGAAAGGTAGCAGGGTGTTTACTTCTAGCAACATTAAACCAGGATCAAGATGAACAGTTCAACTCTTTTAACTCATTCCTTTTATAAATAGTGTTTTCTATGTCTTTTAAGTATTTGTTGACCACCTATTTAACAACTTTAGATTAGTTTCTGAATTACTAGAAGTTGTAGTTCCTGTAATTAACACAAGTTAACTATCTTTGGTATATATTATAGAACTCTGTTCATTATCAGCTCTCATCAACATACAAGTGATTCAAGGATCTTAAGAATTTGGATGTTCTCTTTTAAAAGTCTACTTCTTGGCTATGATGATTAAGACTTTTAAGTTTATGATGAAAATCTTCCTTTTAAAATTATGCTATTATAAAATGAAGACTTAATTACTAGAGTAGGAAAACTGAATCTTGAAAATTCCATTATTTTTCTTGAAATTTTATGAGAATTTCTTATAGAAAAACTCTGTTGAAAACATCCTCAAGAGTAGTGTTTCAGCATCTCATCCAAATTGTAAATAGCTCTAGATAGTAAATATTAGCATGATTAATTTAACTGGTGGAAGAGGCACTTTTACTAGAGATGAAAATTTTTTAGAAAGATGTCAAAAAGTTTAAAAAGTGATTAGCTGAAATTTACTTTCTGATTCTTGCTTTATAGAAATGATACAAATATAGCTTCTTTTGTGCCTACCCCTTTGAGGTCACGAAATATGATCAGGGAGCAAAATAATGCATAAATACCTGCAATAAAACATTTTAATAGGCTTCATCTTTTATTAAACAATGTGTCAACCTGGGTCTCTATTGTAAATAAGAATGGCTCACATTTTAAAGTGATTTGTGGATTATAAAGAACATTCATATACTTGGTCTTATTGATCCCCCAGGATCAAATATACAATCCTCTGTTTGGCATTTAAAGATTTTCATAAGTAGCTTCTTCCTACCTTTCTCAGTCTTCTTATACTGCACACTCTCATTGTACTCTTAGGATAAAACAACACTGGCCTCCTTACAGTTCCTCAAATAGGACATGCAATCTCTATGTCTTAAATGCTCTGACTTTTTGCCCTTTGAATTTCTGGATTCCTTCAAGTTCCAAGTCAAAGTCCACTTTCAGTAGAAGTCCCTTCCAGGTTACCGTTCACTTTCTCAGTATTTTTTATGTGCCTAATTATTTACATGTTTTCTCCTCCATAAGAATATAAGCTTTTATTTGTATTTCCAGACCAAGTATGGTGAGTGGCATATAGTAAGGGTTTAATAAATGCTTATTTGGTGAGTGACTGAAATATTAATGTAAATGTAATCCCTATTCTTAACTATGGATAGCAACAAATCAGAAATGGGAAATTGTATATGTACTGTAGCAATGGGGTACTGCTTTTAAGGATTGTATTTTGACAAGAAAATTGAAAAGTTTTCTATAATACTTTAATATTTACCTATTATGTGTTATATCTACCAAAAGACTGTAAAAGCTTAGAAGGCTAGGGTTACTGATTGATTTATTAACATCCCAAAGCCTACCATCCTGGAACTATACATTATAGAGACTGAATAAAATATATGCTGAATCAAAATGAAATAAAATAATGATGAAAAGATATCATATATATTAGAGATTCCCTCCAAACACAGATCTCATGGACTTTGTGGTTGTTCAGTCATATTTCAGTCATGTCTGACTCTTTTGTGTATCCATTTATTATTTCCTTCTCCAGCTCATTTTACAGATAAGGAAATTGAGGCAAACAAGGTTAAAATGATTTGCTCAGGGCCACACAGCTATTAAGTAAATGAGGCCAGATTTGAACTCACAAAGATGAGTCATCCTGACTCCAGGAGTGGCACTCCAATGTGACAATCATCATAAACTAAGGAATAGTTAATATTACTGCTAGCCAATCTACTTGCTAAAAATTTCCTTATGAAATAAAGCAAAATATTTGACTTTTCATTTCAAAATGCCAGCAACAACTGAACTATAACACTCAAGTTAAATTTCTTAAAATCAACTTAGATTGAACCAATGTAAAAAGGTGTCTCAACTGAGTCAAAAATTAAAATAATGAGATGATAAAATAAAGGTCTTCTTGGTTGGGAAATGGGATCAACTTAATGCTTTCTTTAAAAATGTTATGATGTTAACAGCTAAAATAGGAAATGTTTTTATCATATTCTAGCAAAAGTAAATGATGAAAATCTTGTAAATAAAATAGCAGAAATTTACCATGTGCTATGCAATGACACTTATGAATGAATCTGTTGACTGATTACTTTCTCTTAGTCCTTTCAAGGAGGAATGAGTGTTAACAGTTATGACTCTGAAGAGATTCACAAAAAGAACAAAATATAAGTGACAGGTATCATGATGAGCCATGATTAAACACATTTTTTTTAAACCTAGAATTTATTTAAACACTTATTTTTCTTGGGTAAGAATCATTAAAACCTCAATAGGCTTCCTAGAAAGAATGCTTCTGAACTCCCCAATTCTGTATTTTAATTTTGGCTGAATGTAGTTTAAAGGAAGTAGTTTTGAATTTATAATGACAAAATCTGGGAGAAATCTCATTTTCATTTGAATTTAGAATTTCTTCCCTGCTTCTTAACCAATATTCATCATTAAACAGAAGCCCTTATTTTGTTACGTCATGAATGATAATATGGGCAAGGAAAAGAGGATCATAAATTGAGTGCTGGAAGGGATATTAGAGGTCATTCTAGTTCAACCTCCTCATTAAGATCCTTTGACAATTAGTCTTGAGGTCAATGATGATAACTTTAAAACCATTTACTAAGCTCTGCTGGGAATATTTGGTTACCCTAGACATAAAATGACATTCAGGTATTAATTACAGTCATTGAGGCCTACTTTTTATGCCACACACACTGTCCAAGTCAATCATTGGATGAATTAATTCGTAGTAAAATATTTATCTCCAAACTGCAATAAGTTTTATAAAATGGACATATATGATACATATATAAACAGCCATGCTATACTAGGGGTGTAACTCCTTATACAACAAGCACAAATGGGGCATTAAACTTACTTTTCCAAAGAAGCCTTTGAAGAACTTCCTTTCCTGGAGGAACAGGAGGGACAAGTCGAGCGCTATTATTGTACGAGGCTACAAATGTCCCAGGGTTTCAAACCCATAAGCACATACAAAAGTTGGGGAAGGGACAAAGAGGGGAGGGGAAGGAGGAAGAGTTTTAGAGTTATCCATATAGGGAGTGACAGGGAAAGAGGAAAGGCCCATGAAAACAAAGGAAAAAGCATCACATGGCCTCAAAGTTGGTAAAAAAAAAAAGGATGAGAAGAAAATATAATTTCAGATCCGCATCCATGCAAAGTGGTTAGTTTGGCATTTTCTTCTGTCATATCATTTATTTCTCTTAGTATAGTAATCATCTAAATTTGGCAGCAGAGAAGTAAGAGGATTCTTTGGTTTGATTAAATTTACAGTTTAATCTTCTGAATAGGATCCTTTTATAACAGAAGGATAGTTCCCAAAACACTGCAAAACACCACTATGGAAAACATCAATTGACAAGGCAGTCTCCTGGGGAGAAGAGCCACAATTTCTCTTCATAAATAAAATAAAATAAAAATAAATTTAAGGGTTTATTTTTTTAAGTGAAGCAAGGCTGAGTCTTTATTCCATTATTTTTAACAAATGGCAAGCTAATTGGAGTTTTCCATACTAGATAAGAAAAAGTTTGTGTGCCATTAAAGAAGTGGCAATAGTCCAGTTCCAAAGGTTTTTATATTTGATAGTCCACGGAATTCCATTTGCTTATCCATTAAGATGTTTTCTTTTAAATATAGATAGCAAACACAAGTGTATATGGGAAAAGCACAGCTATACTTTCCCTCCGCCACCTGCAGAGAACATCAAGCCATTGTATTGGATAAAACTGATGTCAGGAGGATAGATAATCTGGGAAACAACCAAATCAATGGACCTTAATCTAGATTTAGGGGACAAGGGAATTCTCCCCTCCCCCTTAATGAAACTATGTATATTTTCTGGAAGGCCTAGACAAAAGACAGGATGTTATCTATAATTCAAGTACACATTTTTTATAATTTTTGCAAAATTATAAAAACCATTTTAAAAACTGAAATTATACTTTATCAAGTACTTAATGAAACAAAAGATATGGCATATAACTTATTTAAAAGTTAACATTTGATAAAGAAAACATGTATAATTAAATTTAAGTCAATATTTAAGTCCAGTTAATGTAATGCTACCAACCTGTCAAAGATTTGAAGAGTTGGGGGCTGGAGAGCTTCAGTTTTCAGCCCCAGCTTGGGGCTAGTAGGTTTTGTCACACTGTACCTCAAAGTTTTTTGCATTTATTTGTTCTTGGTATTGAATCTACTTATAAAATAGGGTTTTTTAACATGGAGTCTGCGATAAACATTTTAAAAAGTATTTTGATAGCTATATTTCAATGTAAATGTTCTCTTTGTAATTTTATTTTATGCATTTAAAAACATTAGTCTGAAGAGATCTCAGACTGCCAAAAAGATAAAAAACTTCTGTTACAGAGACTTACCATACAAAAATCTCTTGATTAAATCCTTATAGGCAATTTTAAGGTATATAAATCCATACAATGTAATCATAAACATTGGGAAATTCTCTTAGAAAAACTAAGTTTCTAGAACACAAATAACATTCTAGAGTATAGCTGAGTACTTTGAACTTGGAATGAATATAAACTCCTTGAAGCCAGAGGCTATTTATTTTTTTCTTTGTCTCTCCAGAACCTTGCACATAGCAGGCACTTAATATTTGTTAAATTGAAGTAATCAAAATGAGGTTTATGTAGTGAATGTAAAAGAGCCCATATCTCTGCTGCCAAATTCAGTGATAGTTTTGATTAAACTCTAAGTAACCACCAGCCTTCAAAGCTGCAGCAAAAGCTAGGAGATTCATCAGTGGCTACCTCATTCTTGTAGAAGGGAAAGAGTGGTGGGGTAAGTTGTCAGTTAATTAATTTGGTTTTCAGCAAAGCACTTGTTAAACATGATATATATTTTTCTTCTAAAAAGATCCCAAATGTTAATGGAATAGCTGGCATGCAAAATGAAATATTAAAATATTACAAGTTAATAGTTTAGTAAATACTTCTAATGCTCATTTAATAATAATTAAATTATGATTCTTTTACCTGCTAAAACAAGAACATATATTAAAACAAATATATCAAATAGTGAAATAAAAAAAACCCCAACATTATTAGGAACTAGTAGTACAATGAAACTAATCTAAAACCAAAACAGAGAGGGAGCAACACATAAGGGAAAAAAGATTTTACCTTTTAAAATGTGTTTTACATCAGTGTTGAGATACATAAAATTCTGGTTTTAAGAAATTGCTTAGAAAACTGCAAGCTTTCATTCCAATTAAATGAATACTGAAAAACTTCACAAGAACACTAGATGGACAACAGGCATTTCTGTTATCAATCCATTCCCAATTATTATGTAAATCCTGACAGTCTGTTTTAAGGCGTGATAAGTTGAAAAGATGCATAAAACAAAAGTGAAATAGAAGAAATAAAAGCCTTCCAAAGTTGGTGATACACATATTCAAATAGGGAATTTAAAGGCAGTTATAATAAACCGTTAACTGATTTTTTTTTGATTCTCAAATTAGACCCCATTCTAATTCTAACCCCCAACCCCACCTCGGCAAGAATATCACCAAGTTCTAAGCAGAAACTTAAATGTCCTGAATTGTTTCCATAAAAAAACTTATTAGGCAAAGCAGTGTGTGAGTGTGTGTTGAGATTTGACTCCCTAGGAACAATATATATATAACATAAGTGGGATGATAAGTAGGGTTAGGTTGAGGGAAGTTAACATTGTTGGGATTAATTTGGAACTGTTGCTAACCATTTTGTTTACATCTTGGATAATATGTTACAATTCAGTCTAGTTATCATGTTTTTAAGTTGTTGCAAATTGTTGAAAACCAGTTGTATAGTTTATGTCTGTGTACAGATACTTCCTAAATTAAATTAACTTTAAAAGTAGAAGGGATTATTTAAGATGGGGGGGGGGGTGTTAGGGAAGGAATGAGAAAGTGAAAATTCTTGTTTTTGTTTTTAATTTCTTCTAAAAATAAAACAACCAACACAATGCTAAAATCATTTTAAGTTGAATCACATAATTTCAAGGTTATCGAACTTTGTAAAATACATTTTCCTATCAGGTTTTTAATTTAGCATAAGCCTCGCTCCATAGACTTATTCCCCATTGCCTCTATTTACAGCAAACTTTAAAGGAAGCTTTATCATTTATGAAAAACTCTAAAGATATAGCATTTAGCACAATATAAGGTCTAGTGAAGCAGGCAGTGTGTCTCCAAACATTTTGCACAGTGGACTGGTTTAGAGGAATATGGTTTCTAGGAAAACATAGACTTGTTTATTAAATTAATGAGTAGTATGGAATAATATACTTAAGGTACTTTATATCCAATCAACAGCTAGCTAAAAAATAAATAGCAAGTATTAAAAGCGCCAAAGTTTGTTTCATATGGTTTTTGTTGAACAGATGTTTTGGTAGAGGGGGGAAAAGGCAACAAACACTAAATTGCATATAGCAAAGTTTTCTCAGAAGAAAAAAACCAGAAACATATTTGGGTTGATACAAATTGATTACAACAAAATTCTGACACTTTCAGAATTTCTGAAATTCTGCTGGCCTTTCAACATGATAGGAATAGGACACTTGGGAAAAGGGGTAGGAGGTAGGAGATGCCTCTACTTAAAAGTAGGAAGGTTACTGTATTTGTCTAACAAATCATTTACTTATTTATGAAAGGGGGATTGATCAGGGAATTCCTTAATCACTCTGATGAATCCCCCCAATCAACTTAATGAGATTACAGAGCACTTCCCAGAGGTAGACATTTGGCCCTAAAATGTTACTGAGAGAATACAGGGAATTCCTTTGACCTATTTGTTTTAGTATAAGGTAGTTAAATTGGGAGCTGAGGAATCATCTTTACTTTTCCCCACACACTAATTTTTTAAAGAAAGGTTAAGAAAGGGAAAAAGAAGGAAGAAAAGTGAAATGGGAATAAAACAGGAAAATGGGAAAGAAAAAAAGAAAAAAGGGAGAGGAGGGGAAGGAGAAGAGAGAAAGGAAGAATGAGAGGGAAAGGACAGAAGAATAGCAAGGAGGAGGATGGAGAGAACTGAATTCCAGGTGTGCTCCTATAGAGTTGTTCCCATTTTTTTCCAGAAATAAAGGCCAAAATAGCTAAACTTTTCTAAAGTTTAAAAGATTAAATATGTCTGGGTGAAATTACCACTAGCACAGATACCGATCTTTTTGCAGATCTAGAAAAAAATGAAATAATGTATCTTGATCACGCATTGAGAAAGTTTGACATATTTCCTGCTTTGGTAAAACTGAAGGTTTCTTTATTACATCTGGAGAATATAAACATTCATTAGAATGTCATAGTACAAATAAATTTTAAGGCTCCAAATAATTCAGCTTTCTGGTATCAAGAACAAAACCTTGAGAGATCTAAAATTTCCCCTTCCCTCCCAAAAAACCCAGCCAACAAACAAAAACTAGTTACTAAAAAAAAAAACAGAACAAGAACAACTACAAAGACCAAAAACACCCATGCTACTTCCAAGGAATATGAATGATCACCACTTCTACTAACATAAAATCTAAATTTTGTTTTTATCAAGGGTTGCACACACCAAGCTTTGACTAGAAAAGTCATGTGCTTGCTTTGAGTTTTTCTGAGATGGTGCATGGACACAAGCACAATATTCAATATGTCTCCGAACAAATTTCAAAATCATCCTCCATGAAATCTTTCAAATTTCAATAACTTTAAATAATAATATAATAATTTAAATAAGTCTCAATAACTCAATAAAGAAAAATGTAACAACCCCTCTGTCCCCCTTGTATGATAGTTAAGTTTTAGTACAACAATAAGGTAGGGCAACTGAATTCTGGGATTTTCAGAAAGAAGCTTTAATGCTTTTCTTTTCCTTTTCAAATTTAAATTCTAACACCTGACTAAAATTGCACAGATTCAGAATATCAACTTCCAGTTTTTATTAGTACTAGGAGTGAATATGAATAATATTTAGACTTTAAAAACTATATATGGCTTTTTTTTCCTAGCAATGAAATTTTTATAACAGTCTTAATATCTAGCTAAACTTTGTATCAATCAATGTATAATCAGTGCCTCAAAATCTTCCTGCAATTTTCCAGTAGAACTAATGGTCAAAAACAGAGTAATTTCTTATTTCTACTCTAAACTGATAGAAACAAGTGGAAAATGAAATTCTTAGGTTATATTTAATTGGGGAGTGCATTCAAATGGAAATTGAACATCTTTAGACCATAGTCGTACATGCCAAAACACAGCTGAAATAAGCCCCGTTATTGTGAGTGGAAAATTAATGGAATGTGGGAAAAAGCTGCCATTAGGTATCTTTTTAATCTCTTTAAAACTGTAAACATTTTTTTAAAATTCCATACCGGATAATTTTAAAGTACTCTGCTCTACAAATAGGCATTCAAGGATTAAGTAACCACTGTTGAGAGGGTGGAAAGAATTTTTAAAAGAAAGTGTTTAGAAGTGATTACAGCTCTTTAGCCTCAACAATCAATAGATTTAAAGGTTTTTCTTTTCTTCTAAATTGTACCACGGATTGTTAACAGTCTTGTTTTCTTTACATATAATGTCTACCTTGACCTCTGAGACGGTTGCTTCCTCAATATTGTCTACCAATAATACTTAAAGATTCAGACAAGATACTATCCAAAATGCACTTTAAAAAAAGTTTTAATTACTAAGCACCATTAGAAAGAGCAGTCATTAGAAGTCATCCTTATGGCAGCCTTTCATTGACAAACCCAAAGCAATAGAACTTTAATGCTGTTTGGGGTAAGGATAAACAGCATGCAGAAGTAATGCTACAAGCTTGTGCAGTAACAGTTAAAGAGCATGTTGGAGAAAGGGAGTAATCCATTCACCCAGAGGGAGACAGGTATCAGATGATTCAACAATCTTCTTATCTATCTAAGAGTAAAAAAGTCAAAGTTTTATCTAAACTTCACAGAATTTGGAACTTGTGTTGCTTACTATATATTTTTTTTCTTTCATCACACACACACACACACACACACACACACACACACACACACACACACACACACACACACACCCCTTTTCTCAAACAGAATTGAACATACCTGACATGAAATTTAGGCAAAATAAATAGCCCAATCTAGAAAAGGGTCTTCCATTTGTAAAGGTAAAAGGTAGTGGAGTTTAGAGTACTGAGTCAAGATATTGGTGAAGACCCTTAAAAATGTTTGTGTATACACACAGACATATATACATATGTCTGTGTATATATACACATATACTCTGGAAGTAGGAATGGGGAGGAAAATGGGGTGAATTTTCAGCCTGTTCTAAAACTGGAATACCTATAAGGTATCTATAGGACCAGAGGATATAAAATGGGAAGGGGCTTGAAAAAAAAAATCACTAAACTAGAAGTGAAAGGATCTCAAAAACCCAAATGCTCTGATGCCAAATGGAAGACTCTTTTCATCAGGTAAGGTAGCCTCTCAGGTAGATTAATAATTTCCTTGGTATAGGGGACTCCCATAAAGGAAACTCCCATTATCAAAGAAGATCAGCAAGCATTTTGCAACTTACTATTTTAGAGGTATCAGGGACACTGGGAGGTTAAGTGTCTTGCCCAGAAGTCAACACAGTCAGAAGTGGGATTCAAAGCCCTGACCTTCTGGACTTCCAGATTAGCTCTCTCTTTAACATAAGCTCTCTATTTTCTATGCCATAATGTTTCTTCTCAAATACTAACATATCTGTTGTTTAACATGCCTACAAAACAGTAGGCACTCAAAAAATGTTTCCTGAATTACTCTGGTTCCAAAAAATGCAGCATGAACTAAAAAAAAATTTTTCCCACTAAAATGTCTGTCAAATCAGGTTGTAGTGTGGATCAGTGATGACTACTGGCTTTCTGCATAAGAAACCCACATTCCTTCTTAAAACAAATAAGTGCTCATTAAATCTGACACTGGACTGCTCTAGTTCAATGGGTAACTATTTTCAGACAAAAACAAAACAAAACAAAACCCAGAATATGGACTAACATGGTGACAAACAAATATACATACAGCTTTCAGTCTCTTTACGGCATCTTCACAAATGTGCATTCCTCTTGATTCGTCAACTTCTACATGGCCCAGGTACTGTAAAGAGCAGCAAAGTATTAGTCTTACTTTAGGAAAAAAATCATTATGGAAACATATACATCAGTTAATTATTCCCAGTCACATAGATTAAAAATCTCTTAAGTGATTTTTGACTTCTTCTCTCCCAGTCTTCTTTTCCAATGCTGATGAGCTTTCCTTCCTTCCTGAAGCCAAGGCTAAGCTAATTCAATTTCTCATTACAGAATGCCAGCACTGCGGCAAATATTCTTTCCTAACTTCAGACTCCTCCCCTTTGATCTATTTTACATATTGACACTAATTTTTCCAAAGCACCATTTGGATTACCATCAATCTGTTCCAAAATCTTAAATGGCTTTCTACCACCTATAGATTAAACTAAATGCAATTCATCAAATATTTATTAAACATCTACCATTTGCAAGGAATTGTTCAATGGATATGGAAAAAAACAAAACATTCACTGTCTTCAAAGAGCATACACATTGTCCCAGAAAAGTAAACAAGGTAACTTATAACTGGTACGATGGAATGTTTTGCAGGGCACAGGGTGCAGTGAGGGGCAGAGACCAACAATACAGAATGTGGGAGAAGGGAGATGGGATATCCTCTCTCCTCAATCATATTCCCCTATCCTTCAATACTCAATTCAAATGTCACCCTTTTCATGAAATCTTTCCTGATTATAATAGCAAGAAGTGATTCCTCCCTCTTCTTTACAAGGAAAACATTAAGTATGGACCACTGAAATGGCAAGTGTAATGGTGTTTTTAGAACTAGAAGGGACCAATGGAGATCACCCAGGGTAGCACCTTCATTTTACAAATGGGGAAACTAAAGTTCTCCTAAGTAAAAAGATTTTTCCAAGATTGTGGCAAGACTGTCACTAGAATCCAAATCTCCCAACTCCCAATCCAAGGTTATTTTCAGAATAATTATTTATAGGAAATTAAGAAAATCTAAAGTCATATTTTCAACCCATTAAAGAGCACCTAAGAGGAAATTTGGTCCTTATGGACAATGAATTTTAAAAACATGTTCTAAAGTTCTTACTGAATATCTATTTGTTTTAACTGGTCAAAACACCCTCCACATAAACTAAAAGTGAAAAACCATTAAATGTGTGAGATTTGCCATAATTTTCTCTATCCTCCCCCCCCTCCCCCTCCGAGTACATTCTATTAAACATTCATGGGTATTATTTCAGTCCTAGCTCAGATGGTAATGTTATTTTGGAAATATCTCAAAGTTTTATCAGAACATTTTTCCTATGTGTTTTTAAAAATATATACCATTTTCAGTGTGATAACTTCTTAGACTATTTTTATAACATTTTAAATGTTTATTGCTATCTCTTGTTTTTTAACCTTCATTCCCAAATATTTCCTCTTATTATTATCATCTCTTATAACTTATACAAAGCAAAGTAACCAAGACAATTATATAATTACAACAATGTAAAAGGAAAGAATGAACACACACACATATACATATTCAAATATTAGTCATTTCAAAGCAGAGTTCCTATAGGCACTCAATCTCAGTATGTTCAAAACTCATCATCTTTTTCCTACCCCACCTTTCTTTGAAATTTCCCTATTGCTACAGAATACAGATGCCACACTCAAAGAAAAATAGGGGTCACTAATCCCTCCATAAGGATCCCTGAGGACTGTATATTGAGTTAATTTTAAAATATAATCTTACCTATGTTTTACAATATCTTTATTTTATTAAATATTTCCTAATTACATTTTCATCTAGAGTGTCCCATAAAACCTTTGATTTGAGTGTTAGACACCTTCACCATAGACGACCACTCCATCCTGTTACCTAGGCTCATAACTTTGCTGTATTACTCAATTCCTTACTCTCACTCCCTTCATATTTCTAAACAATTTGAAATTTTATCATTTCTACCTCCAAAAAGCTTCTTTCATATATCCCCCTTTTTTTCTGCTCAAATTGCATGACAGTCAAAGGAAGAAAGAATTTCAGAAAGTGGATGTGTCCAATAGTATTAATTATTGTAGATGAGTGGCAGAAGATGGAGAATGAAAAAACAAACCCCATTAGATTTGACAATTAAGAGGCTACTTTGGAGCAAAAAATTTAACTTGAATAGTGAAAGCAGAGTACAAGGGTCTGAGACTGAATATTGAATGATATTAAGGTATTGCAGAGTGTTGAAAAGGTCTTTGGAGATACCATCTGATTCAACTTTCTCATTTTACAGACACATAGACAGTCCTAGAAAGTTAAGACAAAGTTAAAACATGGATAGGATAGAATATGCCAGGGCTGGAGCTAATCATATACAATCTCCAGACATCTACACGGAGTTCCAATATCATGCCCATAAAGTTCCTATTTGAAAGAGCTGGAGAAGCTTAGCTTGGAGGATATCACAGCTTCTACTTATACAGAATGGACCAAAGTTACAAAGAGGCAAATTTAGGCTTAAAATCAAGAAAAACTTCCAATAGAAGTTATGTGAAAAAAGAATAAAGTATGGAAGGAACTATGCTTTGCTTCATTGTATTCCCTTCCTCTAAACACGTACTAGAAGACCACTTATCAAATATGCTGTTTTGGGGGCTCTTTTCAGGTAAGGATAAAATGGGATGGTTGCTGAGCTTCCTTCACATTTTGAAATTCTCTGATAGGTCCATCGTGTTCCCCCTGCTCCCATTCCTATTCTAATAATAAAATATCTGAAAAGAAGAAATAAAAATGGTAGAAGGGAGTAGGGAGAGAAATAAATAATAAAAGTTCAGGTGAGGTGTGAGGAAGATCTAATCTTTGTTTAAATACTACTTGTTTAGGTTAGACCTGGAAGTCACAAATCTAATTTTCTAGACCACTTGAACCAATCCTGTGTCCATTATTGCATTTCCAAGAAAACAGATTTTCTGTTAAATATAATGATGCTTTAGCAGCTCAAGAAATGCTGACTTTGCACATGTCTCTTTCATAACAGAACAGGCCAAGTGTTTTCTCTTCTACGGACCCAATTAGATTAAGCCTATTTATTTAGTCCTTGTGCTTGGCAACTTGCCCCTTGCTAGAAAAAAAGAAGAGAAGCTATTCAGGTTAAACAAGGCTGCCACATGTTCCACTGCTGATTGGACTGATCTATTTTCTAAAGCTTTTCCTTATTTCTTCTGAAGATGTCACATGTTTGGATTTTCAGTAGGAGTCTAAACATTTTTAAATCTCCACACCAAATTCATTGCTTTCTACCATCATCCCATGTGCAAATTTCAGCAGCTGTTTCCTATATAGTTTCCACTCATTTAATGAATAGGATTTAGGGTATATGAAATACACTGATATTTCCCCCCTTCCTCAACTCCAAAAAGTTTAATTTATTGACTTAGCTAGATGTCAATCAGCTATATAATTACTAATTAAAACGATTACACAGCGTGCCTTTCTGTGACGGGGAAGGTAGAGGCATTTAAAAAACACACAGGCACACACAAAGAAAATCCACTAGAGTAAGGTACAATCTGTATTGACACATTCTACCTATCAAATAACTTATATAAAAAGGTCTTTTGATAGTTCTTAAAAGCCTTAGTGGTATATGAATAACATGTATAATTAAGTATTTATTAGCAAACTCAAACACTAAGCCACTGTTCTTTATAACTGGTAAATGAAACTAAGCCAGTAATTCTTATCCCAAGTCAAATATAATGCAAAAGAGTAAAAAGAAGGAAAACAGAGATTCACATAAAAAAGTATATAAGAATATTATTCTTTTCAGTAGAAGTTTCATGAATACAAAATATTTGAACATATATCTTTGCTCTTGTTACATTTCTGCCAGAGTTGGAAAAAACAAATGGTAATTATTGATTTTCTGATGGAAAATAAAGTGGTTAAATTCAGTTTAACAAACATTTATTTCATACAAGGTACTGGATTAAGAACAGATGATACAAAAGAAAAACAAAAAAGTTCCTGATCCCAAAGAACTTATGTCCTACTCTACAATGACAATAAGTATGAACATACCTGAATAAGGACAAATGGAAAAATAAACCTTATTCACCGATTCATTCCCTCATTTTTATAGGCAGTTATACTCTACTTCAAAGAAAATGATTAATTCAATAGATGAAAAGAATGGAGTTAGAATATATTTCAAGTACTATAAGTGCTTCTACTTAAGAAGAGAATCTCCTAAATTGTGGGGTGGGGTAAGCAGTAGGGAGAGAGGGTGAACTGGCAGATTCTACACAAAATGTAGCAGAATAATGAATGAATGCAACCCCATATAGGGGCTTTGAGCTTTCCCTTGGCCTTACTTCTACAGGCAGAAATGGATACATCAGTAGTACCTTGAATTATTAGATGGGCCATATTAGTCATCTAAATCATAGACTAAGAGTAATATCATCCAATATATTTCATGGTCCCAAACTTAAAGTTATAGGTTTACAGAGACTAGTCCCCACCACTTTTATTTAAAGGGGTGAGGATAGGGAGAAAGCAGTCTTTCAATGGGGGAACCTTCTAATTTGGTCCATGTCTAAGTCATTCATTACATGAAAGTGATAAAGAAGGATTTCACTTTCCTAATAAGATCAGGAGTGAAGGATGCCCATTATCACTACTATTATTTAATATAGTACTAGAAATGTTAGAGATAGCAATTAGAGAAGAAAAAGAAATTGAAGGAATTAAAGTAGGCAATGAGGAACTAAACTAATTCTTTGCAGATGATAGAATGATATACTTTGAGAATATCAGAAAATCAACTAAAAAGCTAGTGGCAATAATTAATAACTTTAGCAAAGATGCAGGATACAAAATAAACCCACATAAATCATCAGCATTTCTATATATTTCCAACAAAAACCAGCAGCAAGAGTTAGAAAGTAAATCCACTTAAAATCATGCTAGATAATACAAAATATTTGGGAATTTATCTGCCAAGAGAAACACAGGAACTATATGAACATAATTAAAAATCATTTTTCAAACAAATAAAACTAGATCTAAATAATTGGAAAAACATTAATTGCTCATGGGTGGGACAAGCTAACATAATAAAAATGACAATACTATCTAAATTAATTTACTTATTCAGTGCCATACCTATCAAACTACCAAAAACCCAATGTAAATTCAAAATGTACATATGTACAAGTAAATTAGCTGAACACAGAATAGTCTACCTGTCAGATCTATGAAGAAGGGAAGAATTTAAGACCAAAAAAGAGAGAGAACATTACAAGATGTAAAATGAATAATTTCTATTACATTAGATTAAAAAGGTTTTGTACAGACAATACTGATCCAACCAAGATTAGAAGGGAAGTAGCAAAGAACATTTTTTATAACAAATTTCTCTGATAAAAGTCTCACTTCTTAAAATATATAAATAACTACATCAAATTTATAAGAAACCAAGTCATTCCCCAATTGACAAATGGTCAAGGGATATGAATAGGCAGTTCTTAGAGGAAGAAATCAAAGCTATCAATAATCACATGAAAAAAATGTTCTAAATCCCTCCTGATTAGAGAAATGCAAATCAAAACAACTCTGAGGTACCACCTCAGATCTGGGAGATTGGCCACTATGACAGTAAAGGAAAATAATAAATGCTGGAGGGCATGTGGCAAAACTGGGACACTAATGCATTGCTGGTAGAATTGTGAATTGATCCAACCACTCTGAAAGGCAATTTGGAATTATGCCCAAAGAATTTTAAAAGAATGCATGCCTTTTGACTAAACAATGCCACTACTAAGACTGTACCTCAAAAAGAGATTAAAAAACTGGGATAGACCTGTTTGTACAAATATTTATAGCTACACTTTTTGTGGTAGCAAAAAATTGGAAACTGAGGGGGTGTCCCTCAATTGGGGAATGAACAAACTGTGGAATATGATGGTGAAGGAATACTATTGTGCTGTAAGAAATTATGAAATTTGATTTCTATAAGAACTGGAAGGACCTACATGAATTGATATGGAATGAAATAACTAGAAACAGGAGAACACTGTAGGCAGTTACTGTAACACTGTGGGACTATCAAATGTGAACTAACAAAATACAATGATCCAGGACAATTTTGAGGGACTTATGAAAAGAATGCTATCCACATCTAGAGAAAATCTGTTGGAATAGAAATGAAGAAGGAAACATATGATTTATCACTTCTTTATTTGGGGTTTTGGTTTTAAAAAATTACTCTATTACAAAAATGAATGATCACACATCTAAGTATCAGAAATGGAACTTTTCTTTTTAGATTTTGTTTTTATTCTAAACTTAAACACCAACAAAATGAGTATTTCTATATAAAAAGAAGAAGATGCCTGAACATGAAGTAGCAAATCTCTGTTATTATCAGCTTACTTTTTGTTCCAAGTATAAAATAAATTCAACATGTTAACTTTCAAAGCTATCCTGCTTATATTTCCTTCTGGCCTTCTTTCTGTTCTCTTTTGTGCATATTTTAAAAAATGCTCTCTTGAGGTCTTTCTTTTCTTTTTTGACAACTTTATTGTAATCTCTAGTCTCACCATTGCTAGGGGGGAAAAGCCTTGTAAATAAATATGTAGTCAAAGCAAGTTTCTACACTGGCCATGTCTGGAAATACTTGTCACAATCATTAGGAATGGAATTTTTCAAACAGACTGCTTTCTATATCTCCATTTTTAAAGTTGATTTTTTTTTAAAAAAACAAGTATAAACATTTTATATTTATTCACAATAAATTCAATCTTAGTATATTTGGCCCAACATTCTATCCCACCAAGATCTTTTTGGAAGGGCAGCTAGGTGGCTCAGAAGATAGAGAGCCAGGCCTATAGTTGGGAAGAACCGAGTTCAAATTTGACCTCAGACACTTCCTGCGTGACCCACCTAAGTGTGACACAGTTCCAATTGCCTAGTTCTTACCACTCTTCTGCCTTAGAACTGATAATTAACATCAATTCTTAGATAGAAGATAAGGATTTAAAACAAAAAAATTTTAAAGACCTTTTTGGATTCTGACTCTGTCATCCAACCTTTTAGTCATTACCCTTTTCTGGTCATATTCTAGTTTCTCAATGCCCCTTTACACTCTGATTCCCTCCTCTGGTGCTGCTACTGCTTCTCCTCCCATTCTCTTGCTGCACACTATCCTGGTACCTCTTTAATGAAGCAGATGCTGAAAAGACCCCAGGATTCACCACAGCTGACATGAAGTCTAAGAAAGAAGCTGAGACTAAAAACAAGGACTACATTAATTTGAAGGTAGCAGGGTAAGATGGTTCTGCGGTGCCATTTAAAACCAAGAGGCACATACTACTAATAAATTAATGAAAGCCTATGGTGAACAACAGGGTTTGTCAATGGAGGCAGATTAAATTCCAAACTGATATAGCCCAACAATGAAACAGATCCACCTGCACAGATGGAAATGAAGGATGGAGCTACAACTGATGCATTTTTAGTCACAGACAGGAAGTATTATTAAAAAGGGATCTCCAGAATTGTGCTTCCAAGGAAAAAATACATGTACAATTAGGAAATTGGGCTTTAATTCATTCACATCCTGATACTGATGTATAATTTTCTATCTTCTTTGATTCCCTTCCCCCATTATACCTTTACTGTACATAAAGTAACTAGTATATTTATACTAATTTTAAAAAATCCTACATATCTGATGGTATGTTTTAATCAACATCAAATGGAGATGGGGAGAGGAAAAAACAAATAGTCTTTGAAAATATCCCTTTTCTCCATTCATGGTATGCTTATTCAACTTTTATATTTACATTCCAGTAAGTTATTCTGTCCTCACTATTTAACAACAATAAAAATCCACCAAAAAAATCCTTCTGTACTAGTCTGATTGGATAATTTCAATGTTTTTCTTTTCACATTATAAAATCAAGGACAATTTTATAATTTATTTTTAATATAACATATGTAGGACAATCTCTGCCTTCCACTAAGGATACATTACTATAAATATCTATATTTTCTCTTAAAGTGAAGCATTTTGTTGTTTAAATAATTTTTTAAAAATAAAAATAAACAAAATAAATCATGGTATTCAAAACTGAACATAATATGCTAAAGTCAGAGCATAAGAGAAGCTTTACTTCTTTTAATATGAATTTATAGTTCTTTGAATGTATCCCAAAATTGTCGTAGTAATCTCAGTGTTTTTAAGTAACTACGGTGTACAGGACACTATGCTAGACATTGAGTATACTAAGGAAAAGTGACATTGTTTTGTTTAACCTTATTTTTCTAACTTCTGAAAGTTTTCTCCTTCATGTGCTCATAAGCTGTTTTCATTCTTGAATTTTGCTGTAGATGAGTTTATGGTTTATTTCTTTAAAAATTTTATTTAGAATATTTTTCCCACAGTAACATGATTCATGATCAGCCCCATCCCCACCAGCAGACAAGTAGTTCCACTGGATTACACACATATCATTGTTCAAAACCTATTTATGGTTTATTTCTTAAAGATTATTGACAATGATCCTGGATGAACTCCTTTAAAGTAGGTATGTGGTCTCTTTAAAATCTCTTCATTTAACAGGTTTTCATTCATTCTTAACCAGGTTTTTTAATATTTCCATTTTGAAGCCAAAAGTTGGAAGGGACCTTAGTGACCTAGTCCAATCTTTTCATTTTACAGATGATAAGACTAAAACCCAGAGAAGTTACCTTTATATAGGTAAGTAAATGGCAATGTTAGACTATTAATTCATGTCTTCTAACTCTAATCTTTCCTCTTGCATACTCCTTGACAGAAAATTGGAAGCCAACTGCTTTCTTCTGTCCCCAGTGAACTTTATAATATATCTGCTCCAAAGCAGGGGGTCCATTTCTTTCTTTTCTTCATCTTGTTCCAAACAGCTAAAGAAATCTCTTTTCACTCTTACCATTTCCCCCCTGAGCTTCAGCTAATTCTGGGCTTTGGTTTTCTTTACACTATTCTTCCTGGATCCAACTACTATTCTGCATTCATCTTTCGTTATATATTCCTCTTGCCATCTTTTTAAAATCTGAGCTCAGAGATCCACCACTGCACAATCCATGGTCCTTAAATAGATCAGGACTGAAAATGTGAACAAATAAATCAGTGTGGTGGCAGAACCATTTGTTGAAAGGCTTCTCTGCTACACAGCCCAGACTACCCCAAGTTTGTGCCTGGATACAAGCTTTGCTTTTCCCTCTAACACAAAAAGAACTCAAAATTTAAACAAAGACTCCAAAATCACAGATGGAGCCGAGGGAAAAACCTCCTTAGTTACCCCTGCTTTTTCAGATCATCTGGCTGCTTGCTATATATAGCAAGCAAGCATATATATATATATATATATATATATACACACACACACACACACACACACATATATATTGCTGATGGCTTAAGTTAATATGCTTTATGTTATCAATGATTTATAACATTCATTCTTTTCCATTAACAAAAATTATTTTCTTATGCCTTAAAATAATTCCAGGTTATGAACTATGAAACATATGCTCACAATGACACTTCAAAATTATTCATCTGGAAGTAACATCAGTTGAATGTTAGTGGATCCTGAGCTGTTAAAAATATCCTAACAACAGAAGAATTCAACCAAAACTTCAATAAAATATTTAGGCAAATGGGATGTCCTGGTTAAACCTTCAGGATGAATGAGGGAGAGTTTAGAAAGAGCCCTGGATGTAGAAAAGATCTTGGATCAAAGGGTAAAGCTCATTATTTCTTTACATATCTGAACCTTTTTTTCCTCATCTGTAAGAAAATCAATCAATATGCCTTTATTAAAATCTGCTATGTGACAGGTACTGAGTGAGCTAAAGATAAAAGAAACTGAAACAGTTTCTGCCCTCAAAAGGTTTCTCAACTTTCCAAGTGAGTAGATAACATGTACATCTCTCAGGGAACAAATAAATGATCATTATGGCAGAACCATTTCCTGAAAAGCTTTATAATACACAGCTTAGACTACACTTCATGCCTTGAGATAAGCTTTGCTTTTCCCTCTGTATACTAAAGGATCAAATACAAAATATATACAAAAATGAATATGAGGTAGCTTTAGGGAGAAGACAACAATCTGTGTGAAAGGGTGAGAGGGGAGGTGCAGAACTCAGGAAAGGCTTTCATGTACAAGGTGAGAAGGGAAGTATAGACTCCAAGAGGGAGGGGAGAAAGGAGTATATTCTAGGCATGGAGGACAGATAATATAAAGGCATGGGGATGAGTGATGGGGTATCATGTGTAGGTTAGTATGGCTGGAACTATGAGGTATATGGATTATAACAGCAGGAATGGGACTCATTGTGAAGGGCTCTAAATGCCAATCACTATTTTATATTTGATACTAGAAGCAATAAGATACCATTGGAGTGTGAGGAAGGGGTGACATAGTAGTAACACCCATGCTTTAGGAAAATCACTGGTGGCTGAGTTGGGGATGGACTGAATTCAGGAGAGATTAGAAGCAAGGAGACCAAGTTATTACAATAGTGCAGGTGAAAAGTATTGATTATCTAGCCCAAGAAGGGAGACAAAGAGCTGGCAACTCATTGTATATGAAAGTAAGTGTGAGGGAAGAAGTGAGGCTGATACTGAGGTTGTGATCCTAGAGGACTCCAAGAAAAGAAATGCTCTTGACATTAATAGGAAGAAGCAGAAGAAAGTTGGGTTTGAAGAGAAAGATAATGTTTTCTGTTTTGGATGGGCTGAGTTGGAGATGTCCACAGTATATTCAGTTTGAAATGTCTAGCTGGAAGTTGGTGACATGGGACTAGATAGAGCTCAAGAAAGTGGGG
Organism: Monodelphis domestica; assembly: GCF_027887165.1. Lineage (NCBI taxonomy): Eukaryota > Metazoa > Chordata > Mammalia > Didelphimorphia > Didelphidae > Monodelphis > Monodelphis domestica. Next base: position 258,443,211 of record NC_077227.1, on the reverse strand, counting down.
CTGAATATGCAGATCTATACAAAAACAGTAATGGAACCCATGGGAATGGGCATGATGTAGGTCAATGATGTCAAACTTAGAAATAGGAGTCACTAATTGATAAATAAGGATTAATGTAGGCTGCATGATTTAATTTTACAATGAAATATTGTGTTTCGCTGTATTTTTCTTTATTTTATTAACTATTTCCCAATCAAATTTTTATCTGGTTTGACAACACTATAGTGTACTGCGGGCTGTGTGTTTTGATACCTGATATAGGTGACTGAGGAAACAAGTAGGAAGAGAAAGCATTCATAAAAACCCAAAGAACAGAAGGAATCTGGGAATAAAGAGTAGCTGATTGGGATAAATTGAGGTAGAAAGGTCAAGGATAAGAACTAAGAATAGGCCATTAGATTTGGCAATCAAAAAATCACCAATAATTTTGGAAAGAAGAGTTTTAGAAGAGTCATAAGGCCAGGAGACAAACTGCAGAGGATATAAGAGTAAGAAGAGGGAAGTAGAAGTACTACTTAAGTACAACTTTTTATTTTAATAACTAATTTCCACATGAGTTTTCTGAAGTTATATAATCCAAATTGTCTCCCTCCTTTCTTCTCTGTAAGGACAACTTTTTAAAGGAGGTTGGCAAAATAGGAAGGAGATAGAATGATAGCTAGTGGAGATTGGATCTAGTGAGTATATTTTCTGAGAATAGGGGAGACTAGAACATAGTTGTAGACAGCAGAGAAGGATTAAGTGGGTAGGGAAATATTAAAGATTAGAAAGGGAGAAGAAGGAGATAACTGTGGGGGCAATCTGTTGGAGAAGATGAGAGGTGATGGGATCAAGGACACATGTAGAGGCCCTAGCCTTGGTGAGGAGTAGAGTTAACTCTGAAACAGAGAGCACAGGAGGAAACAGGGGTATCAAGGGTTAATTAGGTTAGGGATTTATAAGATTAAGAGAGTTTGTGAGATGAGGAAAGGAGAGGAAACAGCAAATAGCCTTGATATAATTAAGCATGAAGGGGGACCTCAACTGAGAAAGTGGGAGGTGGGATGGGGAATGATGACATGAGAGGCTTGAAGAGAGAAGGGATGGTTTGGAACAGCTGTTGTGGACAGCCAAGATAAAGAAACAACTAGGGAGGAATAAAAGGATGGCCTTACTGCAGTGAAGGCCCAGTTGAGATTAGGTAACAAATGTGTGCAGATCCAGGCAGCATGATTGCATTACTTCCTCTAGTTCCATTCAACACAATTTGAGTAGGAGCAGAAACAATGGCAGTGAGCCAGAGTTGGGGCTTGGCAAGGAGTGAGAAGCAACAGACAAGGGAGCAAGGGATTTATTAGCAGAGGACATTATTCAACAAGGGACTGAAACTGTGAAGGGAAGAGAGTTCGACCTGAACAGGAGTGATGGCCTGGCAAAGTCCAATGGGTTGGAGGGACTAGAGGTCATGGTGAGGACAAAGAATTCCTTCAGTTATTTTGTGCTATTTCTCCTCACATGATCAAATAGCTTTTATGTACTGATTTGCTGTTCCCCTTCCTCCACCCCTCCTCAGTCTTACCCTTTGCCCTCTAGGGATTTCAGGACTCAGCACTTACATCTCTTTCCACCCTGGATTTTCTGATTTTCTTTGTCAGTTCCCTGAATTTCACAGAACCCTGTCTGAATTTGAAGTCTTTCTTAGTCTTGGCTTTCCTCACTAATCTTCAATGTCTCCCAGTCTACTGGCTGCTTTCCTACTACCTAATGGCACACCCACATTTCCACCATCTGCAAAAAGCCTTATTTGATCCACTCATCCCCTCCACTACATCTAAGGCTCCTTCTTTTTGCAGCTAAACTCCAGGAAAAGGCCATCAACAACAGGTACCTCCACTTCCTTTCCTCTCTCTTTCTTCTTAACACTCTGCACACTGGTTGCCAACTTCAACTGAAAGTGTTCTCTCTCCAAAGTTAACAATCAACTCTTGCCTTTTTTTAAAATTACATGTAGAAATAATGTAATTTTTGTCTGTTAGAGACAGCATTGTTAAATTTTATTTTTATTGTCATGCAAAGGACACTTCCATATGCTCATTTTGTAAAAGCAAAGTCATACATTACCAAAACCCCAAAATAAAATCATAAAGTGATGTGAAAGACAACTCCAACAGTTCTTTTTCTGGAGGTGGTTAGCATTTCCCATCATACATCTTTCGGGATTGTCCCAGATCATTGCATTGCTAAAGGTAGCCAAATTTTCACAGATAATCATTGTATAATATTGTTGTTATTGTGTACAATGTTCTCCCAGTTTTATTTTGCTCTGCATCAGTTCGTGTAGATCTCTCCAGCTTTTTCTGAAATCATCTGCTTATTTTCTCATAGCACAATAATGTACCACATGTACCACAATTTGTTCAATTACTCCCTAATTGATGAACATGCCCTTAATTTCCAATTCTTTACCACTACAAAAAGAGCTGCTATAGATAATGTTGTACAAGTAGGTCCTTCCCTGCCTTTTTTATTCTCTCTTTGGGCCACAGTCTCAGTAGTGGCATTACCAGATCAAAGGGCATCCACAATTAATAGCCCTTTGAGAATAGTTCCAAATTGCTCTCCAGAATGGTAGGACCAGTAGAAATAATTTTTTACAATTGTTTTCTGACACCTAGAGTTTAGATTTTCTCCCTCCCTGCCTCACCAGGCATAAATGGTCTGTTACAAATTATAACAGTGCTTTCATAGGGTACACGTTTCCATATTCTCTATGTTGTGACCTTAGACACCTATTACGTAGACAATAAAAAACTCAACAGTGAGCTCTTGATTGCCAAATCAAAAATGGTCTTTTCTCAGAACTCACCCTGCTTGACCTCTTTAGATTTTGACCCTGTCAATCACCTTCTTGATGCTCTCTTCTCAAGGTTTTCAAGACAGTATCCCACACCCGAACCCCCACCTCAACCCACCCCAGTTCTCTTTTAATTTGTGACTGCTTATTTCCTTTCTTATATCTTCATCTAGGTCACATTCTATAACATGCCCTCTTCTTTTCTACTTCTACCCTACTTTTACTGGCGATCTCAATAGCTCCATTCAATTATCATCTTGATAGGGGTCACAATGAATAGAGTGCAGCACTTAGTCAAGAAGATCTGAGTTCAAATCCTGCCTCAGTTACAAGCTGGGTCACCCTGTGCAGACTTAACTTCTATCTGCCCTGGTTTCCTCATTTGGTAAAACAGGAATAACAATAGCATCTATCTCCCTGTATTATTGTGAGGATAATATTTGTAAAGTGCTCCAAAAGTCTTAAAAAGCACTAAATAAATGCAATTATTATTGCTATTACAGTTATCCCTTCTATAACCAGACTTTCCTCATTGAAATATATTGTCAGTTGGCATAAGAAATTAAATGGAAATTGTTGGGGAGTTTTGCAGAAGCCATAGCCAACATAAAGGCCAGCTCATGACACAAAAGGAGTTTAGAAACTCAGAAATACATACTTAACCCCAAATTTGCAATAAATTACTGTAAACACCACACAAAAGAACAAGAAAAAATGAAGACTTCTCTCTTATGAAGGGAGGGCCAAAATTTTTTCCAGAGTAAAGGGGCGCCAAGCCCTTAACCCTCCTACATACAATGTGGAAGAGATAACTGTATTACTATCTTGGAATTGATGATTCTTCAATCTATTTATTCAATCCTTAACTCTTTACTGACTACCAGTCCCATCTTTAACTGCATATTAAAATTTCTGATCTGGGTGTACTAAAGACAAGAAACTCAACATGTCCAAAATGAAACACATTGACTTGTCCTCCTCCTCTCCTTTAAGGATCCTACCATCTTTTTAGTAACCCAGGATATAAGCTAGGTGTTCTCTGACCTCTCACTCTCTCCCACATCCAATCTGTTATCAAGACCTCTATTTGTCCCTCCTATCCACTTCCTTTTCTGCTTTCACACTGCCGCCACCTTGCTGTAGGGTAGGCCCTCCTCATCACCCCTGGACTACTGAAATTAGCCCTCTGGTTGGTTTCTCTGCTTCAAGTCTTTCTCCACTAGCATCGACACAATTTTCAAAATGATCTTCATAAAGTGCCAGTATGACATTGGCTTCCTTACTGTTTCTCTAATGTGATACTCTACACCCAACTCGGGGCATTTTCGATGGATAACTCCCAACCTGAACTCTAACTCTCCTCATTGCCACCTCCTGACTTCTCTAGATAACTTGAAGTCCTAGCTACAAAGCCACCTTCTACGACAAGTCTTTTCAGATCCCCTTTAGTGCTTGTTCCTACTCTGAGATTATCTTCAATTTATCCTGTCTATGTCTTATTTGTACATAGTTGTTTTCATGTTTATCCCCAATTAGACTGTGAGCACCTTGAGAGCAACTACTGCTTTTGCATTTGAGTTGACCTGACTATAAATATTTTTGCATATATCAGTTCCTTTTCCTTTCTTTGATCTCTTTAGAGAATAGGCCTAGTAGTAGTATTTAATGACTTTGGGGACTTAGTTCCAAATTGCTTTCCAAAAGTATAATTTGTATTTTTAATAAATAACATTTGTATAGTACTTTATGGTTTACAAACTATTTTTGCTCAGAACAATTAATGGTGTCCTGGAAAGAATGATTGCATTAGAAAATCTAAATTCAAATCCTGTCTCTACTACTTCTTTTCTCTGTGACCAAATAAGTCATTTGGTTCATCTGTTTAAAAAAAAAAAAGTCAGACCAAGATGCCTTCTAAGATTCTTTCTTCTAGTCCTATGATCACATGAAGGAGGAATAAATATTACTATCCCCTTTTTAAAAAAAGAGAAAACTAACGCTCAGTGAGTTAATTATTTGCCTATGGGTACAGAGCTAGAGTTAGAGATCAAGCTAAGACCTTAATATGTAAAAGGGTTAGTATCCTGTGAGGGAAGAAAACTACTCTCAGGGTAGGTCTTAAGATCTGCTACTTTCTAACTGGACAAATAATTTATGCATCATTTCTTACCTTCAGGAAGCAGAGAAATTTTTAATAGTATTATTTAGGGTTTTCAAGCCAAAATCTCATGTTTTTCAAAACAGAATTAATTTACTTACAGTTCTTAGTCAGTTATTAGCTGTAAACATTGGTAGTCATAGTATCTAGTGCTTATGTAGAAACAACTGGATTATTTGTTATCTCCTATTGACTTGAGGCAATTATGTGCTTCAGTGGGATAGAGTCAGAAAGATCTGAATTTAAATCTTGCCACTACCTGTGTGACCCTGGGCAAGTCACTTTACATATGTTTACCATACTCCATTGGAGAAGGACACAGCAAATCATTATTATATCTTTGTCAAGAAACCCCAAAGATAGTATTGTTGGTACTATGGTCCATGGGGACAGGACTGAACAACAACAAATAATAGAGTCAGATGTACACTGAGAAGAAGCTAGGTGGTTTAGTGGTTTGGAGTCAGGAAGACTCATCTTCCCGAGTTCAAATCTGGGCTCAGACACTTACTAATTGTATGAGCCTGGGCAAGTCACTTCACCGTTTGCCTCAGTTTCTTCATATACAAAATAAGCTAGAGAAGGAAATGGCAAACGACCCCAGGATCTCTGCCAAGAAAACTACAAATGGGGTCATGAAGAGTTAGGCAAGACTGAAACAACTGAACAGCAAAGCACAGCAATAAGTTTGTTTTACCTGAAGCATAATTTTTTTCCTGAAAATTAAAAAAATCACTTCTTTTTCATTTTTTTGGCAAGTGACCTAAGCTTTATGTTTCTAGAAACCTCTCTCCTTCCCCAGAGATTGGTCATCATATATCCACCCTTCTTCTTTTTCCTTGGTGCCCTCTGGAACCTCTATTGTTAACAAGTTGCTCTTTTGTACTGGACCTCTGTCCTCTATTCTATTTTCTTGCAATCATGAACCACCCCCACTCCCACCGACACCTATATGCATTCACAGTCATTCTCTCTAGTTCTGATTTTCACTGCTACTTACTGCCATATCCTGACCTTACTTTACTGCCATTATGCAGTAACATCTCCTCCTACATCAGCTGGCTCTTAAACTCAGGGACTTCAATGCACACTGATATTTCCTCAAACACTAACTCACACAGGATGCTCATACTCTTAATCTCACCTTCATCCACAAGTTGTTGTGTCTCCACAGTCCAGGGTTCTAAAGTGTCCTGTATCTTTTTCTGGTATCCCTAGCTCCTAACATAGTGTCTAACACATGGTAGGTGCTTAATAAATGCTTGGTAAATTGAAACAACTAACTTAACCCTCTTCATTAGTATTTGATATATTAAATAACAAGAGTTTAATGATCAACAAATTATTAATAAAATTAATAGCATTCAACTGAAAAATTTATAGCATTACTAGTTTTATAAAATAAGGGGGGAAGGAAGGTGAGCAACATGGTAAAGGAAAAATAAACAAAAGGACAGTAAGAGAGAAAGGCAGGGGATAGAAATGGATGGAGTAAAAAAAAGGAGGAAAATAAAGACAAAGAATTGGATGGAGGAAAATAGTCACACAGAGAAAAAGACTAAGATAAAGAAAGCAGGCTCAGAAGATGAACTAAATAATAATCTAATCAAATTAAATCACTTTTGTCCACTCCCATTCACTTAAATTACATGCATATTATCATCACTTGTTATAACTTTTAGAAATATACGAAACTTGTTAATTCACAGCTCTTCAATCACTCTTACCAAAACATCAGTTTCTAAATAACAGTAGCCTCAGGTCAGGCCCTTGGGAGAAATTATTTTTGGGGTTGTAGCGCTGTGCAGGAACCAATGACAATTTTTAGGGTACTGCTGCAAATTGGGCCAGATTCTCCTCCTTTGTTCTTGGAACTTACATTTGAAGACAGATTAAAACATGAAATGCTTATATCTAACATACACAGATAAACTAAAAACATCTTAACCCAACAACAGATTGCTTACATCATACATAGGTCAAGATTAAATGAAAATCTGAAGTAAAAGGTAAGGAAAAATTTAATGTCCAGAGGTTAGGGACTGTAGTTTTGCGAGGCCTTGGGGTGACAGGAAGTAACCCTCTAATTCACTACATAAAATACTGCTTTGTTCAGAAGTCTGATGTCCCTATACTCAAGTTTTAATTCTTTATTTATAACTTCCCCCATTGATCTAATAAAATAGCTTTAGGAAATGCTGAGCATTAAGTAATGAAACATTTGAAGCATTAGTTCAAAGACCATGATAAACCAGGAGCAAAAGGATGTCTAAAGTATTGTAAAAGGTATGAATAACACTGATTCATTTTAAATTGTATTTGACTAAAATAGCAAAAAATGTTCATGTTCTAAGGAATAAGAAAGAATACATTTTTAGCTCTAAACTGAGTAAAAGAATAGCCTCTATAATTCAAAGTCCCATTTAATAAGGAGTAGTGAGGTAGATAATTTCTAGCTGTGTGACCCTGGGCAAGTCACTTAACCCAAACGCTTAGCTCTTATTACTCTTCTGCCTTAGAACCTGATACTTAGTAGCAATCTAAGACAATGGGATAAAAAAATATATACTTTAACAGAGTATTCAAATGGTATTATATTGAACCAGAACCTCACCAGAATATACTTTCATTGAGGCCCAGGATAAGATGTTTTTTGAGTTTAAAGGCCAAAGACCGATGAAATTTCATCACAGGAACCAGTTCCTCTTACCATCAAGCCCCACAACCACTGTTATTAGATCACTTTCTCTAGAGTCGAAATCAAAAGAGGCCAATCAATTTCTAGAGAAGATGGGAAAATGCACAATCCCTTCATCAAATACACCCAATTCAAAGTTTTAACTCCAAAAGGGCTGATTACCTGGGCTCAATGTTCTAATATCCATGCATCTCCAGGGCAGAGAAAGGCAGGAGAACATAATTGGAAAGGTACTTAAAGGTCCACACATAATTTTTTTCCCTTTTCTCAGTGACAATACTATGGCACACCACGTGCTAATTGGTGGCAGTAATAACTATAAACTCAGGACTCCTGGTTCCCAACTCAGAATTCTTTCACCTTAGTTATAAAAACCATGCTGTGTTAACAAGAAAAGGAAACACTGTGCGTATTAGGACTTCCATACACCCTGACAATCCTTTATTTTTTTTAAATCCTAATCTTCTGTTATAGAATTGAGATTAAGTATCAGTCCCAAGGTAAAAGGGCAATAAGGACTAGGCAATTGGGGTTAAGTGACTTGCTCAGGGTCATATAGCTAGAAAATGTCTGAGGTCACATTTGAATCCAGGACCTCCCATCTACAGGTCTGAAACCATATCAGTCGAGTCACTTAGCTGCCCCTTTCCTGGCAATTCTTAATGAAAATAGCAGCTATTAATTTTATTTCTCAACTGACAAGAATTTATCATGTCCACCTTGTACCAGACACTGAAGATTCAAGTACAAAGAATAAAAACAACCCCTATTGGAAATGAACATGCATTCTAACAGAGGAGACAAGTATAAATAAAAAATATAGAGCATAAATATACAGAAAGAAAACAAGAGATGGAGTCAAGATGGCAGCTTAGGAGCAGCAATAGTTCAGACCTCTGAAAACCCTTCCTTACCTATCACAAACTAAATGCTCCTAGGGGACGGAAAATCAAACCTAACAATAAGACAGAGCGTGGAACCCTCCTGCTGGACTCAATTCAAAAGCCTTCCAAAAGATTTTGGCCCCAGGGCACATCCAGCCTAACCCAGCTGAACTTAATCCCATCAAGTCTTCAGAGCTCAGGGAAGCCCAAGTTCCAACACCACTCCCTCACTGACTGCTGGATTTTAATCCAATCAAAAGCCTCCAGAGGATAGGGAAGCTCAAACTCCAACACTCCACCCCCCAGAGCCTGCACTGAGAGATCTGACAAAGCTCCAAGAGGGGAGACTGACAGAAAGCCCCAAAACAAAAAAAAAATTAAAAAAAAATTAAAAAAAATGAGAGGAGCAAGAGCACAGACAAATATGGGGAGCAAAGAAGGGGTAAATATGAGCAAACAACAGAAAACAAATAAAGAACAAACAATATACAGGAGGAGGCAAGTAATAAAACAGAAATCCCAGTGAACTGGATACAGGCTTGGAGGAACTCAAAATGCAATTCAAAACAAAATTAAGAGAGGCTGAAGACAATTGGGAAAAGAATTTAAAAACCAAGATAAGTCATCTGGAAACAGAAAATAGTGAGTGTCCTGAAAGCCAAAATTAACCAACTTGAAAATGAGGCAAAGGAGATGAAAGATGAGGCAAAGAAGATGAAAGATGAGGCAAAGGAGATGAGAAATGAGGTAAAGAGAATGAAAGATGACCTCCAAAGAAAATCAGACCAGAAGGAGAAGGATGACCAAAAAGCCAGGGATGAAATCCAGTCTTTAAGAACCAGAATACAACTAGAATTAAGTGACCTCACAAGGCAGCAGGACACTATAAAACAAAACCAAAAGAATGAAAAAAATTGAGGAAAATATGAAGCATCTCATTCACAACAGAGGATTTAGAAAACCGTTTGAGGAGAGACAATTTAAGAATCATTGGTCTACCAGAAGACCATGACAAAAGAAAACACCTGGACATAATACTACAGGAAATTATTCAAGAAAACTGCCCTGATATCCTAGAACAAGAGGGAAAAGTGGAGATTGAAAGACTCCACAGATCACCTCCTGTATTTAATCCCCAACTGACAACACCCAGGAATGTTATAGCCAAAATCAAGAACTATCAGACCAAAGAAAAGATATTACAAACTGCCAAGAAGAAGTCATTCAGATACCATGGAACCCCAGTGAGGATAACGCAGGATCTGGCTGCATCCACACTGAAGGACTAAAAGGCATGGAATATGATATTCCAGAAAGCAAGGGAACTAGGTCTACAACTAAGAATCAACTACCCAGCAAAACTGACTATATTCTTACAGGGGAAAGTATGGGCATGCAACAAAATAGAAGAATTCCAAGAATTTGTAAAGAAAAGACCAGACCTGAAGAGAAAATTTGATGTCCAAGCACAGAACTCAAGAGAATCATCAAAAGGTAATTAAAAAAGAGGGGGAAAAGAAAAACAAAACAACAAAAAAAATTTTTTAAGAGACCCAATAAGTTAAAAGAGGGAAAAAAGAGAAAAACAAAACAAAACAAAAAACCACCTATTTTTAAAGAGACTCAATAAGTTAAAATGTTATGAATTCCATAATTCCTGTATTCTTCTTCTTCTAAATTGCAAAGCTTAAATTGTTTTTGAGAGTAATTTTAGGATAAGAAACATGCTACCTCTCCAAATCCAGAAAGTGAACTATTTGGAGAAGGCACCATGAAGATGCCTGCACAGACCACATGCTGCACCAGAAGATCCAGAGTGAACTTTGGGAGGTAGTGATTTGAACTCCGTAGGGTTGAATGCTTTTTTTTGGGGGGGGGGGGGGGTATGTATACTCTTATGCCAAAGGGGACTGCCCCCTAACTGGCTTTTTTGTCAATGTGCCTAACAATCATTGGTTTTGTTCTCTTTTCCTTTTATCCCCAAATTATTGTAATCTCTAAGTTGGCTATGTTTACCTATGTTTACAAGATCCATTAGAGAGACTAGTCTTCCATGGATCTGGGGGCTGAGGGGGAAGGAATGTATAACTGAAAATCTGTGACCCTAAAAAAGAACTACATTTCCCAGGAGCCCACATACTTCCTGTCATTACGAACTTCCTGTAGTCAGGAGATATTAAGGGGGGAAGTGGAAGGTCCCACATCTTTACTTCCTGTCCTGAGCTTGGTGGTGGTAAGGTGGGCATTTGAACTGGCTGATCAGCCATGGGCACATGGTCTTTATTTTGTATCCTCTTTATTCCTTGATTTCTAATGATCATTAATAAATCTCCTAAAATATAATATTTTTATTATTGTGATTTAATTTTAATTTTTACAGCCAGAATAAGTGGGTACAGACTAAAGACTAAGAAATCAAAAGATCTAAAGCTGAATGAGATCTTAGAGATTATCAAGTCTAACTAATTCCCTCAATTTATAGATGAAAAAATTATAGTCTAGAGAGGTTAGGATATTTACACAGGGTCAGATAATTCCCAGAAGCAGGTTGGAATCCTGGTTTTTTTATTCCAAAAGCTCTCGAGTAACATCAGTTCAGTTCATCTGCAATTTTATTGCCTAAAACAATTATATATATATATATATATTTTTAAAATAAATTTTATAAATGATGGCTAGGGTCTAAGGTTAATCCAGTAGGACTAATTTAATCCACAACGTAGTCATTAACTTTGGAATAAAACCATCATTTATAATGATTTTTTTAGGAACAATAATTTCTATAAGAATACATGCAGCTAGATCAAGGACAAAAGTATGCAAGAGAAGGAAAATTCTCCTATAGCAATGCAATCACACAGTCAGCAGTGTTCAAGTTAGAAGAGAACTTATTTTTCTCCTTCTATTTCTCTGTAAGAAATTAACTCCAAAGACTTGTACAAGAATATTCATAGCTGTGCTCTTTGTGGTGCCAAAAAAACTGGAAAATGAGGGGATGCCCTCCAATTGGGGAATGGCTGAACAAATTTTGCGGTATATGCTGGTGATGGAATACTACTGTGCTCAAAGGAATAATAAACTGGAGAAATTCCATGTGAACTAGAATGACCTCCAGGAATTGATGCAGTGAGAGGAGCAGAACCAGGAGAATATTTTACACAGAGACTGATACACTGTGGTAAAATCAAATGTAATGGACTTCTCTACTAGTAGCAATGCAATGATCCAGAACTATTTGGAGGGACAGATGACAAAGAATGCTATCCACATCCAGAAGAAGAACTGTGGGAAAAGAAACACAGAAGAAAAACTGCTTGATTACATTGGTTGATGGGGCTATGAATGGGAAAGTAGACTCTAAATGATCACCTTAGTGCAAATATTAATAATATGGAAATAGGTCTTGATCAATGACACATGTTAAGCCCAGTGGAATTGTGCATCAGATACAGGAAGGGGGTAGGGGTAGGGGAGGGAAAGAGCATGAATCTTGTAACCATGGAAAAATATTCTAAATCACCTAATTAAATAAAATTAAATTAAAAAAAAAGAAATTTACTCCACCACCCACATCATCCACCTCTTACCAATCCCAAAGTCTGTTGGCTGACCAGTGAGAAAGAACACTGTTACATGGAGAATGATTTTCACTGGGCAAGATTTAGGACACATTCATCCCAACATAGTACTGGCCAGTTACTTGCATGACTGAAAAGCTGGTAAATTGATGGATGTCTACACAAGTAAACTTTGTAATTAACCAGAAATCTCTATTGAGGGGCATTCCAGTATCTACAACCCATGGGCAATAAAAATTATTTTTTATGATAGCCTTCAGGCATTGTTAGATCTTAACATCTTCTAAGGTGAAAATTTTATTTGGCATGATTTTAGTAAACCTACTTTAATTTTCTGGAAATTAAACCACGTATGTGATTTGTGAGATAATCTTCTCTTAATCAAAAGATTCAATTAACCAGACTATGGTTGATAAATAAAAGATTTTTCAATGGAATTTCTATTCCATCAGAAAAAGAAAAAAATTTCCCTAATCATAGCTGTAAGCTTCTTCTTCATAAGATGTCTCATGAAGTCTTTGAGTCACTACTAATTGAAATAAAACTCAACAAATCTTTATTAGCTAGAGTGCTTGGTTTGTTTGTTTGTTTGTTTTGTTTGTTTCTTTCTTTCTTTCTGTGTATTGGTTCCAAGGCAGAAGAGTGGTATGGGCTGAGCAAGTGACTTGTCCAGGGTCACACAGCTGGGAAATGTCTGAGGCTAGATTTGAACCTAGAACCTCCCATCTCTAGGCCTGGCTCTCAATCCACTGAGCTACCCAGCTGCCCCCATTTGTCTTTCTGAATAAAATCTTGATATCAACTTCATGTTCATGTTAATTGCCATCTAGCTATGAAAATAGAAGGCAGAAATTAATTCAGAGTGGGGATTCCAGTTATTTGGGATCTAGCTAAACAAAATTTTATTATATTCATTTTCCTTTAGGAAAAAATGAATGTCAGAGACTAGGTAGGATGACTGTTATAGTACAGATTGGGTTAGAAATAGAAAAAACAAAATGGAAACAGCCTTAAGCATGAGTGGCTAGCCTGAGTCATTGGATCTATAATTCTAATCATTATCACCGACCACCTTTGGACCATCTGCCTCCAAGAAGCTGGTAAGCCCCAGAGTGCAGAACAGCAGTGGCCCTCCAAGACTAATCTCTGCTTCTAGGCCTAATCTGGAGCTTTAGTTCAGAGAAGAAACTCCTGCCAAGAAATCTACCATGGCCCCTGCCACCAACATTACTATGTCTTTGGTCTTGCTCACTCTAGTCCCATACTTGAAGAATTGCATATGCTGCTTCTCAAGTTGAATATGTCATGGAAAGAGTCCTGGATCTAAAGTCAGGGTGCCTGGATTCAAATACCAACTCAGGCTCTTATTATCCAGGTGACCTGAGGTAAATCACTTCGCTTCCTTAGGTCTCACTTTCCTCAAAGGTAAAACAAGAGGGCTGGAGTACATAGAGGTCCTTTCCAGCCCTAGGTCTATGGCCTTGTGAGTACCAGCTTCAGTTAAAAATCTGAGCAGATAAGAGGGCTGACTACTTAGAAAAGGGACAGGTTAGTCCTGAATGCATGTACTTTTCAAGTATGGTTTACAACCTTCTAGCAACCAGCTGGAAATAGATTAGGGCAATGTATGATGGAACATGCCTCCAAGGAGGATTTAGGGATTGAAGGCAGAAAAAAGCAAACATGGAAGTCCAGGTCTATATAGCCATAGTAGCCCTCAGGTTCTTTGATCAACATATATAGGCAAGGATGCTAATCATGATTTCTCCCTATTATTTTGTTATCTTTTCCACTTTCAGTATCTTGAAGCTCAAACTTTCAATGTTTTCAAAATTATATTGCCTAAACCATGTTTGTCCCCCGTTATGTATCTTGTACACTTCCTGACTTTTCCCACCAGGGTTTAAGGTTTTAAGTCTAAATGTAGTAGCTCCATTGTCAACAACAAAGAAAATGTTACAAAAATGCTGCCAAGTCTATTCAGATTTTGGTCTATTTGTTCTATTTCCAGCTTTATCTACAACTTCTATTTAATCTAACAAATATGTATTAATTATTATGTGCAAGGCATGAGAAATAAAAAGAAAAAATAAAGGAGCACTTATAAAGTTCCAATTTAGGCCTTCTGAGCCTAATACACCCAGAAGGAGTAGACTGAGATTCAGAAGAGAAAGGAAGATGGATTTTAGAATCATCTGCAAAGATAAAAACTGAATTTATAGAAGCAGGTGAGATTATTAAGAGAAGAAAAGGTGGTTCAGGACTGAGAAATAGCAAGAAGCTATGCTGTTGTTGAGTCATTCAGTCACATCTGATTCTTCATGATCCAGCATGAGGTTTTCTTCGCAAAAATACTGGAGTTATTTGTCATTTTCTTCTCCAGTGGAGTAAATCAAACAAAGGTTAAATGATTTGCCCAGGGTCACATAGCTAGTATGGATTTTATTTGGATCTGAACTCAGGTTTTCCTGACTCCAATTCCAGCTCTTTATCCTCTGAACCACCTAGCTGCCCTATAGGAGCTATACTTCCTATCAAAACAGAAAATCCAACTGTCAAATATCCATCAAAACTTGATTCCAATATGGGTCTAGAAATTTCTTTTGCCATTTACAGGCCTCTCCTTGAATTAGAAGGCTCTCCACAGTCCCCTCTCCTAGATAGATCCCATCTCCAGTGCCCACAGACTGTGTTTATCTGGAGGATCTGGGCTGGGAAAATGACTTGTGATATTTTTTTTTTTGTTTTTCATTCATCAAAATGCAATCTAGTGTGTTTTCTAGATCTATCTGGAAGAGTTTTGAAGGAGGGACTTCCTATACTTCTTCCTGTTACTCTACTATCCTGGCTTCTCCATAGATAACTGTTTTAAAAAGAAAGTGCAAGCTTATAAAAAGACTGGGTGCTAAGAACATCAAGCTCAAAACTGAGACCTCTGCTATTTGCTAATCCTCTGGTTAACTCTGTGTGATGCTAATATAATATTCAAAGAAACTCCACTTGATTCATTGCAACAGAGAGAAATAGGGAACAAATCCATTCTTGGTGGGGAAGGCATGAATACCACTGTGACTCACAATCCAGATGCTACCATGCATACCAAACAAAGTCCTCAAGAACTAAAAAGAATATGTGAATGCTCTTTTCTAATCAGCTTTTAGTTTGGATAAACTTAAGGAGATAGGGAGGCCAGAAGGGTCTGGCCTGCTAAGGGTTAATGGAGTTTACTTGTTATGATGACTGGTTTGTATTGGATAAACATCTTTAAATTGGATAAACTGGATAAATTATGATAATTAGAACCAACTTCTTTTCCTCTGTTTGCTTCTCATTTTTTGGCATCAAAGTACATTTGAATAAATTGAGTTGGTGCTACTTTAGTATTGTCATTGCTCTCCTGTTTTCTAATCTAATGTTAAGTTTGACCTTTGGTATAAATAGTCAATGGTCTGTCTGTACACTGAGAATTGATTCATAAATGAATCAATAAGTAATAAGTCAGTTCCTGTCTATTAAGATACTGTCAAGTTCATTTTTTGTGATACAACTTGTTAGTTACCATGTCCAGTACTTTTTTGACTCTTCTTGAAGAAAAGATTTGTGATATAAGTGGGTATAATGTTTCTGAGAATTATACAATCCTTTGATCTCTTTTACTTCCTAATTCCAAACCATATTTTACTACTTTCCCCTTCACAATAAAGTCACTAAGTGATTTATTAGACCTTTTCAAGTTCTTCACAAAATGTATTTCTCTATCCTCTGCAAATGATGTTGGCATATAAGAAGCAATTATCTTCATAGATGAAGCACAGAGTGTGAAGGGGTTTCTATCTACACTGGTGGAACAAGTGCCACCACCGATAAAGTCACTCATCTACCAAGGGAACAGACAATGGTCAAGGAATCAGAAAGCCTGGATTCCAGTCACACAGTTCTGTCACTACTGCAGAACTCTGGGTGTCTCTAAAAAGGAGGGGGCTGGCCTAGATGGTCATTAAAGTTCTTTTTTTCTAGCTCTAGACACTTATAACTAATTTATGTAAAATGTAAATATGGAGCTTAGTCAAATTCTGCTCAGAAGAAAATGATAAGAGTATCCAATTATAATAAAAATGGAAAATAAGCTGTAAATACAAATACCAGTCAAAAGTTTAGACTGAAGCCTATAATTTTTCACCAAAGCAAGACTATACTTTTAGCTATCAATACAAAAAAATTTAAGACTGAGAAAGCAGTAACTAGGTAAAAAAATTTTGTAATGTAGAAACATTCTTCAGATGTAAGGTAGCTCAATTAAAAAAAAAAAGTATTCCTAAGATCCAGAAAGAGCAAAGTACTTTGCACAAATGCACTATTGCTAATCTAATAGTTGATACACTTTTGTTTATACCTAGCTCCTGCTCTCAAAGACACAGATCAAAAGAGAAAAAAAAAAAGACATTCCCTGTACTTTAGATTCATACTCTTAAATTTGGGAACACAGATTCCCAATGCTAACAAAACACATTCAAAGTTTCTATTACCTGGAGACACAAGCATGTGGGTGCATACACATGTGTGTACCCTCCCCACCTCACACACATTTTTTCCTCTCCTCTTCTCCTCCCCAAATGCACTACTTTGAGGGGAAGATGATGAGACAATATAGTATCCTCCCTGCCCCCCCCCCCCCCAAAAGCATTAAACCAAGAATAAAGAAATCAAAGTTTTAGCCCCATCTCTACTACTAAATACTATATAACTCTGGGCAAATGACTTTACCAGTTCACAGTTTCTTCATTTGAATGATGAAGAGTTTTGATTACATGATCATTAAGATTCCTTTTACAATAATTCAATGACTATGGATGGCAGTTACAGTAGGTTTTTTTTTTAATTATAGGTGAAAATATCTGAATTGATAGCACTTTTAGTGCTATATAATTTATAACTTACTGCTAGACTAGTTTATAACTTACAATATATATGGTTAAAAGACACTAGGATTGCATTATATGAGAAATTGTGTTGTGTAATCCATTTAAGATGAGTTCAACCAGCCCAATCAGGCTGAATATTCTGGACAAACCACATCTTTAATCCATTTTGTTTGTCCAGGATGGATGATTGTATTAATCTCATATATGACTGAGGATTTCACTGAGGAGACTCACAGTATTCTGAATGATAAAATGAACCGGGGTATAGCTAGCTGGCTCAGTGTATAGAGATCCAGTCCTAGAGATGCAAAGGTCCTGGGTTCAAATCTAGTCTCAGACACTTCCTAGCTATGGGACCCAGGGCAAGTCACTTGTCCCCTGTTGCCCCTTTTTGCTCTTCTGTCTTGGAACTAATACACAGTTATTATTCTAAGATGGAAAGCAAGAGTTAAAAAAAAAAAGATACAGTGAACACGATGTTGACTGCCAATGGAAATTTTAAAACTTTGCCATCAATAAAAAAATCTCTTTTCTTTGAATTATGACATTTTTCATGAAATTGCTAGGCATGTCGGCAAATATATACTTCCATATTGAATATGTTTAAATGATCCATTTTAGCTTGCTTATTGTAAGTTCTCAGTGAACTATTAGTAGCAAAGTTATCTTCCTATAGTCATAGAGTCTCATATAACTCTAATTATGTAAGAGGCCTTGTATGTAGATATGACGACCTTCAAAGGCTTCATTTTGTACTTCCTAGTCAAACATCCTCTCAAGAAGTAAACAAAAAAAAAACAAAATAGTGTTGCAGGGCACTTTTTTCACAATAGCCTTATGAGATAGGTTGTGAAAGTATTCTTATTCCCATTTACAAATAAGGAAACTAAGTCTCTGAGAAGTTAAGTGACTATCCTGAAATCTTACAACTAGTGTCCATTCCACAAACCACTATATAGTACTTCACTGTATCATTAAAAACCAGAAGAATTAAACAGCCTGAGAAAGCCCATCTAGCCCATTCTCATGTTTTCATTAAACATGCCCTTGATGCATGTCTAGACTATTGTTATTAAAAATGCTATAGAGATAAGAAAATACAGTGTGTGCATCGGCAACTTTCAGGGGAGAAAGCCCAAGTAAAATAGGATCTATTATCAACTTCTAATTTAGCATATTAACATTTTGCACTAAAATCTTTTGAGCATATATGTTAGAATACCGAATAAATTTTTAATAGCGTGGGTTAGCTTAATGATGAAATTAGTCTGAATTCCATTTTGAATGTTCTTGGCTGTGTGATTATCACACAAATAAAAGGTCTATTATAAACATACTATTTTGTGTAACACACACAATGGCATTCTTAATCCTTGAAAGTTCTAGTCCCCAAATGCCATCTGGCAGGTTTAAGGTGCATCAACAGGGTAAGATTTGGTCTAAAAGGTAGAACAAGTATGTATTTTTACTGTGCATAAGTTCAACTACATCTGGCTAACCCTAATTGACCACACTGGAATACTTCCTAGCAACTACTCAACATTTAGTAGCATTTTTAACATTTTTAAACCAAAGTAGCAAAATAATTACTACTTCAACTTAAGAGTATGCAAAAAATATTGGACTAATTTATAAAGATGACTAATAAATATGTATGTTAGACTATATAATTTTATAATTTAAATTTAATTTTATTTAACCCTTAGCCCAATTTTCACAAAATCTGAAGATAAATCTGATCTCCACAATCTTTTCAATAGTGTTGTTTTTAACCTATGTCATTACATAAAATCAGATAATCAAATACCTTTAATGGATCACAATTCAATGGCCTGAAATTATTCCTAATCTCTCTTTTTTAAAATAACCTTTACCTTCTGTCTTAGAATCAATACTGTATTTGGTTCCAAAGCAGAACAGTAAGGGCTAGGCAATTGGAGTTAAGTGACATGCTCATCAGAGTCACATAGCTAGAAAGTGTCTGTGGCCATATATGAATCTAGGACCTCCAACTCCAGACCAACCTCTCTATTCAAGGAATCACCTAGATGCCCCTGGTTCCTAGTATCTTACTAAGGCAACAAAAATTACTATCAAATTAATGGAAGTAGCCAATTACAAGCAGAATCTCGTATAACTGAATTAATCATTCAAACGTGAATAATAATTCTTTATCTCTAGAAATGAGAACTGCCATTATAATACTAATCTGTAGAAGAGCAAGTGGATGCATCTATCCTATTCCTGAGGATACACCAGAAGGTTTATGGGCAAAGTCTTCCACAGATGTTGGCCTATTGAAATCAGCTGATCCAGTGATAGTGAGAACCAAGGAAGGACCAGTTCCTTGTGTTCCTCAATATCCTTTGGGTAAAGAAGCTATAGACAGAATAAGAACCGATTATTGAGTCCCTAATTCAACAAGGGATCATAAAACCGTGTTTTTCAAATTACAATACTCCCATACTGCCAATAAAGAAACAAAAGCTCAATCAAGATGGCAAAGTTATCTATAAATTCATACTGGATTTAAGAGCTGTAAATGATCATGTAATTAAGACTCATCTTGTAGTACGACGCCCAGCTACTATATCATCGATTCCAAGTCAAGCAAGATATTTCACTGTGATAGATTTATGTTCAGCATCTTTCTCGATACCAATTCACGAGGATTCTCAAAAGATCTTTGCTTTCATGTGGGACAGTGCCCAGTGGACGTTCACTCATCTTCCACAGGGATTCTGTGACAGCCCGAGTCAATTCTCTCAAATTTTGAACAGAGACCTTAAAACAATATCATTTAAGGAAAGTAAAATAGTGCATTTTGTAGATGATATCCTCCTAGCATCTCAATCTGCTAAAGTGTGTTTGAGAGATAGCAAGATTCTTTGGACTGAATTATATAAACGTGGACATAAAATCTCTAAAACAAAACTTCAGTGGGTTTTGTCACGGGTTTAATATCTTGGTTTTGTGTTGTCAGAGGGTTCCAGAAGTATCACTAAGAAAAGAATAGTTGATATCCAGAAACTGAGTGCACCCAAGACCAAGAAACAACTCAGAGCTGTTCTTGGGACAACTGGTTTTTGTAGACAATGGATACCTGCATATGGTGAAATTACTAAATGTTTAACAGATCTAACTGGGGATACAAAACCAGAACCTCTGAAACTCAAACCTGAACATTTTCAAGCCTTAAGTAAGCTTAAGGAAGCGATTTTATCTGCACCAGCTTTTGGAATCCCAGACTATACGAAACCTTTTCAATTATTTGTGCATGCGACCAAAGATATTGCATCTGGTGTACTGACAAAGACTTTAGGACAAAGTTATTGTCAAATTGGATACTATAGTTGCCAGCTAGATCCAATTGCTTCAGGTACAGTTCCTTGTTTAAGGGGCGTAGCTGCTGCAGCTGTGTTAGTTCAAAAGTCACCAGAATTAGTTTTGGGATGTCCATTGACAGTACTCTGTTCACATCAAATAGAAGCACTAATGAGGAAATTTCGCACTCAAGCATATTCAGACCAATGAATATCTAAGTATGAAATTATACTTCTAGGTAGTGAAAACATCACGTCGCAAAGGTATAGTGTATTAAACCCAGCTACACTTCTTCCTGATTTGCCAAAGAATGGTGAATAATTACATGAATGCTTAGAAGTAGTAAATCTAGTAGATATGCCAAGGAGAGATTTAAAAGACACTCCTATCGAAAATCCAGATTTGGTTTTATACACAGATGGATCTTCATATTTGTGTAATGGAATTAGATGTATAGGTGCTGCAGCTGTCACAGAATTTGAGACGCTGTGGTATAGATTGTTACCTAGTAACCTTAGCACTCAAACCACAGAGTTAATCACTTTAAAGCAAGCACTTCTTCTGGAAGCTGGTAAAAGTGCAAACATTTACACAGACTCTCATTATGCTTTTTCTGTTTGTCATGCGACAGGAAAGATCTGGAAACAACGAGGTTTTATTATTGCATCAGGAAAACCAATTCTTATGCAGAAATAATAACTGAGTTGTTGGATGCTATCCAGAAGCCTAAACAATTAGTGCTAATCCATTGTAGAAGTCATACTAATAGAAGTGATTCTGTTTCTAAAGGAAATCATAGAGCTGACATAATGGAAAAATTTGCAGCTGGAAATGCTGCAGTGTATATTATGAACTTATCAACTATAGAATCTGATGATCTAGAAAACACTTATGTAGACTCAGAAATACAAAAATGGAAAAAGAAGTTTGGAGCTAGAAAAGAACACGGTATATGGTTAACAGATACAGGAAAGCCACTGTTACCAAAAGACCTGTATACCTATTAGTGTTAAGCCATTCACACAAAAGGTCATTTTGGTACTCAAGCTGTAATTGACACCGTAAAGAGGCAATGGGTTGCTTCTGGAATAAGTACTATAGCAAATAAGATCTGCTCAAGCTGTTCTGTTTGCCAAAAATTCAATCAAGGAGCATTCAGACAGAAAGGTTTAGGTGGTAGACCTTTATCATATTGTCCATTTGAGAGTCTGCAGATTGATTACATCAGCATGCCAAAAGCTGGAAGATACAAGTTTTGCTTGGTAATTGTTGAGAGATTAACTAAATGGACTGAAGCTTTTCCATCAAATACAAATACAGCTAGCTTTGTGGTGAAAGTGTTGATTAAGGAAATTATACCTAGATTTGGAATACCATTAACAATACTCTGATAAAGGATCGCATTTTACTCATGACATCCTGAAAGGAGTCTATGAAAATCTAGGAATAACACCAAAATATCATGTGCTGTATCATCCCCAAAGTTCAGGCCAAGTTGAGCATGTGAATAAGGAAATAAAGTATATAGTAGGGAAGCTCTGTTCTGAAACTCATCTCAAATATCCAGAGATTCTTCCCATAGCTTTGTTTTACTTACGTATGAGGCCAAGAGCAGATTTGCCTATATCATCCTATGAAATGCTCTTTGGATATGTTCCACTACAAGCAAAAACTTTTAAGATAGTCTATACATCTCTCTTAGGAGGAGACTGTCAACTTGCTTCTTACTTAAGTGCTTTACAAGAAAGACTAGAAGAATTACATGAAATGGGAGTATTAATTCAAACTGGTCCTTTGGATTATTCTCTTCATAATTATGAACCAGGAGATATGGTATATGTAAAAAATTTTGCTAAAACATCAGCAACACAGGAAAGTTGGTTAGGTCCTTACACTTTTGTGTTGGTTTCTCCATCTTCAGTAAAAGTTTTGGGTAGAGATTCTTGGTATCATTGTTTACATATAAAATTAGCACATGGTATAAATAATGAAAATGTACAAATCATTGAAGAAGGAGGAAATGAGATTGCAGAAAGATAGAATCATAAGTCAAATTGAATCTGCAGTCAAAAAGATCAGTAAGGAGAGGACCATTCCTACAGAAGAGGATAGAAGAGGACAATGCAGATGAAGAGGAGAATTCAGGAATTAATGGACATTGATGAAAGACTGAGAACTTAAAAATTTAAGACTTTGTGAAATTTGCAATGAAGAGGATTACAGGTTAAATGGACTAATAATTTTATACTTTGGGTAATGTATTATAGTATATAATAGCATAGCATTTATTCACTTACAAACATAAATATATTTACTACTATGGAATTACAGAAGGATATTCAAGAGGAAGGAGGTAGGGGTAAGTATGTTGCATACAACAGTAACATAACTCATATAACAGTAACACTGACATTTAAATAACAGAACAACACGACATAACAAAAGTAACAACATAATAAAACATAAACACAAAACATAAACATGGTTAGGTTTCATTGAATCACTACTTAAATGAGTGAAACAATGTATAGTTAGGGTACTAACAGTGTTATGATTAGCTATAGATATGTTATTTACTAACAAAAATGTAGTTACATACTTAGATTTAGTTTAGGTATAGAAATTTAGTTAGAAAAAATATTTTGAAGTTAGGTAAAATTAAATAAGATAAGGTAAGAAAATTAGATACTGACTTGCACTGCATCATACATTACACAACAAAAACAACAATATGACATCACATATCAAACAAAATTGTAAATAAATATGTAAATAGGGTATATAATAGGATTGTAAATTAATTGTATTATAGTGTATATAGATATGTAAATTACATGTAAATATGAAGTGTACATAAGTGTATATATGCACATATGCACAGCATACATGTATATATTATATGCAGGTACTGTGCGTATATTGTGTAAATTATGTACATAACTCACTGTTACATGTATTTGCATAAGTGCGTTTATTGTTTGGTTTAGTTTTCATTGTAAAACTTATGTAATGTTGTGTTTATTGTGATTTTCAAAATTTTTTCTCAGTTTAATGTTAGTGTACTGCAATACTAGTACATTGTTCTGTTTTAACTGATAAGAGTATTTTAAGTTTGATATTTGCATGGAAGTTATGTTCATTTGTTTGATGTTATTTGTTGTTCTGATTTGGCTTCTGTTTGACCTTTGTACTTGTTCATTATTTACTTTGTTTTCCTTTTCCTTTTCCCTTGTTATAATTCCTTAGAATAGACAAGTGTAAGTTAGAATAAGATAATTGAGTATAGATTGTTATTTTGGGTTGATTTCTTAGTTTAGGTAACTGGAAAGCATTTCAAATTGTGCACAAATTCAAAAATAGTGTTTCCAACATGATTTTTGATTCGTGCAATAGGAGGGGAATTGTGATAAAGGATAGAAAGTTTTGCAATTTGCAAAACTGTACAAAAACTGAAAAGTGCAAACCTAGGTATGACTGACAGTGGCATGTGACCAAGGGTCACATGGGAGCCTGTGTGGCAGGATCTAGGAAGATTCCATCTTGCCCAGTAGCCTTTTCTTCTGGTCTCCTGAGGAAGTCAAGAGGAAGGTCTGAAGAGGATTTCCCTGTGTTGAACTGAGGAAGGGTTCCTGTATATAGCTGCTGGCAGCATTCAGATTTGCTTAGACATTTAATAACAACAGATCCTGGCTCTAACTGGTTTTGGACCCGTGCTGTGATATTTGGGTATTTTGTTAAGTTCTTTTAGTTTAGTAACCTAGTTAGCATAGTTTTTAAAATAAGAATAAGCATAAGTAAATCCCTAAGCCCTTATTCCTTTCCCTTCCAAAACAATAGATTTTTATGTTTTTTCCTCTTGTGTTTCCCTTATCCAAAACCCTATCCTAACAAAGTGAACATAAACAAAAATCTTAACCTGTTTTAATTATTTACTATGTTATTCTGATAGAAGCAGCTAGGTGGCACAGTGAATAGAGTACCTGGCTTGGGATCAGGAATTGTAAATAAGGTCTCAGATACCAGCTGGGGGGAATCTGACTGAGTTAAGTCACTTAATCCTGCTAGCCTTAGTTTCCTCATCTGGAAAATGAGTTAAAAAGAAAGAAATGGCAAACCACTCTACTATATTTGCCAAGAAAATACCATAGAGTTATACACAACTGCAAAATGACTAAATGACAAAAAAAAAAATCAGTCTGATACTGTTTTCCACACTTCATCACTAGTATGTCATCACAGAAGAGATACCTCCTGTAGTCTAAAAGAGTTTACCCAATGGTTTAGTTAGTATGTACAATTACTAACCCATCATGCTTAGAACTACATTGCAAAATAAAACTGCCAGGTTTTGGTGCTGACAATTTTACTATGTACTATTTCAAAATCACCTAAAAATTAAGGTTAAAAATAATTTCATGACAAAATACACCCAGGCAAATACTTATATAATTTTGTCCCTCAATCTTTAGAAGACAAAACAGGTCTAGCCCAGTTACAAAGGTAATGGTCTGGACCAGTGAAGTTTTAAAGGTTCAAATCCATTGAAATGTTAAACCTGAAATGGCATCCATTTCAAACCTTCAGACTCATCACACCCTCTACCTCATGAAGCTACACTTTGCCCTCAAGTTCAACAAGTTGGACTTCCCAGGACAATTGCAAATCAGTCTCCCCAACTTACCCTAAGCCAAATCTATTTTCCAAGAAAACTAATTCTAATTCATAATAAGTATCTCATTTACTAACCATATGTTAAGTAAAAGCTAGACAGGAACTGAATGATCTCTAGGAGTGATAGTAAGCAAGCTATCACTGACCCAGGTATATTTAACATAAATCTATTTTAAAGCTACAAAAAAAACTGTATCATTTCAGGTTCAGAACTGTTTTTTGATAAAAGTAACAGGGAAAGGATTTCAGAAGACAATTATAAATAAGACCGTCTCTAAATCATTCTAGCAAGGTGAGGTATCTCTAGTTTATAAAGTGCATTTCTTCTTTGTGAAGCCCAGTTCTGTTGGTTCAGTTTTCTGTGCATATGAGAATTAGAGAGAAAATAATACTTCATATTCTGCCTCAAGTTAAACACCTAACAATCATTTCTTTCTTTTTTTTTTTAAACCCCTTACTGTCAGTCTTGGAATCAATATTATGTATTGTTCCAAGGCAGAAGAGTGGTAAGGGCTAGGCAATGGGGATCAAGTGACTTGCCCAGAGTTACACAGCTGGAAAGTGTCTGAGGCCAGATTTGAACCCAGGACCTCCCATCTTTAGGCCTGGCTCTCAATCCACTGAGCTATCCAGCTGCTCCCAAATCATTTATTTCTAAACAGATCTATAAAATCATCTGACTTCCAAATACTATGCAATTCATTCAGTATCTGCAAATAATGGAATTTTTAAAAAATGTTATATTTTTAAAATCAAAAGATCAATTATCTTTTAATAGACTAATATCACAGTAGGGGATTAGTTCTCAAAAAATAGTTGTAGCTTCCTTATTACCAAATGCTCTGGATTCCAATTAGAATTTTAATAGTTTGGGACAGTTAGGTGGCACAGTAGATAAAGAGATAGGCCTGGCACCTCAAGAGGATCGGGGTTAAAAACTGACACTTCCAGCTGTGTGACCCTGGGCAAGTCATTTAATCTCATTTGCTTGATCCATTGCCTTAGAGTTGTTACTAAGACAGAAAGGAAGGGCTAAAAATAATTATTATTTTAATATTTCTGGAGCAACTCCACAAATTAAGTATATCTCAAATTTTATCTCATAGGTATAAACCTATAGCAAATGAATGGAAAGAAAAGCACTTAATTAATTTGACATGTATAGTCATCTAATATGGCTCTATGATTTCATTACCATAGGTACTTGTTTTACAAATGTAGATTATAGGGGGCAGCTGGGTAGCTCAGTGGATTGAGAACCAGGCCTAGAGACGGGAGGTCCTAGGTTCAAATCTGGCCTCAGACACTTCCCAGCTGTGTGACCCTGGGCAAGTCACTTGACCCCCATTGCCTAGCCCTTACCACTCTTCTGCCTTGGAGCCAATACACAGTATTGACTCCAAGACGGAAGGTAAGGGTTTAAAAAAAAACAAAACAAAAAAACAAATGTAGATTACAACCTAGCTCCTTTATCCCATGTGATTCCTATCCATGTATTGTAAACTTTCTATAAAGGTTTCATCTATCATGGCAGAGCACTTCTGATTATTTTCATGTTCTGCATAGATCAGAGTAAAACACTTCCATTATCTACCTGTAATATTTCATTTACTTTACATGATTCCTATCATAAAGCATTACCAGAGGAATATTGCTATTTAAAAAAAATACTTAAGTCCAGTCTAATTTCTTCTTCTTTTTATCAAAGACAACTATAAGACAATTCAAGATCTAATGACTAATGGAATGCCTAATCAATAATATATATTTTTGTGATATGTATTTGATTTTTAAAAAATTTCTGAAGCTTTATTCTGAGTTTCCATCATTTGGATTTTAAGAGATAGAAGGAAATGAAAAAGAAGGTTCCCAATTATACGTTATGTCATTTGTTGGAATGTATATAAATATTTATTTATAATATTAAACTATGAATCTTTCTTAAATGTACTCAATTTGAATTAACAAAGATAATTCATTGACATAAACAAGTTAAACAGAAACTTCTAAAGACTTTTTACAACTATCACAAAATGATTTGCCCAAGGAATATCTGAAGAACAAATTTCCAAATTATGGATAGACTTTATAAAAAAAATTAAAAACAAAACAAAGTTCAAGAAGATATTCAGAACAAACCACAGCATTAGCAAGAAAATTCTTTCTGTTTTAATCCTGCTTTCTAAAATATAACATAACAATCTACTTTTCTATCTTAATAAGTACTCTATAGCTAAATAAATTCATTGGATATCAGAGTTGAAACAAACCTAGGATTCCTACAATATCAACTTTAAAAAACATGTTTATAGGAGTTCATAGTATCAATATACAGTCCTCTTTTTGGTATAATGAAATGTTTCTATTTGCTTGTTAAGTTTATAATTAAAAAAAAATTTTTTTTAAAGAATTAACTGTTTCGGTACAAGGGTCAGGCATATGACACCTCCCCAACTTCTCTGCCCTAGACTGAGGGTCTACAAGATTTTGTGCTAACAAAGTTCCTAGTTGTGTTTAAGCCAGAAAAGGCACATCAAAATTCCAATATTTTCATTATTGGCACCTAGACACTGGACTTCATTGTGCTATCAGTTTTTGAATAAATATCTGATTTTCTTATTGTTCATCTCATTTGCCTCTTACATACAAGTATATTTTGCCAGATTTTGACAACAAAATGGAACCTGTCATAACTTACCTTAACTGGAAAACTACATTTTCCAGTGCGAACACCCTCTTCATCTGTTTGCCACTGATGTGGGCGACTGGCCTCAGGAACATAGACATCTTTCTTTCTCCTAAAACTTTGCCGTAATTTGTTCATTTTAACTTATACAACCTGGAGAAATAGAAAATATGAGAATTATTAATAAGTTAAATATTGCTCAAAAATTCAGATTCAATAATACTACCCCCTTCCAAAAAGAGATTAAGAATGCTCTCAAACAATAAAATATAGGATGAGGTAGAAGGCATACTTGACTCAGCATCAGAAGACCTGATTTCAT
This sequence comes from Monodelphis domestica, assembly GCF_027887165.1. Lineage (NCBI taxonomy): Eukaryota > Metazoa > Chordata > Mammalia > Didelphimorphia > Didelphidae > Monodelphis > Monodelphis domestica. The sequence goes on along the minus strand of NC_077227.1, from coordinate 258,415,135 downwards.
GTACCAGTGCTGATACTTCTTGGTTGCCTATCTGTGGGTAAGTTATTTAACCTTCATACTAATCCTTATTCTTCTCACTTGCAAAAAGCAGGAAATATTCAGGTATTTACCTCATAGGGTTGTTATGAATAAAATATCTAAACTTTAGTATGCTATATAAACATGAGTGACTATTATCAAATAGGTAAATGGGCTTAATTTCCATTATTCTGTGTCTGCAGGCTAGTGTGAACAAATTTACTTTGGGAGAAAAAAAACCCAACTGCTATAATTTTTCTCTAAAATAGACTACATGGTGATCACATTTTCTGACCAAATGTGTCAGGGGGGCATCACAAGGCAAATGGGAGTCCCAGTAAGCAGGGCCTGAAGAAAGATCTCAGCTCTAGTTTGTCAGAACAAAAGCAGATGGCCAAACTCCAATGGTTACTCCAAGGAGACAAGACCAGTTCACACTACTCAAGAGAAGTAGAAGATACAGCAAGTTTAATAAGGCCAAATCAGAGCTTTGGCTTTTGAACCAAGGGCTTTGCAGAAGGCCTTAAGACCAGCATGGTATTCCAATCCCCTACTCAGGATCATAGCAAGGGATGAGCCAACTCTCAGCTGGGATTCTGTTAAGAACAGATAGAATTGGGTTGAGGCAAATACTTAACCTGGACTGCCAGAAAACTGAAGCAAAAGCCAGGGAGTAGGGCAGTTAGGTAGCACAGTGATAGAATACCTAGAATCAGGAGGATCTAGGTTCAAATCTGACCTCAGACACTTTCTAGCTGTATGACCCTGACAAGTCACATAACTCCAACTGCCTAGCCCATACTGCTCTTCTGCCTTGAAACCTATTCTTAGTATTATTTCTAAGAGAGAAGGTAACGGTTTAAAAAAAAAAAAGCCAGAGAAGGAGGCAAAGAAAGATGTCTAATAACAATCAATATATCCAAAACAGCAGAGACATCCAAACTACAGTGAAAGCAGGACCAAAGCCCCAATCTTCCCATCACAAAGTCTCAATATAAGAACTGAGATGGCTAAATAAAGCTAAGCAAAAGAAAAAAACTAATCTCAATGAAGAAATATTATGGCTTATTAAAAGATTAACACGGGGAAAAAAACCAACTAACTACAAATAAATGAAAGCAGAACTCCTGAGAGAAAAAAATGGCTTAGTTACAGGGATAATAAGAATGTCTAGAAGAAATGAAGAAAAAAATGAAATTACATTTGAAATAAGCAGTCTGCAAGAAAAAAAACAGATTGTACAGAAGATTTACCGTACTCAATTAATAAACTCCCTGATAAACTGAATGGAGCAATCAGAACTACATGACTACAGAAGACAATAAGAACTATTAGAACAAAATCAAAAGATTGGAAAAAATAAAGAAAATATAAGTATATATATTAGCAAAAACAACTGAATAGGAAAATAGGTTGAGGAAAGGTAATGCAATAAATATTGGACTTCTTAAAACCACAGCCAAACAAAACCCCATATCATTTTTTTTTAATGTTAAAAGTTAAAAAAAAAAAAGAAAAAATCTTTTAAACTAGAGGAGAAAGTGAGAACAGAAAGAATACACCAATCATTTTGGGGGATGGACAGATATAAATACAGCCAGGAATACAATAGGCAAAATCCAGTTCTCAAGCCAAAGAAAAATTGACCTGAGTAAAAACAATGTCAAGTCCCAAGAAACCAATTAGAATCATATGAGACTATGATGACAACAACTATTAAGAAAAAAAAAATGATTGCATATTCGAAAAGGCAAAAGATAAAGGCTTATAACCAAATGAAACACTGTTAAAGATAATTGTATGAGAAGAGAAGTGAATTATTAATAGAAATGAGAATTTTATTCTTTATTATTTAGTTTTTAAAAAGAAAAAAAGGGGGGGAAGAGTGACAGCTTGGCTTCACCTGCTCGCCAGTCTACCTAGGAATTATAGAACACTGGAAAAGAAAGATACTCAAAAGACATTCCATTTTTTTTAAGCCCCTACCCTCCATCTTGAAATCAATACTGGGTATTGGTTCCAAGGCAGAAGAGTGGTAAGGGCTAGGCAACGAGGGTTAAGTGACTTGCCCAGAGTCACACAGCTGGGAAGTGTCTGAGGACAGATTTAAACCAAGGTCCTCCCATCTCTAGGCCTGGCTCTCAATTCACTGAACTACTCAGCTGCCCCCCAAAATTTCAATTTTTAAAAATATTTCTAACTCAAAATAAGCAGTATGACAAACACTGCCTTAAAGAGGTAGATGGCAGACAATATATTAAATAGCTAAAATGTTTAAGTTAAAGTTGGTACATATGGAGCAATATATACAGAAGCATTTTAATATTCTTTGAATGTAAAATCACTTCTAAATTTTTCATATTTTTAGTAAACTCAATTATCCTAAAACAATGGAAGAACTAAGGCTTTCAAAAAATACAAAAGGACAGTAAGCTTACATGGAGAACATAACAGTCCTTTTCTATTGTAAAAAACAGACTCAAATACAGGACTACAATCCCCACAATTCCTTGCTCCACTTCCCCAGAATGCTTTGTAATCTCACCTGGGCCAAGATCGAAAAGGTATTTAACCTGATTGCAAAAGCTTTTGTGGTCTTTTTTGGACTTCCTTTTTGGGGCAGACGTGGCTCTTTCCATAATGCAGGTGAGGTCTTGTTTAGGCCTCTGGCCTAGGCACGTGTTTTTTCTTACTTGTATTTTCTTTTAATCCTTAACTTTTAATACACCTCTAAGAATATAATACTCCTTGCAGAGAGAAACTAATTTTTACCTGCCTCAGTCTCCCCTAAATTTTAATCTTTACACTATCTTATGTACTAGCAATACCATATACTATTTTAGCCTAGGATTTAATGAACATAAGGCAAAATATCTCTTGTTCAAGCTATTTTAAAAATTGTGGGTCACTGTTGGCACCTTTTTCTGTCTGCAATCACTAACATAATCTAACCATTTCTGATTATTCACTACAAATGAAAAACAGTAAGCTCAAGTTCCCTGATTTGTTAGGAATTAAATATGGTAAGTAGAAAAGACACTCTCCTAATATTTTAGAGGGGGTGGGGAAGGTGACATTAACAAACTAAAGAGAAGGAAGAGCAGACTGGTAAAATAAACAAATATTCAAGATAAAGAAGACAACAAGTTTGACAAACTAGGATGCCATGACAATGTAATATCAAAATCTGAAACTGACAGCTTTGGTTTTTTGTTAAAAGTTTGGGTCTCGAGAGGGCAGAGTCAAGATGGCGGCCTAGAAGGAGCAGAAGTTCAGACCTCTGAATACCCTTCTTTACCAATCACAAACTGAATGCTACTAGGGGACTGAAAATCAAACCTAACAACAAGACAGAGCCAAGGAACCCTCCTGCTGGACTTAAGTCAAAAGGTACACCCCTTGAAAAGCTGGAATCTGAGAACACTTGGGGTTAAGGGGAAGGCAGAAGGAAGGTCCCAAGACCTCTCCCCCTGCCCAACTAGAGTGCTGAGACTCCAGCGGCAACGAGAACTTCTGGGCGGGCAAAGGTGCTGGTCTGGAAGGTGTACCTCGTGGGCAGGGCTGTGCCAAGTTCAGAGCGTCCAACACAGACGGAGGGGAAGAAGCTAGAGAGGGAGCATAGCTCTGGCAGCCTAGCCAGAGCTGTGGAGATCTTCCATATTTGCTCCAGCCTTCCAGGAGGTTTTGGACTCAGAACACACCCAGCCCAACTAAGCCGAACTTAATCCCATCAAAAGTCTCAAGAACTCAGGGAAACCCAGACTCCATACCCATCCTCATTGACTGCTGGACTTTAATCAAATCAAAAGCCTCCAGAGGACAGGGGAGATCAAACCCCCAAAACACTCCCCCAGAGACTACACCGAGAGATCTTCTGTTAAAGATCCAAGAGGGGAGACTGACAGAAGCCCCCAAAACCAAAAAAATGAGAGAAGCAAGGGCACAGACAAATTCAGGGAGCAAAGAAGGGGTGAATGAGCAAACAACAATAAGAGAAATAAGAAATTACAATAGACAGCTTCTATTCAGCAAACAGAACAGAGGGGGAGAGATCAGCAAATGATAAATCAGAAATCCCAGTGAACTGGATATGGGCTGTGGAAGAACTCAAAACACAATTAAGAGAGGCTGAAGACAATTGGGAAAAGAACTTAAAAACTAAGATGAGTCATCTGGAGACAGAGGCACTTGAACTAAAATGAAAAAACAGCATCTTGAAAGCCAAAATCAATTAGCTGGAAAATGAGGCAAAGAAGATGAAAGATGAGCTTCAAAGAAATTAAGACCAGAAGGAAAAGGATGACCAAAAAGCCAGGGATGAAATCCAGTCCTTAAGAGCCAGAATACAACAACTGGAATTAAATGACCTCACAAGGCAGCAGGACACTATAAAACAAAACCAAAAGAATGAAAAAATTGAGGAAAATATGAAGCATCTCATTCACAAAACAGACGATTTAGAAAATCATTCGAGAAGAGACAATTTAAGAATCATTGGTCTACCAGAAGACCATGACACAAGAAAACACCTGGACATAATACTACAGGAAATTATTCAGGAAAACTGCTCCGAGATCCTAAAACAAGAGGGAAAAGTGGAGATTGAAAGACTCCACAGATCACCTCCTGTATTTAATCCCCAACTGACAACACCCAGGAATGTTATAGCCAAATTCAAGAACTATCAAACCAAAGAAAAGATATTACAAGTTGCCAAGAAGAAGTCATTCAGATACCACGGAACCACAGTGAGAATAATGCAGGAGCTGGTTGCATCCACACTGAAGAACTGAAAGGCATGGAATATGATATTGCAGAAAGCAAGGGAACTAGGTCTACAACCAAGAATCAACTACCCAGCAAAACTGACTACATACTTACAGGGGGAAAGTATGGACATGTAACAAAATAGAATTCCAAGAATTTGTAAAGAAAAGACCAGACCTGAACAGAAAATTTGATGTCCAAGGACAGAACTCAAGAGAATCATCAAAAGGTAATTAAAAAAGAAAAACAAAACAAAATAACAAAAAAAATTTTAAGAGACCCAATAAGTTAAAATGATATGTATCCTTATAAGAAAAGAGGTCATTGGTAACTCTTAAAAACTGTTGCTATCACCTGGGCAGCTAGAAGAATTACACCTAGAGCGAACAATGACAAAATGTATAGGATGAAAGGACAAGAAATAAATAGGTATATAGATACATGCATGCATAAATACATATACATGTGTGTGTATATATATATATATACACACACACACACACGTAGAGCTAAAAAAAAGGTTAATACTAAAAGAAATGGAAAAAGAAACAAATGGGGATGAATTTATAAGTCACAAAGAAGCTCATGGCGGGAAGGGGGAGAACATCAATACACTGGAAGGGTAAAGAGGTTGGAGACAGGAAATACTCAACTCTTACGTGCTTTGAAACTGACCCAAAGAGGGAAGAACAATCCAATCCATTGGGGAAGAGAATAGATTTGCGCCCTATAGGGGAGTAGAAGGGTAACAAATGGACTGGTGGGGAGGGAAGCAGTACAAGGGAGGGAGACGGTGTGTGTGTGTGGGGTGTAATTTTAGATAGATTACAGGAAAAATACGGAGGGGGGAATAAGAAGGGAGGGGGGATAGAAAGGGAAGTAAAATAAGGGTGGGAACTAGGGGGATTGATTATAAACAAACATTGGTATAGAAGGAAATAGTGAAAGAAGAAAAGGAAGGACCAGGAGCAGAAATCAAATTGCTGGGAAATACACAGCTAGTAATCATAACTCTGAATGTGAATGGAATGAACTCACCCATAAAACGCAAGCGAATATCAAAGTGAATTAGAGTCCAAAACCCTACCATATGCCATCTACAAGAAACACACATGAGGAAGGTAGATACACATAGGGTGAAAGTAAGAGGATGGAGCCAAGTCTATTGGGCATCAAATGATAAAAAGAAGGCAGGAGTCCCAATCATAGTATCTGACAAAGCCAAAATAAAAATAAATCTAGTTAAAAGAGATAGGGAAGGTAATTAAATCCTGATAAAAGGCAGTATAGACAATGAGAAAATATCCATACTCAACATGTATGCACCAAATGGTATAGGATCCAAATTTCTAAAGGAGAAACTAGAGCTCAAGGATGAAATAGACAGAAAAACTATACTAGAGGGAGACCTGAACCTTCCTCTATCTGAACTAGATAAATCAAACCAAAAAATAAATAAGAAAGAGGTAAGAGAAGAGAATTAGACCTGTGGAGAAAAATTGGGACAAAAAGGAATATACCTTCTTTTCAGCAGCACATGGTACATTCACAAAAATTGACCATGTATTAGGGCATAAAAACATTGCAAACAAGTGCAACAGAGCAGAAATAATAAATGTAACCGTCTCAGATCACAATGCAATGAAAATAATAATTATTAAGGATACATGGAGAGGTAAATAAAAAATGAATTGGAAATTAAACAATACGATTCTCCAGAACTGGTTAGTTAAAGAACAAATCGTAGAAACAATTAATAACTTCATTGAAGAAAATGACAATGGTGAGACATCCTTTCAAAACCCATGGGATGAAGCCAAAGCAGTACTCAGGGGGAAATTTATATCCTTGAGTTCATATATTAACAAATTAAGAAGGGTCAATGAATTGGGCATGCAAATTAAAAAACTAGAAAGCGAACAAATTAAAAATCCTCAAATGAAGACTACATTAGAGATCCTAAAAATCAAAGGAGAAATTAATAAAATTGAAAGTCAAAGAACTATTGATTTAATAAATAAAACTAGAAGCTGGTACTTTGAAAAAACAAATAAAATAGACAAAGTACTAGTCAGTCTAATTAAAAAAGTAAAGGAAAAAAAAAACAAATTGACAGTATCCAAAATGAAAAGGGAGACCTCACCTCTAATGAAGAGGAAATTAAGGCAATCATTAAAAACTACTATGCCCAATTATATGGCAACAAATATGGCAATCTAGGTGAAATGGATGAATACTTACAAAAGTATAAATTGCCTAGATTAACAGAGGAAGAAATAAATTACCTAAACAACTGCATATCAGAAAAAAGAAATTGAACAAGCCATCAAAGAACTCCCTAAGAAAAAATCCCCAGGTCCAGATGGATTCATAAATGAATTCTACCAAACATTCAAAGAACAACTAATCCCAATATTATACAAACTATTTGACAGAAAAAGCCAAGAAGGGGTTCTACTAAATTCTTTTTGCGACACAAACATGGTACTGATCCCAAAGCCAGGCAGATTAAAAACAGAGAAAGAAAACTATAGACCAATCTCCTTAATGAATATAGATGCAAAAATCTTAAATAGGATACTAGCAAAAAGACTCCAGCAAGTCATCACAAGGGTTACATATAAGCAAAAAGACTCCAGCAAGTCATCACAAGGGTTACTCACTATGACCTGGTAGGATTCATACCAGGAATGCAAGGATGGTTCGATATTAGGAAACCATCCACATAACTGACCATATTAACAAGCAAACCGACAAAAATCACATGATTATCTCAATTGATGCAGAAAAAGCCTTTGATAAAATACAACACCCATTCCTATTGAAAACACTAGAAAGTATAGGCATAGAAGGGGCCTTTCCTAAAAATAATAAACAGTATATATCTGAAACCATCCACAAATATCATCCGCAATGGGAATAAATTAGAAGCCTTCCCAATAAGATCAGGAGTGAAACAAGAATGCCCATTATCACCCCTATTATTTAACATTGTACTAGAAACACTAGCAGTAGCAATTAGAGAAGAAAAAGAAATTGAAGGTATTAAAATTGGCAATGAGGAGACCAAGCTATCACTTTTTGCAAATGATATGATGGTATACTTAAAAGAATCAAACAAAAAGCTAGTCGAAATAATCAACAACTTTAGCAAAGTTGCAGGATACAAAATAAACCCGCATAAGTCATCAGCAATTTTATATATCTCCAATCCATCTCAGCAGCAAGAATTAGAAAGAGAAATTCCATTTAAAATCACCCTAGACAATATAAAATACTTAGGAATCTATCTGCGGAGACAAACACAGGAACTATAGGAACACAACTACAAAACACTCTCCACACAATTAAAACTAGATCTAAACAATTGTAAAAACATTGGTTGCTCATGGGTGGGACGAGCTAGCATAATAAAAATGACAATCCTACCCAAATTAATTTACTTATTTAGTGCCAAACACATTGAACTACCAAAAAACTTCTTTACGGAATTAGAAAAAAACATAACTAAGTTTATTTGGAAGAACAAAAGACCAAGGATATCCAGGGAAATCATGAAAAGAAAATGCAAAGGAAGGAGGACTTGCAGTCCCAGATCTCAAACTATACTATAAAGCAGTTGTTATCAAAACAATTTGGTATTGGCTAAGAGTCAGAAAGGAGGATCAGTGGAATAGACTTGGGGTAAATGACTTCAGCAGGACAGTCTACGATAAACCCAAAGATCCCAGTTTTGGGGACCAAAACCCACTTTTTGATAAAAACTGCTGGGAAAATTGGAAGACAGTATGAGAGAGATTAGGTTTGGATCAACATCTCACACCCTACACCAAGATAAACTCAGAATGGGTGAATGACCTGAATATAAAGAAGGAAACTCTAAGCAGATTAGGCGAACACAGAATAGTATACTTGTCAGATCTTTGGGAAAGGAAAGAATTTAAAACCAAGCAAGAGCTAGAAAAAAAATCACAAAATGTAAAATCAATAATTTTGATTCCATCAAATTAAAAGGTTTTTGTAAAAATAAAATTAATGCATGAAAAATTAGAAGGGAAGCAACAAATTGGGAAACAATCTTCATTACAAAAATGTCTGACAAAGGTCTAATTACTCAAATTTATAAAGAGCTAATCCAGTTGTACAAAAAATCAAGGCATTCTCCAATTGAAAAATGGGCAAGGGATAAGAATAGGCAATTTTCAGTTAAAGAAATAAAAACTATTTATAAGCACATGAAAAAGTACTCTAAATCTCTTATAATCAGAGAAATGCAAATCAAAACAACTTTCAGGTATCACCTCACATCTAGCAGATTGTCTAACATGACAGCAAAGGAAAGTAATGAATGCTGGAGGGGATGTGGCAAAGTTGGGACATTAATTCATTGCTGGTGGAGCTGTGAATTGATCCAACCATTCTGGAGGGCAATTTGGAACTATGCCCAAGGGGAGATAAAAGACTGTCTGCTCTTTGATCTGTCATAGCACTGCTGGGTTTGTACCCCAAAGAGGTAATAAGGAAAAAGACATGTACAAGAATATTCATAGCTGCACTCATTGTGGTGGCAAAAAATTAGAAAATGAGGGGATGGCTTCAATTGGGGAATGGCTGAACAAATTGTGGTATATGTTGGTGATGGAATACTATTGTGATCAAAGGAATTATAAGGTGGAGGAATTCTATGGAGACTGGAACAACCTCCAGGAACTGATGCAGAGTGAGAGGAGCAGAACAAGGAGAACATTGTACACAGAGACTGATACACTGTGGTACAATCGAATGTAATGGACTGCTCCATTAGTGGTAATGCAGTGACCCTGAACAACTCGGAGGAACCTATGAGGAAAACCACTATCCACATCCAGTGGAAACACTATGGGAGTAAAAACACAAAAGAAAAACAACTGCTTGAATACATGGGTTGAAGGCATATGGTTGGGGATGTAGACTCTAAATGAACATCCTAATGTAAACAAGAAAACGAAAATGGATTTTGATCAAGGACACAGGTAATACCCAATGAAATTGTGTGTTGGCTGTGGGAAGAGTGGGTGGAGGGGAAAGAGGGAAATAATGTGATTATTGTAACCAAGGAATAATGTTCTAAATTGACTAAATAAACTTATTCAAATGGAAAAAAATTAAAATAAAAAAAAAGTTTTGTCTCTCCCTGATCTATTAAGCACCTAAAACTAACAAGAGATTTTTAAGTAATGATGAAGCAGTGTGGTAAGGTTTATGGCTACCTTTCATAGGCAACTGCTAGCTTAGTGGCAAGAATTTGAAGATTTTAATGCCCACATAAATATTTTGAGTAAATTCCTCAAGTATTCTTGATGTTCACCCCAGCTTTTGCATGAACAGTTTCAGTGATGTGGAATTCAGTACTAAAAAAAGAAATAAATTTCATTTTTGATAGTTCTAATTATTGGGAAATTCTACTTTTAACAATGTGTTGAAATCTGGTTCCTTATGATTTATAGCCATTAAATAATCTTATACTCCTTTTCCCTTGTGCCTGCTATCTAGTAACAAATCCCCCATTTTTCCTTTATGTTACCTTTCACTAATATTTCCTTTCCATTCCCATCCATTGAAGTTAATTTTTAAAATATCTATTATATGCCTATTATAAACAAAGTTTTTCAATACCAATATTCTACAAGTATCAATCAACCAATATTTACTAAGGACCTACTATGAACTAAATACTTAGTGTTAGGAACTAGAGATGAAATGACAAAATGAAACAGTTATTACATTCAAGGAACTTCTGGACTATCTGACTATCTGCTACAAGCTAGCATGGAACACTATTTTCTGAAGAATTTAAAAAAATACTTAATGGGTATGAGCAGGACACAACCCACAATAAACAAAGAATTTAAATAAAGAATATTGTCAAAATATATTGGATGGTTGAAGAAATAAGTGGGTTGGTCACAGGGACATCCAGAGATAACTGCTGCATGTAGATAGACCATGTATTCTACTGGTATCCTGATGATTTTAAAAGAAAATAAGGCATGATAGACTTATGAGAGAGCAGGGGGTGAGTTGGGCAGGATGTTAGGGATGGATGCTTGAGATGTATTTGATGAGATCATAGATCCACTGAGTATTTGAATGAAAACAAATGACTATGCTATGCATGGGTGAGTCAAAGTAAGAAAAAAATAAGATCTTGTCCTCAATGAATTTCCAATTTCATATAGGGGAAAAACATGCATACAAATAATTACTACAGCCCATAAGAATTTAAGTTTATAAAAGTAGCTTGCTGTTGTATAACTTTGAATTATTATTGTCCTCTGAGCCTGAGGAAAAGAATTGCCCAATCCTCCCCCTATCTAGAATTGTGGTGGTTTTTTTTTTAATTTTAATTTTTTAAATAGGAACAAAAGCTACTATGCTTTGCTTATAGCAAGAACTCAATAGATGCTTTATAAATTTAATTTATGAATTAATATCTCTCTCTCTTCCTCTACTGAAAGGACATAGCCAATAGTTTGCCAGAGAAAGTTATCTGTCTAGAATTTAGAATAATATACAGAACAAAAACAAGTTGGATAGAATTCAATGTTAAAGCCATAAGCATTTTAAGAAGGAACCTCTAGAATTTTCAGTTGTTCTCATTACACAAATTTCCTATTGAATATTTCATTATTTTAAGTATAATTCTCCTTAGAGTTACCAATAATAATTGGATTCCATAGATGGGCATCTGCTGTTCAGGATAGAAATCTCCTAGCATTTCCCTTCTTGACTATCAGGGAGTTAGTCTCGCCCTTGAACTGATGCAACTAGACTTGACCAATAAGCCCACCCATTAATCAATAAAGTAGGGAAGGGAGAGGGCAGAAATGGTACTGGGGGAGAGAGAGAGAGAGAGCACATTTGCTTAAAAGATGGGGCAAGTTGGCTCAGACTGACAGATACAGGAAAAATGAGCAGTTCTGGAGTCAGGGAATCTGGATTCACATCCCACCTTTGATACTTGCCTGTTACCTCAGTATTCCTAGGCCTTAGAGTCTTCATCTGTATCTAATTAGGTGGCTGTTCTAGGTTGCACTGAGGTCTTTCTCAGCTCAGTATATATGGTCCTAACTACTTATAACCATCCCAAAATACTAATTGGGGTAAATTTACCACTCTCATCTCAGGTAGCTATTTTTTTAGTCCTTTCCACATAAGCTAGCATCTTAGTTTATCTGGACAAAAGTGCTGGGGTGTATCTGTACTAGCTTACATTGTCTCTTGGAACATAATGTGGTCCATTCATTCAATAAATGATATTTAGTGCCTGTTATGTACAAGGATTAAAAAAATTAAAATGATCCCCAACTCCAGTCTAGTTTGAGTGTGAAGATAAATGTATTGAATCCAATAATAACAGCAATGTGTTTTGTAGTGAATTTTCTATATTATATATGTTATCTTCCCGAGTTATCTTTGAAAACAATTGCACACATTTATAAGATGGATGGTCAGTTAGGAGAACTGGAATTCCAACATATTTAAGTGTAAAAGGTACCAGGAAAAAGTATTCCCACTTCTAAGCATCATAGGGCTTGCCAAAGCAATCTAGAAAAGGCATGAGGTCCTCATCCTTGCCTTAAATAATCCTAGAAAAATGACTATTACTTGCCATATTTCAAAATGTCTATAATTTCCCTCAATAATCTATCCCCCAATGTAAATTATCCTTAGAGAAAGCAGTCCTCTTTTAATGGAAAGAAGATTCCATTAAAAGTTTTTTTGGTTTGAAAAATACTAAAGCTGTACTTAGATACTATGATGAAACTATGCTACTGATACAGTATTCATCTTGTGACAATATTTTTATTCATTGCTAATTTTATGTGATGCCCCTTTCAAGATTATAAAATATTTAAAGCAGAGCAAGACACCAAATTAGCTACCTATGGATCCTAGTTTATTTCAGGGACAGCAAGACTGGAGGTCCTGGTTTCAAATCTGACCTCCAACTCTTCCTAGAGGCTGTGTGACCCTGGGCAAGTCATCAAGAGGAGACAATTTAAGAATAATTGGACTACCAGAAGACCACGACAAAAGAAAAAGCCTGGACATAATACTAGAGGAAATTATCAAGGAAAACTGTCCTGAGATCCTAGAACAAGAGGGGAAAGTGGAGATTGAAAGAATCCACAGATCACCCCCTGTATTTAATCCCCAACTGACAACACCAAGAAATGTTATAGCCAAATTCAAAAACAATCAGATGAAAGAAAAGATATTACAAGTTGCCAAGAAGAGGCCATTCAAATACTATGGAAACACGGTGAGGTTAACACAGGATCTGGCTACATCCACACTGAAGGACCGAAAGGCATGGAATACGATATTCCGGAAAGCAAAGGAACTAGGTCTACAACCAAGAATAAAATACCCATCAAAACTGACTATATTCTTACAGGGGAAAGTATGGTCATTCAAAACAACAGAAGAGTTCCAAGCATTCATAAATAAAAGACCAGACCTGAACAGAAAATTTGATGTCCAAGGGCAGAACTCAAGAGAATCATCAAAAGGTAATTAAAAAAGAGGGGAAAAAAACAAACAAAACAACAACAAAAAATTTTTAAGAGATTCAATAAGTTAAAATGATATGTATCCCTATAAGAAAAGAGGTCATTGGTAACTCTTAAAAACTGTTGCTATCACCTGAGCAGCTAGAAGAATTACACTCAGAGGGAACAGTGACAAACTGTATAGGATGAAAGGACAAGACATAAATAGGTATATAGATATATGCATGCATAAATACATATACATGGGTATGTATATATATACACGACTAGAGCTAAAAAAAAAAGAGGTTAAGACTAAAAGAAATGGGAAAAGAAACAAAAGGGGGTAAATATATATGTCACAAAGAAGCTCATGGCGGGAGGGGGGAGAACATCGACACACTGGAAGGGTAAAGAGGTTGGAGATAGGAAATACTCAACTCTTGCGTACTTTGAAACTGACCCAAAGAGGGAAGAACAATCCAATCCATTGGGGAAGAGAATAGATTTGCGTCCTATAGGGGAGTAGAAGGGTAAAAAAACGGACTGGTGGGGAGGGAAGCAGTACAAGGGAGGGAGAGGGTAGGGGGGATTTTAAAAAAGACTACAGGGGAAAATAAGGGAGGGAATAAGAAGGGAGGGGGGTAGAAAGTGTAAACCTCAAAATTCCTTAGACTTATAAATGTTGGAAATTTCACCATTGGGATATTTCATACTTGGAAAATTTCTTACTGATAGTCTATTGGAATGGGAACTCCATTGGCATGGGAGGTTCCTTCTCTTCCCTTCTTAAGATTACTTTAGGACAGAAACCCTTTGCTGAACAATGGAAAGGACTTTGACCTATGCTTAAGCATAGAACAGGAATTTCTTTGAGTCTTGATTGATTTAGAATTGATACAATGGAGATACTTGGAATAAATCTCCACCCTATTCAGTCCTAATAGGATTGAGTAAGGGCTGCAGCCTAGATCAAAATTTAATTATTCCAATCTCTACCATACTCAAGTTAACAGGATTTAGAAAGGGCTGTAGCAAAGGAGTATAGATTTAATCATTGGAAAATATGACCTTCAACAGACATGTGCAAAAAGCCAGAAACCTCTGGGCGGTCCTGGGTTAAGCGAGAGCCTCCATTGACAGGGAAATTGATGAAGAGTGATTGGTAGATGTGAGGACTGAGGGGAGGCAACTTGGATGGTGTCCTTAAAGATAGGAGGGTCTGGAGACTCGGGAGGAGAGGATTGAGTTTTTGGTCGGTGTGGTTCCTGGGCTCTGAGGAAGCTTGCTCTGAAGGAAGCTGAAGGTGGGGGCCTCTGAGACTGTTTCTCCATTTTGGACACGTGAGTAATAGGGACTGATCTCTTTTCTTTGCCCCAGCTATCTAAGGGCTTGGGCCTTTTGGCCCAGCCTAAACAGAGGGGGTATTTAAGCCCTATTCCCTTCTCTCCCCTTTCTCTCTCTATATATATCTCTAATTCCTTTCTTGCTCCTATTGTAATTAAACTCCAAAAAAGGCTGACGGCTGACTTGAGTTTTTCATTTAGGAATTACATAGCTGATTCCTTGGCGACCTTAAATTAATATATATCAGTCTTTTAAAGTGATTCCCTTGTAACATTGTGGCTGACCACACGGGAGTCTAAAGAATCCTCTCAATAAAACTTTTTCCTTGCCTTTTTACTATACTGTTTCACCACTTAGTCCTTTTTAAAAAAAAAAAAAAAAAACTTGGCTTAAAGACACAGCTGCTAGAACACGTGAGTATAAAAAACTTTTTCTCTTTTCTCCTTAAGTTAAATTGGAATCAGCAGTTTTTTCTTTTTCTTCCCTTTAATCTTAAGGGACAGCTGGGTAGCTCAGCGGATTGAGAGCCAGCCCTAGAGGCAGAAGGTCCTGGGTTCAAATCGGACCTCAGATACTTCCCAGCTGTGTGACTCTGATAGACAGAAAACAGCTGTTTTTAAATCTCAGCATAAAGTCCTGGCTGGAAGAACTGTTTCTAAATATCCTTTCCCTTAAGGAACAACTTCCTGGATTAAAAAAAAAAAAAAAACCCTGTGGAAAGTTTGTTGCTTTGCCCTGCTCCCCACGTGTTTTGTGAAATTACAAAATATACATATAAAAATGAGTACTACATTCTTTGACAATTATATGGCAGCTGAAGAAGTAGGGGCATTGAGGAATGAAGGATACCTCCAAATTTTTATATTAATAGGTACTGTCATTTTTGTACTCCTCAATACTATATTTAGAGATGAAAAAATAAAAAATATTGAGGATAAAATAAAACAAAATGAGGATAAAATAAAACAAAATGAGGATAAAATAAAACAAAATGAGGATAAAATAGAAAAAAATGAGGATAAAATAGAAAATATTGAGGATAAAATAGAAAAAATTGAGGATACAATAGAAAAAATTGAGGATACAATAGAAAAAATTGAGGATAAAATAGGAAATATTGAGAATAAAATAGAAAAACTTGAGGATAAAATAGGAAATATTGAGAATAAAATAGGAAATATTGAGGATAAAATGGGAGATATGGAAGATAAAATAGGAAAAATTGAGGAAAAAATGCAAGCCCAATTAGAAGATCTAAAATGTTTCTTACAGGATCAATGGGCAAACACCCACTCTACCAGAAACAGACCTGTTTCTGAACCTTTGAATGAGGAAATTTCCTTCCCTGAAATACAGATGCAAAACACCTTCCCTATAGCCCAGTTAACAGACTGCTTCTCTCGTGCAGTGCAAATCTTGTCTGAATTTAATCCCCAAAACCCTTCCCCTGCAATCCCAGCTTCTCATGTTCCTTCTCCTACAGAAAACCAAATTCCAATGCAAGGGAGATCTTGTCCTCCTAGAGAAACCTGTCCTTGTCAAACTGACCCACAGGTGCAAAATTCAACTAGAGGCCTGTTTCCTCTAAGAGAAGTACCTGAAATAGGACGAAATGGGGATGTGGTGACTTTAAGACATAGGATACCGTTTACTCCCCAAGAAATAAATGAATTTACACGAAATATCCCCACATATGAACAAGATCCTTTTCTAGTAACAAAAAAGATGGGAGACATATTTTTTCAATATAATCCGTCTTACAAGGACGTTGAGAGCTTACTACAGGCTTTTTTAAGTGAACGTGAAAAAAATAAAATAATTGCTCATGTCAACAAAACCCGGGGGCGTAATGCAGCACATTGGCCATCTCAGGATCCCGAATGGGACTATAATAATCCTGAGGACTATCTACAACTATACCGTTGTAGAGAGGCCATCCTCACAGCCATGAAGGAATGTGCGGACAGTACAGATAAGTGGATGGAACTGGAAAAAATTAAGCAAAAGGAAAACGAAACACCCTCCAGATTTATGGACAGAATTATCGAGTTTGGGGACAGATACTTAGATTGGGACTTAAATAAAGAGAATAGTTTAAGACAAGTTAGAAGAATCTTTGTAAATAATTCATGCAAAGTAATTAAAAATTATTTTAAAACACAATGCCCAAGATGGTCAGATATGGACCTTGAAGAATTGCGAAAAACAGCTATATATGTTTTTAAGGGAAACGAAGAAAAGGAGAAAGAGAATAATGATGACATGGAGGAAATGAAGAAAAAAATGAGATGTGTAATAGATAGGATAACTAAATTAGAAAGTGGGCATGATAATGAACCAACGACAATTGCCCCTCTCCAGAAATCCAATTATCAATCCATTACTTGCCACTTCTGTGAGAAGAAGGGCCACAAAATGACGGAATGTAGAACCTTTCTTAAGATGTTTGGAAGGAATACACAGTTTAATAATGGTTTTAGAAATAATAACTATAGAAATTATGATAATGGTTATAGAAACCAGAATTCTAGAAATTATAATAATGACTATGGAAATAACTATAATGAATATAGAAATAAGAACTTTAGAAACCAGAATTATAGAAATAGGAATTGGGAATTTAATGACAATGCTCAAATTGAAGAAAATTTTAATGATAATACTCAACAATATATGAGAAATGGCGCTCGTCCAAAAATTACTCGAGGTGCTAATGATCCTCAGAGAGGTGCCCTTCAGGAGGGTGCCCAGGGAACTTCCCAGTATAATAAAGATGATTCTTCTTAGATTGTATTGATTTTGTTGATATTAATTAACCTTTTTCAGTTTTTTTTTCTCTCCTCTCCAAATAGTAGGAAAGATGAATAAAGAACTTAAGACTATGATTGGCAAATTATGCACTGAGACCCATTTAAAATGGCCTGAAATTCTCCCTCTGGCCCTATTTTATCTTAGAAGCAGGCCTAGAGGAGACTTACATATTTCACCATTTGAGATGCTTTTTGGACATCCGCCTATACAGGCTAAGCCTTTCTCCCCGGCTTATACATCGCTATTAGGGGGAGATATTACTATTGCTTCCTATATACAGGAGTTACAGCACAAACTACGTGAACTTCATGAATCCGGAGCTGCAGTACAAGCTGGACCATTAGACTTTTCTCTGCATGACCTGAACCCAGGAGATAAAGTTTATATCAAGAATTTCAAGCGAACTGGAGCAACTGAACCTTCCTGGGAAGGACCATTCCAAATATTATTAACTACTCCAACATCTATAAAGATTGGAGAAAGAGACTCTTGGATTCATTGCTCACATGTGAAGAAAGCATCTTCTGCTGAGACTGATTGACTCTATCCTATCATATAAATTGTGACTCTATCTTATCATAAGAATTGGAGATAATAATCCATAGACAAATGGATGCTGTTTTTCTTTCAAGAATATATTGAATTACTGATTTTTTTCTTATTTTTTCTTATTTCTTTTCTTTTATTTTTTTTCCAGAATATTTGATTTTTTCTCATGTTTTGTACTGAAGGTACACATAATTAATATTAATATTATTTTTTTCCCTGCAGTAATACAAGTTAATATATATACTCTTGCTATAATATCAATATATGCCTAAAAGCTTTAAACTATGGGAACCTGCCATTTATTGATAAAATATTATAGGGCTGTGATTAATGTTTGTGTCTGATTACAGGAAAAGGGATAAAAACAAGGAGCACAGACTAAACCTGAATAGTGCCAATAGAGCACACATGAAATATTAAAGTGAGACTCAAGGTTGCGACGCTTAACTTATGTTTAAGTCGTAGGACTTCCTTGTATCTACATTCCTTTCGAAGTACTCAAACAAGTACAAAGCTTGACTATCATGCTGGCTCCCTATATCCCTGAGGAAAAAATCAGACAAGGGAATGACATTTCCCCATCAAAATAGAATTCTAATTCTTTCCTTCTTATATTATGGCAACTTCCTGTAGTCTTGGCTACAAATGGCTAAGTGAAATATTACTGCATTCTGTCTTACATACTTGTGGGATAGAAATTACTTTAAACTGGACCTATACAAGGTCTATTTTGAATTTTTCTTATGTTTTTGATTATTTTTCTATTCTTTTGATAATTGACACATACACCCCCATAACTGAACATTGCATTCTGAGCTAAACTTGATATATTTTTTTTAATACTTACTTCAGGGGGGATTGTATTTTAATTTAAAATCTAAGAATTTTTTGAATTTTTTTTGTTTGAGATTATATTTTTATAAAAATCCAAGACTTTTGTTTAAGATTTTACTGTTATAAAAAATTCAAAGACTTTGATTTTGTTTGAGAAAAGATCTTCAAGAAAGAAGCTTGAAACTTTTATATCCAGAGAATGAACTGTTGCAGAAAGATGCCGAAAACCTACACTTCATCAAGAAGATCAAGAATGAACTTTGGATGTGATTGATTGGACTGAACTTTTGATTGAACATTTATTGTAACATTTATGCCAAAAGGGACTGCCCCTAATTTGGCTTTCTGTCAATGCGCCTAGCAAACATTGGTTTTGCTTTCTTTTCTTTTCTATTTCCTCTCTCACTATTCTAATTTCTCTTAGAAAATTGAATATTGTGTATATCTTTAGTTAGAAGTGAATTTAGAACTACAAAATAATTATGTTAAATGATCAATGGGGAGACTAGTCTCCCAATGATCATCAGGGGGGATTGTAAACCTCAAAATTCCTTAGACTTATAAATGTTGGAAATTTCACCATTGGGATATTTCATACTTGGAAAATTTCTTACTGATAGTCTATTGGAATGGGAACTCCATTGGCATGGGAGGTTCCTTCTCTTCCCTTCTTAAGATTACTTTAGGACAGAAACCCTTTGCTGAACAATGGAAAGGACTTTGACCTATGCTTAAGCATAGAACAGGAATTTCTTTGAGTCTTGATTGATTTAGAATTGATACAATGGAGATACTTGGAATAAATCTCCACCCTATTCAGTCCTAATAGGATTGAGTAAGGGCTGCAGCCTAGATCAAAATTTAATTATTCCAATCTCTACCATACTCAAGTTAACAGGATTTAGAAAGGGCTGTAGCAAAGGAGTATAGATTTAATCATTGGAAAATATGACCTTCAACAGACATGTGCAAAAAGCCAGAAACCTCTGGGCGGTCCTGGGTTAAGCGAGAGCCTCCATTGACAGGGAAATTGATGAAGAGTGATTGGTAGATGTGAGGACTGAGGGGAGGCAACTTGGATGGTGTCCTTAAAGATAGGAGGGGGTGGTTGTTGAGTTTTTGGGTCGGTGTGGTTCCTGGGCTCTGAGGAAGCTTGCTCTGAAGGAAGCTGAAGGTGGGGGCCTCTGAGACTGTTTCTCCATTTTGGACACGTGAGTAATAGGGACTGATCTCTTTTCTTTGCCCCAGCTATCTAAGGGCTTGGGCCTTTTGGCCCAGCCTAAACAGAAGGGGTATTTAAGCCCTATTCCCTTCTCTCCCCTTTCTCTCTCTATATATATCTCTAATTCCTTTCTTGCTCCTATTGTAATTAAACTCCAAAAAAGGCTGACGGCTGACTTGAGTTTTTCATTTAGGAATTACATAGCTGATTCCTTGGCGACCTTAAATTAATATATATCAGTCTTTTAAAGTGATTCCCTTGTAACAAAAGGGAAGTAAAATAAGGGTGGGAACTAGGGGGACTGACTATAAACAAACATTGGTGTAGAAGGAAATAGTGAAAGAAGAAAAGGCAGGACCAGGAGCAGAAATCAAAATACTGGGAAATGCACAGCTAGTAATCATAACTCTGAATGTGAATGGAATGAACTCACCCATAAAACGCAAGCGAATAGCAGAGTGGATTAGAATCCAAAACCCTACCATATGCTGTCTGCAAGAAACACACATGAGGAAGGTAGATACGCATAGGGTGAAAGTAAGAGGATGGAGCCAAATCTATTGGGCATCAAATGATAAAAAGAAGGCAGGAGTAGCAATCATGATATATATGTTGGTGATGGAATACTATTGTGCTAAAAGGAATAATAAAGTGGAGTAATTCCATGGAGACTGGAACAACCTCCAGGAAGTGATACAGTGAGAGGAGCAGAACCAGGAGAACATTGTACACAGAGACTGACACACTGTGGTACAATTGAACGTAATGGACTTCTCCAGTAATGGCTTTACAATGTCCTTGAACAATCTGCAGGGATCTACGAGAAAACAAAACAAAACAAAAAAAACTATCCTCAAGCAGAGGACAAACTGAGGGAGTAAAAACACCAAGAAAAAGCAACTGCTTGACTACAGAGGTTGAGGGGACATGACTGAGGAGAGAAGCTAAATGAGCACCCTAATGCAAATACCAACATCAAGGAAGTGGGTTCAGAGCAAGGACAAATGTGATACCCAGATGAATGGCGCATCAGCTGGGGAGGGGTGGGGGGGAGGAAAAGTAAATGACCTGTTTCCAATGAATAATGTATGAAAATGACCAAATAAAATAATGTTTTAAAAACTAAAAAAAAAATTTTAATTTGAATATTTTCCCATGGTTACATGATTCATGTTTTTTCTCTCCCCTCCTAGAGCCAACGAGCATTATCACTGGGTTTTACATGAATCATTGTCCAAAACCTATTTCCATATTATTAATATTTTCAATAGAATGATCATTTAGAGTCAACATCCCCAATCATATCCCCATTGAACCATGTGATCAAAGAAATGTTTTTTCTTCTGTGTTTCTACTCCCACAGTTCTTTCTTTGGATGAGTATAGCGTTCTTTCTCATAAGTCCCTGTCCTGGGTCATTGCAATGCTGACAGTAGAGAAGTCCATTACATTGGATTGTACCACAGTGTATCCATCTCTGGGTACAATGTTCTCCTGGTTCTGCTCCTTCCACTCTGCATCAATTCCTGGAGGTCATTCCAGTTCACATGGAATTCCTCCAGTTCATTATTCCTTTTAGCACAATAGTATTCTATCACCAACATATACCACAATTTGTTCAGTCATTCTCCAATTGAAGGACAGTCCCTCATTTTCCAATTTTTTGCTGGGCAAGTCAATTAACCCTAAATGTCTAGCCCTTACTGATCTTCTGCTTTGAAACCAACACTTAGTATTGATTCTATGATAGAAGATATGGTTTAAAAAAACAGTTTTAATTCCTCAATTACCTAATAGTAAATGATTCATGCACATATTAATAGTGCCTCTATCCTTAAGCACTGTTCCATCATGTAGGGTATCTGGTTTCATCACTATCAACTCCCTATACCAGTGATGGTGAACCTTTTAGAGACCATGCCCCTCCCCACACCCCAGTGTCAGACATACTCCCACTCCCACCCCATCACACACAGGGGAAGAAGAAAGCTCTTTCATTGGGCTGCTGGGCAGAGGGGCAGGACATGTGAAAAATGTCATCAGGCAGAGGGGAGAGGAAAACCTCTGCCTGAGTCCCTCTGCCTTTCTAGTAATAAACTCGGTGTGTGCCCACCAAGAGCACTCTGTGTGCCATCTTTGGCATGTGTGCCATAGGTTCACCATCACTGCCCTATAGGGTATTTAATTGTTTTATCTTTCATCCACCTACTTTAACATCAGGATCCCTATGTTTATTTGAATATATGGAACTATTCTAATTTATTTTTAGATACAATAAATGAGAAATCAGCATTTCATTACGGGGTACCTTGGAATCTCTGGCCCAATATTTAACATACCCAAGCCAAATGTAGATCCCAGAGGTTGAAGAAGTACTACTTTGGTGCATCTTAGGTTAAATACTTAAGGATCATCTTTTCCAAGGATTCATCTTCTATTTTATATTCAAACCAAACTTCACCTGGTAAATTGGCAGCTTGTCATTCAAGTTAACTATTGGCCAACTATAACTGTAATTCAATTGTATATGCCTTTTGGAATTTGTAGCCTTTTAGAAATAAAACATTTATCTATCCTCATTAGAATAGTGCTGCTCTAAGGATTACTTATTGGGAATTTCTTTTGTGTGTTTGGACTATGTGGTAACTAAGGTCCCTTCCATGAATCTGTGTCAGTCGATGGAAACCCTTCATTATCTTCTCTGCTTTATTCCTAACCTCCCCTCACTGCCCCAGTTCAGTCAGATTCAGTTCAGGCTTTCCCTCAATCTGTTTCTAAAAGCCCTTAGGGGTCTGTGTGTAGTTGTTAGTAATCACCTCTGAGAAATCTGAAGATCTGGAATAACAAGGAGAGGAGGGCTAAGAGATCATGGGAGGTTTTCATACAGGAATATCTAGTCTAATTTCTTTTTTACTCAATTCTTTGTATAATAAATTATATGACTGCAGGGGGAAATAACCTTACTTAAAATTCAAAATGATAGTACTGCCCCACTCTGATTTAGCAAGGAACATCTTGCCGCTAAATGGCAGAACTGCCAAGAATGTCAGTCTATTTTTTTACACTGAATTTCTTCATCCAAGCATCTGCCAGAGTGGGAAGAGGCAAAGGTGTGAGAATCTGGAGAGTCAGAAAAGAATCAAAGTGAGGTTTAGATGGGAAGTAAAAAGAGAAAAATGTCACTGGAAAAAATACCAGAAATAGGCAACTTAGAGAAAATGCAAAAAAGGAGCTAATTCCAGAGGCAAGCTTTGTGTGAGCATAGATACATGATTTAAGAGAAATTGGGGCAGATGCTCTATCAGACAGTGAACTTTGGCTTCAAGAGATACTGTTGGGCACTAATATGAACTTCATTCTTAAATTTCAAAGGTATGTGGTGATTCTCAAAAAGTCCTACCAGAGTGCTTCATTCAATCCAATTCTAAAAGTTCCAGTTAAACAACTACTCTGTGCCTGGCATTATGAATGAGTAAGTACACACTTATGCATGCCAAGTGTGCTAACGTCCCTGCTTTCAGAAAACTTATGTTCTAATGGAGGAGACAGACATATATTTGGGAATGGTAATAGAGAACTGTGTGTAGAGAAATTACAGGGATGGTGATTTGATCCACAAGGCAATAAACAGGTCTCTTCTCTGGACAATGGTAGCACACAGGTATCAGTAGGAGATAATGTTCATGTGATTACTGAGCAGGGGGAGAAGGATGGCTAGATGGGAAGCAAAGCAGGTCTAGCTGGATTTGGTAATAAGTTCCTACCTTTAAGAAGCTTGTGTTATTTTCAGCGAATCAATATGTACACAAATAAGAAAATACAAAATAAACAGTCATTCCAGTGAAGGTGCTCGAGCAGAAGGAATTTCTAACTGGGGGGATAAGGAAATAACTAGTGTAGAAAGCAGCACTAGAGCCGAGCCCTAAAGGGAGCAAGTGATTCCAAAAGAAGAGGTATGGGGAAGAGAATATTTTCCACATGGGAGAGAGCCTGTGCAGACACTCTACAGAGGGAGGAGGTGGAATGCAGGAAAAAAGGAAACAGTCTAATTTGGCTCAAATCTGTGCATGTGAAGGGGAGTGAGAGGTAGTAGGGCTAGATTCTATAATGTTGGCCTACAGATATATTCTGAAGGGTTTTAAAAGCCAAACAGGAGTTTGTGTTTGATCCTAAATGCAACAGGGAGCCACTAAAGGTTCCTGAGAGGAGAGTGACATGGTCAGATCAATTTCATAACAACATTAAGGATATGCTAACAAAGGGTGATATTGGAGGCAGGGAGACCAATTAAGAGGTTGTTATAATTCAGGCAAGAGGTGTATATGCCTTGACTACAAGAAGAAGGGGACAGATACAAGAGCTATTGTAGAAGGAGAATCAATACTTGCCAATTGAATGGATATGGTAGGAAAAGGATGAGAAACAGCATGAGAAAATAATTACATTTCAACTGCAGTAAATGAGTAGTTCCTGATATGAGGTTATTCCTGAAAGAGCTGTTTACATATACTAAGACTAAGCTGTTTACATATACTGACTTTCCTGGAAAAAAAATTAAAATGACTACCAAATTAGAATAAAAATGAGAAGATACAGTGTATAACTAAGGCAATATCAAATAGACACATGTAAACAAGCTGTTGATTACTAAAAATGAGAAATGGACAAGAGAACAGATAACTGATTATCAGTATTTCCTAAGGAAGATAGTGACCAAAACCAGGAAAGCAAAAAAACTCAGAAACAACCATAACCATCAAACATTATCTTACCAAGTGGAAAGATATGGCAGTCAAGGGCAGTCACAACTTAGAACACATCAGTTGTAAAACCTTACTGAGAAGAATGTTGGATGATTATGAATAATATCATCTCCAGGAAAAATAAGCAGTGGAGAGAAAAAAAATTTTTAAAGAAAGCTTGATTAAAAAAACTAAGCAAAATAAAGGATGAACAAAAAAGCATTTATTTAGCACTTTCTATGTGCTAGGAACTGTACCAAGCACTAGGAATGCAAATATAAGCTAGCAAAACAGACTGCCCCAAGAAATTAACATTCTAATAGTCAAGGACAACATATAAATGGGTACTAGAGTTGGGAAGAAGGAAAAGAAGGAGGTCCAGAGAGCCAGCAGCATGATTTGGAAATGGAGGGGATAAAACTGGAGAGATGACAATGACTTAAAAAAATACATTAATTTGTGACAAGATTTCTTATAATAAATTCCTTTCTTCAGCAAGGGCAGAACCAACATATTTGAATTTTAACATTACAAGAATAGGTAGAAAGAGCACTAAAGAAAACAAAAAAGAGAAGAGCAGTTGAAAAAACCAAGTCTACTCAGAGAAGGTCCATGCTGAAGATGACACAGTTTTGAGGATTGAAAGACTTGATCCTCAAAATATTTGAAAAAAATATTTTGATACTGTTGGGGGAGGAAGGGAGCAGGCTTTCAAAGGATCACAGGACAACACATTTAAAATTACAAGAGACCTCAGAGGTCACCTTGTTCAATACCATTTCACAGGGGCAATTCTGTATCAGGAGATAGAGAGTCAAGCCTGGAGATTGGAAGTCCTGGGTTCAAATTTGGGTTCAGTCACTTCCTAGCTGTGTGACCATGGGTAAGTCACTTAACCTCAACTGCCTAGCCCTTAGTACTCTTCTGCCTTGGAACCAATACTTAGTATTGATTCTAAGACAGAAGGTAAAGATGTAAAGATAAACAACCCCCCCACCATTTCACAGATATGGAAATTAAAGGCTAGAGGTGACTTGCCCAAGGTCACACAAGTTGGAAGCAGCATCTCAGGGATCCTAACCCCAGAATTCAGGTCCAATACTCTTTTCACTACAATTCTCTATTAAAGGGCTTTTATCTTTCTAAAGCTCCTGAACACTGACTAGATCTCTCCGTTACCCTTTAATACACTCTATCCTAAAGTATAGTCTAACTCATGCTGTATTTCTTTAATGGACTATAAACTCCTTTAAGGGTTCATATTATTATTTTTAACTGTCTTGAACATAGTAGTCATGAACTCTTTCAGCTGACTTCCTCCATCATTCTTTATTATCAAACAAAAAAGGAAACACAGAAAATATCATTAATAACCAGCAATATAGCTAGTTTTCCACCCATACAAAATTTTCATGAGGATAATCACGAAAAGATATCTTTGTTTAAATTATGACAAAGGAATAAGTAGGCAGGAACAAATGATATTTACAGTAAACAACATCTTTATGATCAATTACCTGAAAGGTTTAGGAAATATAAGATACCAAGGTATTTATAGCTTGTTGACTACAAAAATAATTTTATCTAACAGAGGAAAACAAAATTTAAAGGCTTTCCCCCCCTTGGATAAGATTTGCATATGTCCAAAATATATGAGTCTTTGAAAGATGTACCAATTTGGTTCTGATGACTCTCTGATTATCAATACTAAGCAAGGCATAAATCAAGAAAATGTATGCTTTCTAAATGTACAGAAAGCATGACCAATGCAGCATACACACAGATAGTACAGGTTTCCAGATCTCCTTACTTAGAAATGCCACTGTGTATAGATCCTCATTGCTCAAGAGTCTGGCCTAATTATTCACAATGGGGGAAAATAAGAGAATGAACAATATGTATTTTCCAGATAATGATATGCATCTAGATGGACCTTGCCTAAATCTTTCTCAGATGCCAAATTAATGAATTTTTAAAAGCAGGGCCAGAACTAAGAAAATGGGCTAGAATACTTTTGGGAATCAGAGTAGTGCTTCTAAATCCCCTTAAGTTTTTCTGAAATAAAGGCTGATCTTTTTACCAGCAGTATTCTTCTGGTGATGTCAGGCAACGAATCATAGAATAACACAACCTCCAAAGAAGTAAAGTTGAGGGCCACTCAGAAAAAAGATGAAGAGGTATGGAGTGAGGGTGAACTGTAACACTAAAGAACTTGTCACAGGAAGAGTAACACAAAGTATATCCTCACTGACATCTACATCTAGAAGTGAAGGTGAGGCAATCTTGAGCAAGCCAAACTACAACACCTAATCTCAGATTTCAATGGAGATAGCCCAAGATTTTGAGCTCCTTCCCCAAATGCCACCAGCCCTGGTTCTAGCACAGACAACATAGCCATCCCTGAGAAGGGACCCATCTCCCCTTAGTACTACCAAAACAAACTGTTGACTAATTCCCACCAATGTTAGATAATCAAGAGTCTTGGGAAATGCAGCATGTCACAGATCTCTCTTTCTAACCTTGCTCCCAAATCTATCTTCCTGAGAAAAAATCCTTGTGAAGATGTGGACTAGCAAATGTTTCCTAGCTAGCATTAGAGCTAAGTGACTTGCCCACGGTCACCCAGCTAGGAAATGACTGAGGCCAGATTTTAATCCAGAACCTCCTGTCTCTAAGTCTGACTCTCAATCCACCGAGTCACCCAGGTGCCCCCTCATTATTTCTTTGTATTTTGAAGAAAGGGGTGCATTATGATACAACAGTTATGAAAAAAAGGCATTTACATTATAGTGCCAGAGTAGGAGAGGTTCAATTGAAATGTGCAATTTTCTATAGAACTTGTAAACATAAAGGCATGGAAAAAATAAATCTGCATAAAAAGAAAAAGCTGCTGTCTCAGCAAAGGTGATTCACTTTTTGTGGCCTCAGTTTCCTCACTTATACAAAGAAGGAGTTATAATTACAATTGTAATCTGTAAAGTCTTCTCCAGCTCTAAATCCTATGGCTCATATCTTTCTAAAAAGATATTTTTCAGCAAAAAATCAAAATGACCTCACCAAGGTTTCAACATCAGAAAACACAGTAATTCAAAAGGAAGAGACAACAACTTTGCTTTCTCTACATCAGCAATCCTTAGTCTTTCTTTTTTTTTTGAATTTCATTTTTTTAAATATATTTTATTTGATCATTTCCAAGCATTATTCGTTAAAGACATAGATCATTTTCTTCCCCACCCCCACCCCCCATAGCCAACGTGTAAATCCACTGGGCATTAGATGTTTTCTTGATTTGAACCCATTGCTTTGTTGATAATATTTGCATTAGAGTGTTCATTTAGAGTCTCTCCTCTGTCATGTCCCCTCAACCGCTGTATTCAGGCAGTTTCTTTTCCTCGGTGTTTCCACTCCCATAGTTTATCCTTTGCTTATGAATAGTGTTTTTTTCTCCTGGATCCCTGCAAATTGTTCAGGGACATTACACCGCCACTAATGGAGATGTCCATTACGTTCGATTATACCACAGTGTATTAGTCTCTGTGTACAATGTTCTCCTGGTTCTGCTCCTCTCGCTCTGCATCACTTCCTGGAGGTTGTTCCAGTCTCCATGGAACTCCTCCACTTTATTATTCCTTTTAGCACAATAGTATTCCATCACCAACATATACCACAATTTGCTCAGCCATTCCCCAATTGATGGGCATCCCCTCGTTTTCCAGTTTTTGGCCACCACAAAGAGCGCAGCTATGAATATTTTTGTACAAGTCTTTTTGTCCATTATCTCTTTGGGGTACAGACTCAGCAGTGCTATGGCTGGATCAAAGGGTAGATATTCTTTTGTCGCCCTTTGGGCATAGTTCCAAATTGCCCTCCAGAATGGTTGGATCAGTTCACAACTCCACCAGCAATGAATTAATGTCCCTACTTGGCCACATCCCCTCCAGCATTCATTACTTTCCTTTGCTGTTATGTTGGCCAATCTGCTAGGTGTGAGGTGATACCTCAGAGTTGTTTTGATTTGCATCTCTCTGATTATAAGAGATTTAGAACACTTCTTCATCTTAGTCTTTCTTAAATAACCCCAGTCCCATGTTCTAAATAACACGGAGCTGATACCCTAACCCTTGGAAAACAGAAAAAAGTGGAATGTGTAAATGTATGTATATTGCATATATGCCATTTGTGGGATAGGCTTTGGGAGCCAGGTGAGGGGATGGGAATACTAAAGTCAATCAATGGTGAGATATCAGAACCTGGTATTAATTCTCTATTGACTTTAAATCTAATGTGCTATATGTCAAGCATCTTCAACTTATGCCATTGTGTGACTCTAGGCTGAATTGGGAATTAAGGGAAGTCCCCATTTAGCTTCCAAGGTTGTTCCCAGAAAAGTTGCTGAGTTCCATCCATACTATCTATTATGTCAATTGGCTCCTCATAATAATTAAAAAGCTACTTATTCCCTGCAGTAAGAGATGTGGAGCTAGAAGGGAGCTTAGAGGCTCTCTGGTTCAATCCTATCATTTTATAGAATAAAGACACATTTTTATGTAATTTTAGAGAATAAAGAATGCAGCGATGCCCACAGTCACACAATGTAGTAAGCAGCAAAGGTGGTATTTGAACCATGGTGATATGATTCCAAATCCATTATTCCCTTGATACATTATCACAATACCTCTCTCATAAGGCTCAGTGACATGTCTGCCCAGGTTTCATTTTGTGACATCTGGTTAATAGTTGCTACAAGCCTTCTAATGATGTATATAAGGTTGTGTTTTTTGGAAATTTTAAAATTACATGTGTCATCCTCTCTAGGAATGCAAAATGAACTGATATTACTTGTTAGAGAATGTGTGTGTGTGTATACTACTTCTCTAGCAGGCATTATCACTTATATATACACATACATACATTTGCACATTGTTGAATTAATAATTAAAACCTTCCCCCCCTCAACTTGAGATCTCTGTACATTATAAGTTTCTTCCTTGTCACAAAGAGAACCCAAGTTGGTATTTATATAGAGAATCACAAGCTGTAATCACCTCTATCAAAAGGGCCTTTGATCTCTCACTTCACAGAACAACTCAAAGGCCATTCTCCTGGCATTGGCCAGGCAATTAAGAGTTGAAACTCTCTAGGAATATTTGCGCCTATATTAATTGATTATTGTCCTATATGATAGAGGTTCTCAAAGTGCATTTCACAGCAGTGCCCAAGTATTGTTAAGAATGCCAGGAAAATCCTCCCTTCCCCATACCTCCACCTTCCTCAACTTAGCCACCTACTCTTTTGGGATTTGTATGGGGAAAATCACAAGGACACCTCTACCCCAGCTGCAGGGAATGTGGGGAAGAAAAGAAAAAAGAAAAAGAGAGAGAGAGACACACACACACACACACACACACACACACGCATGCACACACACACACGCATGCACACACAGGATGAGGGGAGGAAAGGCAGAGGAATCCCAAGGACCTACTGTTGAGTCTACAGGTCTAAGTGTATGGAATTCTTCTTTGTTGACCATTTCAGTTGTCAATATTATGTTACAAATCTTCACAGCAAAGAATTCTGTGCCATGAACCAAAAACAAAACAATAGCCCCAATCCAATGCTGTAGTAGGCTTATGAAATTTTCATTGCCTGCTACTCCCTTCTCATTTTAACCCCAAAATCCAGAAGAGAAAGTCTTTCAACTTCCCAATTATGACTTCATGGCCCCAAAACACCCAGATACCACTGGTGAGATCTTTTGCATGCCCTGGCTGGCAGACCTGAAGCCAAAGGGAGAATGCTACATTTCTCATCCCCCTCTACAAATTATTGCTCAAAGATCCCAGAGCTTCTATTTGGAAGTAGAGCTAACATAACATTTTGATTCCTATCAGTAATCACCCTGACCCTAGTGTTTCTGGAACCCATCAGAGATGGGATGTGTACTTTTCCCAGTATAAAAAAGGAGAGTTGGGAAACCTTCTCAAGAGATGCCATACTACCACCCCGATCAAGGCATACACTTGTACATTTGCAGTATGCTTTCCCTACTCCAGTCCTTCCCAAGGTCTCCATTAGATGTACAGAATATTCTTTAACAAACCTCACTAGGACACAAAATCTTGTGCCAGACTTTTTGTCTATTTCCCTCCCTGGTACAGAGGTTGATTTGCCCCTACAATCTCTCCTTTTTGCCTTTGCTTTCAAATACAGGAGTTGAAATGGGTATTTAAAAACTAATTACAAAGCAGCTAAAAATTAATCACAGCTCAACAGACAGAGAGCCAGGCCTGAAGTTGGGAGGACTCAGATTCAAATCTAGACTCAGACACTTCCTGGCTGAGTGACTTTGGGCAAGTCAACCCCATTTAACCCCAAATGCCTAGGTTTTAAAAGCTTTTCTACTTTGAAGCCTATACACTGATTCTAAGACAGAATGTAAGGGTTAAAAAAAACAACAACAACCACTTAATCACAACTTCTCATTTTAAAGGCAGAGGAAGAAATAAGCATTTATCATGTGCCAGGGCACTGTGCTAAGCACTTTACAAATATTATTTCATTTGCTCCTGACAACTGCAAGGTTGATGCTGTTATTATTTTCACTTTACAGCTGGGGAAATTGAGGCAACAATTAAGTGATCTGACCCAGGATCTCATTGTTTGGAAGTGTCTGAGGCTGAATTTGAACTAAGGTCTTCTTGACTACAGGCAAAACCCACCACCTCACACAAATAACCTTTATTCAAATTGTTGTGGTGAATAGCCCAAATTCCCTAATCTGTAAAGCACAGGTAGCATAAATGCTAGAGTAATAGGCTTGGAGTTAGGGATCATGGGTTTGAATCAAAGCTCTCACATTTATTAGCTGTTGACTGTAGGCAATTCACAAGGCACTGCCTAATAAATGACTGTAGAATTGGAAAGTAGGAGAACTGGTAGGAAATAAAAAGAAATTAAGTCTAGAGGGAACAGGTAAATTTACTTTTCAGCAGGTAGTAGAGCCCAAGGGGAGATAGCTAAAAGACTCCTACAGATGTAATGCTGGATAAAGGATGAAAGGTTTAGGGACTCATTCATGCACAAATAGCACTGTCACACCCACTTATTCATAGGTCAGATTTCTGACAATCTGCACCACCTAGAACAACAAATAAGGAAGGAAAAGGGCGGGGAAAGGGTAGAAAAGAAGGGAAAAGAAGGAAAGAGGAAGAGGAAGAGGAGGAATAAAAAAAAAGAAAGGAGAGAGGGAACTCAACTGAAGTAGCTGTCACAAAGACAACCACAGAAGGAAAGATTTCACATAGAATTTACTGACTTGCAGTCTATATATAAAGATCCAAATATTTTGTGAGCTCATTTCCCCACCAAAGTAGATCAAAATAGATTTTTTTTAAATTAGAAGGTAGAGGTCTATAAGAAGCAGGCCTACTGACAGTAAGTGTAGCAGCAATAATAAAAGAGAAGACAGGATAACTACTGTATTATAGCCCAGCACAATAATGAATGGTTATAATGATGACTGAGTCATCAAGAAAATGTTAAATTATGTTTTATAAACTCTGCTTAAGAAAGCAAGAATAGAAATACGTTTTAGAAATGTTTTTTTAAAAAGGTAAAAAAAATTTTTTAAACAATTTTGAGAAATACATTTCAGGATCTATAAATGGCTTCTGAAATTGAAATTTTAACTGCAGAAAACAACAACTCTGAATCCCTGCAGTTAAACATGTGAATAAATGTTATATATAAGAAAGAGGAGAATTTAGTTCTTTGGACAATTAGTACTAACACAGTTATCATTTTATAATATTCTCAAATAGCACGGGAACTAGGTAGTACAATTATTATTCCCATTTAACAAATGAGGAAACTGAAGCCCAGATAAACATGAAAAACTTGTACTCCTCCCTATTTATTGTATTTGGGAAGTTCCTTGGTCAATGGAGCTACAAGTGCTTTCCTGTGAAAGAATCAAGTTCAACCACTCAAGGAAATGAAAGCAAAGTTCATGCACCGAGAAGCAAAGCCATAAATCACTTGGGCCTCACTTAAACAGTACCTTCCAGTGCTTAGAGAGCCTGGCACAGTAGGAACTTAATAAATGTTCACTGACTGACTGATAGCACCTGAAAAATGAACACTTGTCCCTGAGGAGAAGAAAAAAGTAAAACTCCTACTAGCAGTGACAGACAGGCTTTCCACACAAAACTAGTTTTTTCTTCTCACCTTTGCTTTCAAATTTACGAGAATTAACAAACTGCAGCAATCTAATTCAGTGACAATTATGAAGTGCCTACAATGCATCACAGGGCAGCTAGGTGGAACAGTGGATGGAGTGCTGGGCCAGAAGTCAGGAAGACTCCTCTTCCTAAGACACTCCCTCAGACATTTACTAGTGGTGAGACCCCAGGCAAGTCACTTAACTGTTTTCTTCATTTCCTCATCTGGAAGCTGAGCTGGAGAAGGAAACTGCAAACCACTCCACAATCTTTGCCAAGAAAACCCCAAATGAGGTCATGAAGAGTCAGACTGGAGTGAAATGACTGAACAACAACAATGTACTAGGCGCATATTTGGTTATTCAAAACATGTAAAAAGACAAATAATTTAATAAAATCATATTTTAAAGTTGTCTTAAAAGGAAAACATTCCTCCAAAAGAGAAATCCATGGATTCTTAATATTTTAAATAAAGGTTTTAAAGTTTCTACCGAGTTGTGGCAAAAGAAAAGTGAAACAGCAAATGACAACTAAAATAAAAATTCTTATTCTAATAATCGCCACAGACAGCTGGGTGGCACAATGTGGGGTATGAGTGTTGGGCTGGGCCTGGAGTTAGGAAAACTATCTTCTTCCTGAGAAGAAGCTTCTGGGAGATGAGCTGGAGAAGGAAATGGCAAACTCGTTTCAAGAAAGCTCCATTCGTTTTTGAGTCAGAAACAACTAAAAAACTACTGAATAAGAAGGATAACGGCCATATGTCCTAGAAGATAACTCCCCACATAGCTGCCAAACTGATATTCCTAAAACAGATCTGAACTTATCGTTATCCTATTCAATATTCTTCTGTGGCTCTATTATCTCTAGGATAAAACACTGATAAAACCCTCCACGCTTTGGTTTCATCCACCTTTTCGGTATATTCTTCTTCTGCTTACTTATTCCCCACTTCAGCCAAACTGGTCAGCTAGCTATTCCCTATACTACTCTATTTTCTGCCTTCTTTCACTAGGCTTCCATTTGATATGTTCTACCTTTTCTCCCCTCTCCTTCCCTCCTCAGGCTGGACTACCTCCTATAAAAAGATTTTTCTTATCTTTGCAGTGACTGTGTTCTCCTTCAAACATTATTTTGTATATATTTTATATTTACTTGTCTGTAGATATACATGTTATACCTCACTCCTAAAACTTAAGTGCCTGAAAGGCAGAGACTCTTTTTTCTTTGTATCCCCAGTAAATGTATATATTATAGGCATTAACAGATGTTTATTAAATTTTTTTCAAAAAGAGCAATTCTAGGAAGTCATCCATAGACTACAGAAACAGCTATTGAAATTCATTACACAATCATTTATTGGGCTCTATACTGGGGTGGGGGTAAGGGAAATAGATTAACACATGACACCTTTCCTCATCTAAATCTTAGGAGAAAATATGGCTTATTTCTTTCTCTGGAGCTATGTCTCATTAAGAAGTTTTTCAACTGTCAGAATATTCTTTATTCCATCTTGTTATAATAACTAAGGTTTCTATCAGAATTTTTAAAAATTTTAATATGAATTTAGTCATCAACATAAACATACGAAGGGCAAAAAAAAGATTGTACATTACTATTTATCTACTGTGTACTACTTAATTTTTTTTAAGTATAAACAAACTTTAACATGGTAATACCAACACTGTCATTCTTATATGGCTCTTATTCTGAATGTTCTTGTTTTCTTTTGTTGTTGTTGTTGTTTAATGTTTCACTGATATATCAGAATTTAGAGTGTTTATTAAATATAAACGGACAAAGATTTCAGAAAGAATTATTGACCAGGCCAAATTAAAAATTCAAATATTCTTCAGAGGCAAGAGTTAAGACCTATCAAATTAAAAATATAATATCTTAGCTGAGTCTAGAATGTTAATAACTGGTTTTCTCCACATAGCCAATACCATATAATCTTATACTCTTTCCTGCTCTGGCACTTTAAATTCTCCTATTTTTCCTTAATTTTGCTAGCTCATTTAATATCTTCTTCACTAACTTCTCTGTTTTCCCCTCATCCATTAATTATCAACAACTCTCTCAAGGCTTGGTCAATGTACTTTTTTCTCTCGCTTAGGAAATTCATATACTAGCTCTGTTTCAAAGATCATTTACATGTAGATAATTCCTAGAGCCATCACTTGAACCTTGACCTCTTATTCTTTCTAGCTCATTTTTTTCTGACTACACGATATTCCCACCTGAATTGTCTTACTGTGTAAACCTTAAAATTCCTTAGACTTATAAATGTTGGAAATTTCACCATTGGGAAATTTCATACTTGGAAAATTTCTTACTGATAGTCTATTGGAATGTGAACCCCATTGGCATGGGAGGTTCCTCCTCCTCCCTTCTTAAGATTACTTTAGGACAGAAACCTTTTGCTGAACAATGGAAAGGACTTTGACCTATGCTTAAGCATAGAACAGGAATTTCTTTGAGTCATGATTGATTTTAGAATTGATACAATGGAGATACTTGGAATCAATCTCCACCCTACTCAGTCCTAACAGGATTGAGTAAGGGCTGCAGCCTAGATCAAAATTTAATTATTCCAATCTCTACCCTACTCAGGTTAACAGGATTTAGGAAGGGCTGTAGCAAAGGATCAAAGATTTAATTATTTGAAAATATGACCTTCAACAGACATGTGCAAAGCCAGAGACCTCTGGGTGGTCCTGGGTTAAGCTAGAGCCTCCATTGGCACAGGGAAATTGATGGACAGTGATTGGTAGATGTGAGAACTGAGGGGAGGGAACTTGGATGGTTTCCTTAGAGGGGTCTGAAGACTCAGGGTGGTGGTTGAGGAGTTTGTCTGAGTGGTTGGAGTGTGCTCTGAGAAGCTTGCTCTGAAGGAAGCTGAAGGTGGGGGCCTCTGAGACTGTTTCTCCATTTTAGTCACGTGAGTAATAGGGACTGATCTCTTTTCTTTGCCCCAGCTATCTAAGGGCTTGGGCCTTTTGGCCCAGCCTAAACAGAAGGGGTATTTAAGCCCTATTCCCTTCTCTCCCTTTGCTCTCTCTCTATCTCTAATTCCTTTCTTCCTCCTGTTGTAATTAAACTCCATAAAAGATTGACTGCTGAGTTGAGTTTTCATTTTGGAATTACATAGCTGAATTCCTTGGCGACCTTAAATTAATATATATCAGTCTTTTAAAGTGATTTCCTTGTCACACTGTCACCTATAACTATGTTTTAAAATGAACTCCTATTCAATCTTCCCAAAATTTCTCATTCTCATCTGCAACACCAAAGTTCTTGGTTAAGCATTATCTATAATGAAATGAAGATGTAATTATTAAGCCTCTACTCTCTATCCAAGATGATGCTAGGCAAAGTAGAAAACAACAACAAAAAAAAGATGAAGGAAAAGTGCATTGGACTGGAAATCAGGAGCTCTAGGGTTCTGTCCAGATTCTGCTACTGACAAGCTGTATGATGCTCTAAGCTCAAAAACTTCTATAATTTCTGACCTTAAAATGAAATCAGTGTGGGGCAATTATGCTGCACAGAGCCAAGCCTGGAGTCAATAGGCCCTCGGTTCAAATCCTGCCTCAGATATTTCCTAGTTGTATAACCTTGGACAAGTCACTTAATCCAGAATGCCTAGCCCTTGCCACTTTTTTGTCTTAGAATTGATACTAAAACAGAAGGTATGGGTAAAACAACAACAACAACACATGAAATTAATGCATTCAGTTTAGTTTCATAACTAAAATTTAGTTAGGTGAGAAAATAAGTGAACAACACAGGACAGAAAATAAGCATAAAATTGCACAATGCATGTACTAAGTACCATGGCTCAAATCCATGCTAATTCTTCTGATATTTTTTTTTTTATTTGCAGTTTACACCTAAAGGCAGAAGAATGAAAGTTCTGGAACTAAAGTCATAATAGGGAAACACAGTCAGAATAATCCTTCCCAACTCCCAGAACTTAGGTGGAAGTTCTTCAAAGCTAAACAAATAACAAGGGTGTAATGAGAAAGAACATTGGGCTAGGATCAAAAGACAACTACTAATGTTTTAATAGGTTTGCCACTAGATAGTTGCCACTCTGCCACTAACTACTTATGTGGCCTTGGGGCAAGCCTCTTTGACCACAGTCTCCACATTTATAAAATGCAGGAGTTATACTGGTACCACAGAAACATAGAACTAAATTCCTGTCCAGCACTCAAACTTTCTGATTCACTCTATCGCTGTTTCAATGGCCTGCCACTTATCCACATTAATATTATTTAGACAATTTAAGCAGATGAACAAATAATAAACAACTAATTTACTTCTCTATATCTGAATTTCCTGAGTTATTAAGCAATAGCAGTTTACTTGCTGTTTGTTATGAAGTGCACAAATGTACTGCAAAGAGCTAAAAAACAAGACACTAACAAGTGCTGGAGCATAATTGCCAAAATGACCTATAGGTTCTTTCAAATCAAAGTGGGCCACTGAGACATGACTTCAATGTTAAGATAATTCAAAAGTTTAAAGTGCAAAATTTCTGATAGTTTACAATGTGTTTGAAATAAAATCATAGTTAAGAGGTAGTCTATATACATATTACTGGAAGATCAATTCAGTGATTAGACAGATCACCCCCACACACACACACATACACACACAGAGTCTTATATAGGGAATAGATTCCAAATTTCTTTTTCCTCCCATTCATTCCTTATAAAGGAAGCATTCAGAGGAGGGGGCCAAACAGGAAGAGATATAGCAACAAAATCCTATTTATGGGACAGGTAGGGAAGAATATTTGGAGAAGAAAAATAGAATGAAATGGACATTTGATCAAATTTAAACAAGAACCGATTCCAAAGTCCCTGAATACAAGACTAATTTTTTTTTAAAAAGACTGAACTTTCATTTCCAGGAGCATCGGTATTAATAATTCTCTTACTTCAGTAAATGGCTCCGTGATCCTAAAAGACACAGTATACAAATTCTCAGAGGGTTCAAATATATTATGCAAATTAAATATTAAATTTAATTTATGACTTTGAAACATCTTCTGTGGATAGGTACATATTCTATTTCTCCTCACAAGTTTTATGTTTTTGTCCAAAGTAATTTAATTATTAAAGTGAAATTATTCAAATTTCATTGAACTTAAATTTAGGGGGAATAGAGAAAAAAGGTGATATTTTGTTATTCATCTTAAGTTGGTGTTCTTTTATATGGAGAACTTCAAAATATGTACCAGGGAGTTTGTTTTTGTTGCCTAGATTAGCTTAAAATAATGTGTCGTGTTTATCATGGTCAAGCTCATAATAAAAAGAAAAATGACCCAAAAGATTACATTGAAAACTGATCTTAGATCATACAAATACTGGGATTTTAACAAGGATAGTAAACAAAATTATAAAAACAAGTTTTGAGTGAATTTTTTTTTTTGGTTTCTCCAGTATATAAAGTGGCCCTTTAATTAAAAAACTCACACTCAAATCAGAGCCATTCTACCATTCCCTTTATCTAAATATTTCATAAGAACATTTTATTATTACTTACTTTTGAAAAATCAATGTGTTATCTAATTCTATGAAATTTAAACAAAAGAATTGCATTTGGCCAAAGTTGCCCATGCCTCTGTTGGATTTTGGCCTGATTCCCCTATTTTACTCATTTCCTCCTGTCTCTTGAAGAAATAAAATGTGACTGCTAAAAGGATATATTAAGCAAAACAAGCACAACAGATGAAAAAATTGGAAAATGACCAAAGAGTAATTTTATTCATTACAAATTAGTCTCTGTTCCAAAGCATTACAGGATTACTGGGACGATCAAATAAGATAATGCCTATAAATAATCACTACATAAATGTGAGCTATTATTATTAGAACATGGAATCCTTGAGGGCAAGGAGTCTCACCGTTAGTATTTATATCTCCACCATATTACCAGGAATATCCTTCCTAGGTACTTAAATATGAATGATAATTGGTTGGTTGATTTGTAGGCCTTAAAGCATGTTAGGCTATTTATTAACTAAGATCCTTAGCTGTTGCTTTTTTTTCTTTCTTTTTGTTTTTGTATTTAATTGATGGAGGCCTGGAGAACACATTTGAGTTATCAGCTAATGTAGAAATCTGGCAACTAGGAGCTTAAGAGAATTCAAAAACTGAAAACATGGTGAGAAATGCTCTAGGACAGTAATGGTGAATCCTTTAGAGATCATGTGCCATGCCCCACCCCCAAAACTGATGCTGTGCATCCCCTCCCCCCCACCTTACCCCAGACAGGGGAGGGAGAAAGAGAGGGAAGGTGGCCT
Source organism: Monodelphis domestica (assembly GCF_027887165.1). Classification (NCBI taxonomy): domain Eukaryota; kingdom Metazoa; phylum Chordata; class Mammalia; order Didelphimorphia; family Didelphidae; genus Monodelphis; species Monodelphis domestica. The sequence goes on along the minus strand of NC_077227.1, from coordinate 258,375,777 downwards.
GAGTGCTCCACTTAGGGTGAAGAGTAAGAGCAGAGGGGCAAGGAGGCTCAGTGGAGAGGGGGAAGGGAGCAGCTCCGTCCAAGTCCCTCTGCCTTTCTAGTAACTAACTCTGCTGGGTATCCACAGAGAGGTCTCTGTGTGCCATCTTTGGCACACATTCCAAAGGTTTGCCATCATGGCTCTAGGAGAAAGTATCAGAATATGAGCAAAAACATTTACTTTCTAGAGAAATTGTTGACAGTAAGTAGGATGTATATGATAATATTTCTAGGACTAAAAATAGTTTTTATTAACATATAACAAAAGAAATGGAAATTAAATAAATGCTCATCAATAGAAGAATTGTTAAAGTAATTATGTTGCTATATGAAGGTGATGGGATGCCATTATTTCAGAGAAATATGGGAAAACTTAAATGAACTGATTCAGAGAAAAAGGCCAGGAGAACATACAACTTCAACAATATAAATGAAACACAACACTAAAAGGAAACTAAACTCGTATTAAAGACAATGAAGAATAGTTGGGGAAGTTAATAACTAACCCACCTCCTCCTCTTAGGAGAGGTAAGAAACTACTGGTGCAGAAGATTGCACATGTTTTAAGATGCAGTCACCCTGTTCAATGGTTTAATTGTTTCTTTTTAATTTTTTTAACCCTTTCCTTCTATCTTAGAATCCATAATAAGCATAGGTTCCAAGGCAGAAAAATGGCAAGGGGTAAGCAAACCACACTGACTTGCCAGGGTCACACAGCTAGAAAGTGTCTGGAACCAAATATGAACTCAGGATCCCCTCTCTCCAGGCCTGGCTCTCTCTCTTACTGAGCCATCTAGCTGCATCTGACTTGTTCCTTCATTGCAAGAGAATTCTACAGGGAAGGGGGATATTAAGAAAACGTCTTTTATTCTTCACACTCGACGTTAAAATAAAGACAGCATACAATATGTCAATTTGGTCAGAGGTTCATACCAACTTTTTTCTGAACAAACAAAAAGTTCCTATGAAATTTTATTTTGGGAAAAATAAAAATTTCCTAAGAAAGTAATATTTCTTCTAAATAAAAATCCTTCCACCAATAACTTCAATATGTCCTCCACATCTAAAGTTAACTAGGGCTGAACTTAGGTAAAAATACACATAACAAAAATGCATCATAGCACACTCATTTTCAAATTCCTTTTAAATATCATCTGTCTTAACAAGCAGATTTTAATCAAACAACAATTGTACAATGCATTTCCTCTACTTAGTCCAATATCCTTCTTTATTCCCCACCAGAGACAAAGAAGCTGATTGAATGAGGTTATCATTCCAGAGATGTTTCTCTTGTCAGCATCAAGTGGGTCAGTTTTCTGTTCTAGTGGGTGTTTTGTCAATAAGTTCTGTTAGAACACAGCAGCTACTCTGCCTGATAAACACACACTACCAAAAAGTGTCTTTAGGATTGCTAACCAAATATTTATTGTGCCATTATGTCACAGAGAAACTCAGGGAAATTTAAAGAGCCATTACTTTTTAACTGAAGAATCTGAAGTTCAAAATCTTTTCTAGTTTTGAGACTTGACCTGTAATAATAATAAATATAATAATATAAAATAATACGTAACACACATAATATATTACATAATTATAAATGTTTGCACAATAGTATTATATAATTTGATCCCAGAATAGTGCCTGAAACAAAGTAGGCACTGAACAAATGCATCCTGAATGAATGATCGTGAGAAAGATATTACAAAAATATTACCTATTTTATAGCTACAGAAACGGAGTCAAAACAAAGTTGGGACTTGTGACTCATTATACAACAAATTTGGAGAGAAGGAAGCCTCAAAGATCAGGTTTGATTTATTTATCAGGACTAGGAATAGTAGAGAAAAGGGATTTGAGTCAAGAGATCTGACTTAAAATCCAAACTCTGCTATTTACTAGTTACATAAACTTTTAGTTAAGATCGTTGGGCCTCAGTTTCCTCATCTATAAAATTAGGAGTTTGGAACAGATATTATCCTCAAGATCCCCTTCTAACTATATATCACATGAACCTCCTCCATTGCTTTACTATGTGGCAGGCACAGTGTCAAATGCTGGAGACAAAAAAAGTAAAAGGTCCCCTTGCTTTCCAGAAGCTCACATTTGAGGGTTGAGGAGGGACAAATGCAAATAAGACAGATAAAAGATAAACTGGAGACAATCAATAGAGATTAGGAGAGACCCAAAAGCTTCATATGCACATCCTCAAATACCCTTGTAAACAAAACAAATAATCTATTCTGGAACATTATCACATAAAACCATAGCACCAAACTCCCTGCATCTGGTGTTGCCTGATTAAAAAAATTAAGTATTGAGACAGCTAGGTGATTCATGCCAGGCTTGGAGATGAGAGGCCCTCGGTTCAAATTTGCCCACAGATACTTCCTATCTGTGGATCCCTGGGCAAGTCCCCTGACTTCCAAAGGTCTAGCTCTTATTGTCTTCAGAAGATACTTAGCATTGATTCTAAGTTAGAAGTGTTTTTTTAAAAAGTATGTCTTAAAGATGCTATGCTGAATAATCAATGTCCAATCTATGTGGAAAAAATGTTCTCAAAACAAATACTTGAAGAAAGCAATCAAAACCATGTGAAACAGGATAAGGTATTTATCCTTGCTGTCATTTGGTCTGTTTTTGGATTTGCCCCAAAGATGCTTTCATGAAGATGAACTTAGGGGCAGCTGGGTGGCTCAGTGGATTGTAAGTCAGGCCTAGAGACAGGAGATCCTGGGTTCAAATCTAGCCATAGACACTTCCTAGCTGTGTGACTCTGGGCAAGTCACTTAACCCCCCTATTGCCTAGCCCTTACTGCTCTTCAGTCTTGGAACCAATATACAATATTGATTCTAAGATGGAAGGTAAGGTTTAAAAAAAAATGAGCTTATACCTCAGTACTCCTCAATTATACAAAGAAACCATTTTATCTCCCTGAACAAAAATCTCTTTATCAGTAAATATAAAAAAAAAAAACAATTGGACTGCAACCTATCCCAACACTATTGATATCTGAATTGCTTCAAATAGATAATGAAAAAATGAGAATAATAATAATTGATATCTGCAAATGTTTTATGTGCATTATATGACTTGATCTTCACAATCAACATGCATATTGTCTTCCCATATTTCAGAAGTCTTTGATTATCTTATAACTGCATGAATGTTCAATTCATCTAGGCAAATCTCTATGTTATTTTGTATAATGATATAAAACAGGATTATGGATTATAGAAGTCACTTAATATCCTAAATCAAGAACAGCTAACAAAAAGGGGAAAAAAAACTCATGTGAAATGAATAACAGTTACACTTTTGATTTCTAAAGTTATATAAATTGCTAGGTACAATGATTTGGCAAACTCTAGTAATGCCAAAATAAAATTAGCCCCTTGAGTCAAAGGTACTTCTAACAAACAATCAACAAGAAAATGCCATAAGTCATTGTGAAATGAAGGTTGGGACAACTGCCAGTTCTAATATTTGGAACTGGCCTTTAACTTAGCTACAAAAGCTAAATACACCAGGTGCCAATAAAAAGGACCAATTAAACAAGGGAAGACTGCTGAAATTATACTGCTTCTAACCAACACTTGTAAACTCTAGAGCCCAATCTAATAAACGCCTTTGAAATTAAAGGAGTTCCAGCTTACTATATTTAAGGCAAAAAGAATTCTAAGATTCATGCTAAGAGACTTGGGGGGTATTTCCCCTCTCTTTCTCTTTAGCATCATTGGGGAGGGGATAAGAGGTAAAGAGAAGCAAAATGAAACACAATGGGATGAAAAATGCTAAGAATGAAGGTGAGCCTTGATATAGGTATATTTTGTCTATGGCAATTTTTAAAAATAGGTAACATCAAAAATGAGATACAATCAAGCACTAAAATGAAGCTTTATTTTAGATTGTGATCATTATATGTGAAATTCAGCAATTGTTCTTTTTGAATGTTCTAGGCTTCTTTTTCAGAGAAAAATGCTGCAATTACTAAACATAAGTTGGACTAAATCACAGTTTACTGTCTCTTTAAATTAAATACAGAGACAAGGGCAGATTCATAAAGAGCTTACAGTACTTGAGCATGAAATGTATTTATTGCTAACACAATAATTTAGCAAAAATTGATTAATGCATTCTGCTACAGTCAAGAAAAATACAAAGATAAATCAATCATCTTATCCATATACCTCTAAAAGTGTGTGATTTAAGAGAAAGAATGTTCTGAGCATACCAATGTTAGGATAAACTGAGGAACTTAAGAATGCAGGTTAATACTCCAAGTCCATACCTACCCTAAATTATAGAGTACTCTGACAAAAACCAACAAAGCTATTACCCAAGTTCAGTTTTACAAGGACATGGAAAAAAGGATCCTACTAGGCATGCCTCATCAATGTTCACTATAGACAATACCAGGAAGTGGTCAACACCTTTATATAGTACTAATAAATGATCAGGAGAAAAGAATAGAAAACTTTGACTCAAAATAATTTTAAAATGCATAAAATATTTGAGACAGTATTGCAAGACACACTCAAAGGATGTACAAAACTACAACTCTAAAACATTCTGTATACAATAAAAGAACTATTAAATAATCTGAGATATGTGCATGTCAATATAATAAAAATAGTTTAAAATTAATTTATAGATTTAATGATATACCAATGAAGCTCCAAAGTTACTTGATAAAACTAGACAAAAATTCATGTTTGGTCACATTAATTTTAAGGTCAAAATTAATGTGGTTAAACATCACCAGATCTAAAACTACATTATAAGTAACAGTCATCAAACTATTTGGTAGGGGAACCTAGGTGGTTCAGTGGATAGAAAGCCAGGCTTAAAGATGGTAGGGTCCTAGGTTCAAATTTGACCTCAGACACTTCCTAGTTGCGTGACCCTGGGCAAGTTGAATAACAGCAATTCCCTAGGCCATACCACTCTTCTGCCTTGGAACCAATAACTTTGCATTCTAAGACAGAAGGTAAGGGTTAAAAAAACACAACAACAGCTATTTAGTAACTAATTGAAAAATATAAAATCTTGCAGAACAGACTAGAAAACAAAACTCAAAAATAAACACAGTGGTTTACTGTTTAATAAATCCAAGAACGTAAAAGTCTAAAGGAATTCCTATCTGTCAAGAACTGTTAGAAAAATGGGAAAACATTTTGGCAGAAAATAAATTTGGACCAGCATCTAGCATTGTATTATTAATAACCTCAAAAACAAATCTATCTAAATACAAAAGACCTCCTTCAGTGAGGGTTAGGGGTGGGGTTGGGGGTGGCAACAAAAGAAGGAAACTTTTGGATCTATAGAGAGGGGAAGACTTTGTAATTCAAAAAGGGTCTAAGAAGACTACAAAAGAAATTATTATATGTACAAAGTTTTATAAATACAAATCAAGGCAACAACAGTAAGATGAGAAATTGCTGAATAAGGAGAAATCTTCATTAATCTCTGAATAAGGTCAGATATACTATATGATAAAGTGATACAAATATGTAAGACTAAGGGACATCTCCAACTATTAAGTGGTCAAAATATAGTAGAAAAAACATCATTAAAATAAGAAATGAAAATTATCAACAGCCATCGAAAGGATATAGATTACTGGTAAGAGAAAAGACAAATAAAACAACTGGAATTTCACCTCATACATATCGATTATGCATAGATGATAAAAGATTGATATATTCCATGTTGGTAGAATTATGGAAAAACAGATAAACTAATACATTATTGTTATAGCTATGGAATGGACAAACCAATCAGTCAATCTAGGAAAACAAATTGGAACTATCTTAAGGAAATCACTAAATTTCATCTTGGGATCCCACCATTATATATATAAAATAAAATAAACCCGCATAAGTCATCAGCATTTATATATATCTCCAACCCATTTCAGTAGCAAGAATAAGAAAGAGAAATTCCATTTAAAATCACCCTAGACAATATAAAATACTTAGGAATCTATCTGCGGAGACAAACACAGGAACTATAGGAACACAACTACAAAACACTCTCCACACAATTAAAACTAGATCTAAACAATTGGAAAAAACATTGATTGCTCATGGGTGGGACGAGCTAACATAATAAAAATGACTATCCTACCCAAATTAATTTACTTATTTAGTTCCATACCCACTGAACTACCAAAAAACTTTTTTACTGAATTAGAAAAAAACATAAAGTTCGTTTGGAAGAACAAAAGATCAAGGATATCTAGGGAAATCATGAAAAAAATGCAAAGGAAGGAGGACTTGCAGTACCAGATGTCAAAATATACTATAAAGCAGCAGTCATCAAAACAATTCATTACTGGCTAAGAGACAGAAAGGAGGATCAGTGGAATAGACTTGGGGTAAATCACCTCAGCAAGACAGTCTATGATAAACCCAAAGATCCCAGTTTTGGGGACCAAAACCCACTTTTTGATAAAAAACTGCTGGGAAAATTGGAAGACAGCAAGAGAGAGATTAGGTTTGGATCAACATCTCACACCCTACACCAAGATAAACTCAGAATGGGTGATTGACCTGATTATAAAGAAGGAAACTATAAGCAAATTAGGCGAACACAGAATAGTATACTTGTCAGATCTTTGGGAAGGGAAAGACTTTAAAACCAAGCAAGAGCTAGAAAAAAATCACAAAATGTAAGAAATAATTTTGACTACATCAAATTAAAAAGGTTTTATACAAACAAAACTAACGCATCCAAACTCAGAAGGGAAGCAACAAACTGGGAAAGAATCTTCATTACAAAAACCTCTGACAAAGGTCTAATTACTCAAATTTATAAAGAGCTAAACCAATTGTACAAAAAAATCAAGCCATTCTCCAATTGATAAATGGGCAAGGGACATGAATAGGCAATTTTCAGTTAAATAAATCAAAACTATTAATAAGCACATAAAAAAGTGTTCTAAATCTCTTATAATCAAAGAGATGAAAATCAAAACAACTTCAAGGTATCACCTCACATCTAGCAGATTGTCTAACATGACAGCAAAGGAAAGTAATGAATGCTGGAGGGGATGTGGCAAAGTTGGGACATTAATTCATTGCTGGTGGAGCTGTGAACTGATCCAACCATTCTGGAGGGCAATTTGGAACTATGCCCAAAGGGTGATAAAAGACTGGCTGCCCTTTGATCGAGCCATAGCACTGCTGAGTTTGTGCCCCAAAAAGATAAAGAAAAAGACATGTACAAGAATATTCATAGCTGTGCTCTTTGTGGTAGCAAAAAATTGGAAAATGAGGGGATGCCCTTCAATTGGGGAATGGCTGAACAAATTGTGGTATATGTTGGTGATGGAATACTATTGTGCTCAAAGGACTAATAAAGTGGAGGAATTCCATGGGAACTGGAATGACCTCCAGGAATTGATGCAGAGTGAGAGGAGCAGAACCAGGAAAACACTGTACACAGAGACTGATACACTGTGGTACAATATAATGTAATGGACTGCTCCATTAGTGGCAATGCAATAACCCTGAACAACTTGGGGGAACCTATGAGGAAAACCACTGTGTCCACATCCAGAGGAAACACAGTGGGAGTAAAAATACCGAAGAAAAACAACTGCTTGAATACATGGGTCGAAGGGATATGGTTGGGGATGTGGACTCTAAATGAACATCCTAGTGTAAACAACCACATGGAAATAGGTTCTGATCAAGAACACAAGTAATACCCAATGAAATTGTGCCTTCATTGTGGGAAGAGTGGATGGAGGGGAAGGTGGGAAATAATGTGATTATTGAAACCAAGGAATAATGTTCTAAATTGACTAAATAAATTAATTCAAATGGGGAAAAAAAACAAAAACAAAACATGAATAGGGGCCAGCTGGATTCCTCAGTGGATAGAGCCAGGTCTGGAGTGAGAAAATTCTGGGTTCAAATATAGTCTTAGATATTTCTGAGCTGTATGTCCATGGGCAAGTCACTTAATCCCAATTACTCTTCTGCCTTGAATCCAATATTTAGTATCGATTCTAAGACAGAAAGTAAGGGTTAAAAAAAAGGAAGTTATGAATAGCAACAAAAGTGGAACCTATAGATCTCATAACTACAAAAGGTAACCAAAAGCAATATTGTAAGGCAACTAACTGTAGATTAAAGGCAATGACTACTACTGATTACAGGAGATGGTTAATGAAATACACTTCCCTCCTCTTTATAGAAATGTGGAGAACAAAAGTTATGGACTATTACATATGCTGTCAGACATGGCAGTTGTTTTTGCTTACCAGCTTTTTGAGGGGATGGAATTGGTACTATTGGTACTAAATGGTAATTGATAAAACTGACACATTAAGAAATGAATGTGGTACACAATACAAAAAACATTAATACAACTTTAAAAAAATTTTTTACATAAAAAATGCTAACCCGACCAGGCCATTAGTGGGGACAAAAGGTGTCTCAAAAGTCACATAAATTAAAAGATGTAATAATAAAAAATTAATAAAATATCTTTCATCATAAAATCTGAAAGACCTTTGGAGGGCCTGGAATTTAATTTGTGCTCAAATGAATGTGGAGTCAGGTAGAACAATGACTACTATCTTCTATCAAATATTTCTGAGTTCCTTGGATCTATGAAAGTTGCTCATGTTTATTTAGTAGTAGTAAGTAGCTCTCTTGTAATAAGAGAGGTTGCCTTTATGCAAATTTCTAAATTAAACTTAATGATTTAAGTACCAATTCCATCCCCAAAAGAGTTTGGAGTGTTCCTATCAGCAACCAGACAACTACACAAACAAGAGTTCTCTGGTCAGTAACCAACTCAAATAAAGCTTCTTCTTGAATTATTACCTCTACTAATTTTTACAACTTTAAAATAAATCATTTCAACAAACCACATACTACACTATTAAATAATAGGAACCATTTACTTCCTTTGCATTCAATAGTATTGATTATATCAACTATATAATAATAATATAATAGCTAACATTTATATAGGCTTACTATGTGCTAAGCACTTTACAATTATTATCTCATTTGATCTTAACAACAATGCTGGGAGTTGGTACTATTATTATTTCCATTTTTTAGATGAGAAAAAAAAGGCAAACAGAGGTTAAGGGATTTATCACTCAGTTAGTGATAGTCAGTGAGTGAGGATCACTAAATTAGCCATGGCCTAGACCAGCATTGGCAAAGGTTTTCAAGTTCACGTGCCAAAAAGACAACTTCAAGCTATCTGTGAATCCCCTGCATTACCCCAGAGAGTGAAGGGAGGAAGTGCTCACTTTGGGTGGCTAGACAGAGGGGAAGTGCATGCAAAAAATGTCCTCGGGTGCTGGGAAGAGGGAGAATGGAGCAGCTTCATCCTAAACGGTGCTGGCTTAGCACACATGGCAATACTTTGCCAACACTGCCCTAGGGTAACATTTGAATTCAAGTCTTCTTGACTCCAGGTCAGGTACTCTATCTACTGCTCCAGATGTCCAGGATTATGTTATTCACAAAGTAGGAATCTGATAATTAATCCAGAGTGTCCACTATATCTAGAGAAGTCAGATACTTCATTATATTTTAATCTTTAAGTCATTTTATAAAAGATAGTTAAGGTAACAAAGTTATATCCCACTCTAAACTGTGTCACTTTGTAAATCTATCCCTTGATATGGTAAATCACTTAATCTCTGTTTGCCTCAGTTTCCTCATCTGTCAAATGAGGATAACAGGACCTTGTTTCCTAGATTGCTACAAGGACCAAAAGAGAAAATAAACATAAAGTCACCTACCTTGGTGCCTGACACATAGTAAGGATTATACAAATGTTAGTTATGAATATGTAATCTCAATAAATAAATGGAAACAAAAACCCAAAAAAACTCAGTTAGCTGAGAACCTAAAGGAGGTCAACTCAAAATCTATGCTAGTCTTGACCAAAATGAATGAGGATGTTCAAAGACTCTCAAAAGATGGCACTTCCCCTCAGGGAGGTACCAAAGGGCTCTAGACTATTTTTTAAAATAGGCTCCACAGAACCAGGTTAACACTATACACAGTTAACAGCAATATTGTGGAATGATCAAATGTGACAGACTTAGCTACCCTCAACAGTACAATAATCCAGGATAATTCTGAGAGACTTAGGACAAAAAGTGCTGCTGGAGTCAGAATGCAGAGGAAAGCATACAGTTTTTCAATTATTTAAATTTATGTTTGGGGGTTTTGATTTTATAAGATTACTCATTTACAAAAATAAAAAATATGGAAATATGTTTTGCATGATAATACATGTTTAAATCAGATTGAATCACCTGCCAGCATTGGGAGGGGAAGGGAAGTGAGGGAAGGAGATAAGTTTGATCATATAACTTAGGAAAACTTGTGTGGAAATTTATTACAGATAATTGGTAAAAAAAATATAAATATAAAATTTAAAAGTTAAAATAGGCTCCAGGAGTGGAAAGAGGCCCTTCCTTAGGTGTGCAGAATAATTTTGTCCATTTGAGGGTTCCATAAACTATAAAATATAGTCTAAACGCTGAGATGTTATCCTGAGATCTATAAAACTTGAGATATATAAAATTTAATGTTTAATAAAGTCCTGGAGGTTCAGTCATTCCTGATTCAAAATATGTGTTGAATTTAATGAAATAAGTTTAGTATAAAAATCTGAAAGAAAATGCAGTTTAAAAAAAAGTTCAATTCATACAATCATAGATTTAAAGGTGGGAAGGACCTCAAAGGACATCTAATCCAACCATTTCATTTTACAGGTAAGATGAGAATCAGAGAAGTTTCATGACTTGCCTAAGGTTAATTTAACCCTACAAATACTTGTATAAAAAAAAAACAACCTATGAACAAAGCAGTATACCGCTGTCTGGGATAGTGAAGGCTGCAGCGCTGGCTGTGATGAGCCTGTCACACCTTGCATAGGCCCATCACCTCCACCACTATGCTGGGCAGCAGTATACACAGTGTGGAATCCCCTCCCCCAGATCAAGGCTTACCATGCTGACGTCTTCCATTGTGCAGTCACATAATCCTTTGCATGGAGCCTCGTTCTCATTCACTTACTCTCAGAACAAGGTGCCACACAAAGGATTATGTCACCGGAAGTAGTACTATAGGTGAGCGATGCCTTGCTTTGCAGCACCACCACATACAGTGCTTCTCTCACTGACCACCAATGAAAGAGATGCCCCTTCTGGAAGTGCGGTGGGGGGCCGGATAAATGGCCTGAGCGGGCCACATGTGACTCCTGGGCCATAGTTTGGGGACCCCTGTGAGTAAGGGAATATGATATCTACCAATACCATAAGATAAAATACCATTGCATAAGGAAGAAACAAAGTACATACCACATAAGATCTAAGTGAGGAAAGATCATTACTAATCAGAGAAACAAAGAGAGGCTTAATAAAAGAGGTAATATTTCAACCTAATTTTTAAGGATAGTTAGGAATTCAAAAAGTAGGGGGAGAATTTCAAATACATAGAGACACATAGGTGAGAAGCATAGCACCCATCTAGGAGTAATCTAGTTTGTCCATACACGTACAAATTTTGTAACATAATATTTGACATGTGGAGCATAGGATATGTGAAGAGGAAGAATACAAAAATATTAAGAAGGTAAAATAGCAACAGACTTTGAAAAGTCTTGGACGATAGGGTAGAGTCTGAATTTTATTCAACTGGCAACAGAAAACCAATGAAGGTTTCTGAACAGAAGAATAACATGATCAAGTCTAGGTATACTTCAATTCTTTCCTTCAAATGATTAATTATCTCACTTTGGTTTGCAACTAAGTCACTTTTTTAAAGTTACTACTAATACTTAGATCTCACTCTAGGTTTTCCCTTCTTCCTCCCTAAATAGTACCCAAAACATCATAAGCCAAATTTTCTATCTATCATACATATAAGAGGCTAGCCATAGACATTATAAGAAAGAGGCAATCAAATCAATATTATTGATAGTTGTCCTTCTAGGAAGACCATTTTTAGCATCACTCACCTCAACTCCACTGTTTGCCCTAGGATTCCCAAGAATAGAATATTCCAATCACAAAATATTTTAAGCTCATACAGAGCTAAGAAATCATTTAGTCCAACTTGTTAATTTTATAAACTTTAATCTCAATGTATCCCCAACTCACTTTTAGGACTTACCCAAACATCCAGTACTTTGCTGATTTGCATGAATGAATCCTTGTGACTTTCTCAACCTTGAAAATAACTACTGACCTTGTAGCCCCTTCCTCTAAAGGGCAGTGATGAATTGGCCAGTTTTCCCCCAAAGCTCTATTTTAGAAAACACCAAGGCCAGCCACTTGTTTATTACTTTTTCATTTCTCTCTGGACTTCCTTCTACATCAAACTCTGGTGCCTCTTCTCCCTCCCTGCCCCACCCACTTCTCCACTTTCAGCTTTCTTCTACAGGTGGTTGTGTCCAATTAGAATATAAGTTCCTGATGGGTGAAGACTTTCTTTTTTTTTTTTAATTATATTTAAATTCCCAGAACTTAGTACAAAGCTGAGAAGAAAGGGTTTAATAAATTCTGGTTGACCAAGCTTGAAGTAGCAATTTAAGAGCCTTTCGAGACCTTCCAAAAGGCAGAAACTCAAACCAAAAGTTAATCACCTCTAACATGGCAATGAATATCGCTTATATGTTAATCCTATATTGGTTCTATAAATCAGTGAGTATACAGCTCTTTCCAAAATGCACAAAGAACACTATTCCTTCTTGTACTGTGATTCTTACCTCATGTTTTTCCATAAATCCTATGTATGACATCTACTACTTTATATATGTAAATGCTTATTTTATTCTGCTTAAGTTCAGAGTAAGAAAATTTAATTAAAAAGAAACTTTTAAAGTCTTTTTTATGCCATATCTATGTGTTTATTTTCTCCTCACAGAGAATTTTTTTTTTACATTTGCCCTATGTGAATAAATGATAGGTCTAGAAAATAAATGCCAAAAATTTGTCATCTCACCAAAAACAACTGCCTGAATACAAGATACAAAAGATAAAAAGATACAAAGGTAATAAAAAAATGAATCAATGAGGCGGTTGGGTGGCTCAGTGGATTGAGAGCCAGTCCCAGAGATGGGAGGTCCTATGTTCAAATCTGACCTCAGACACTTCTGAGCTGTGTGACCTGGGCAAGTCACTTAACCTCTATTGCCTAGCCCTTACCCCTCTTTTGCCTTAGAATCAATACACAGTAAAACATAAAACAAACATGTGAAACTTAATTTCCAGATATAACTTCCATGGGCCTTAATAGAACAACTTTTGAGAGCTTACTGTGTCAAATAGCTGATTATATGAAATCTGACACTGATGCCTACTTAGAGAGGATGATTTTTCTAATGGACAGCTTGATTGATGAGACTTTCAAGGAGGATAAAAGTGTTTATTATTCATTCTCATTAAGTAAAAGCCACAGCACATGTTCAGACCAGAGCACAATTCTGAAACCCATGTTTTTGTGTGCCACTGGCTACTCCTTTCTTCAAAGGCCAAAATGAGTAGCTGAAGTAAGGCTCTCTTGTAACCCAGCTTGCTTACCACTTAAAGTGCTTCTTGTTATGATGTGATTCCAGACCACAGCAACTACCCACTACTGCCTGCAGCTGCTACTTTTTAAGTAGTCTCTTGAACAGCCAACAAAAGCAATGCTATAGAGTTGTTTCCTAACAGTAAATTCTACCCACTGAGAAAATTTTTTCTTCATTTACATATAACCAAAATGGTCATTAAAATAATCATTTTAGAAGTCTGTTAAGGAAAAAGTGCTTAAAACAAAACCACAAAAAATGCTCATAGTGGACATATTTAATTTCTATTTGTGAACTAAGGCAATATGCCAAAACAAGACTGAAGTTAACAAACAGCACGGGTTGGGCTTTTTTAAGTTTAACTTTGATGCATAAAATTATTTCCCCAGGGCTTCTGTCTGCACTGATGCACTTTAAGTTATTACAAAACTGATGTTCCTGAAAAGTTGCATGTAAATGGAATTTCCTGCTAATCAAACTATATTTTAAATCCATAGGAAAATTTGTCTACCCTTTAGTGGATTCCTTGAGGTAAAGAATTCTTTCAGAACATGGAAAATTTCTTACTTAATTTACCTGCCTGGCTCAGATTTTCTTATTTTGTACAAGATGTCCTCAAAACAGGTTACAGAGTTCTTACTAAAAGTTTTCCTCATTTTTAACACTTCAAAAAATGTATGGTTTCACCAGTCTGGGTTCCCCTTTTCTCCATTAATGCAAACTTTAAATCCTTTCATTCTTCAAGATGTGATCTCAAAAACTGTGATCAAAAAAGTTCATCACTCAGGCATAAGCAATGGAAATGGGTTACATTTCCCAGGGCTTCCCACAAAATAATCAATGCTTTGTAATAAAATTACATTTGTGAAGCAGTCAACTTGCCTCATTCTTGGCAACTAAATTGGTCTTTCTATTATAAATCAACAATTAGCTTCCTGTTCAATAAAGGGAAGGGTCAAAACTTACTAATAATTTAAAATTGTAATTTATATTTTATAATTATTTTAACTTTTTACTATTTTAATGTATTTTCCATTTAGATTTACTAAAGTCTGAGTGAAATGTATACTTTGCACAATAACTGATAAAAGAGGCATGTAGAGGTAGCCATAAGTAAAAATTTAATCCTGTCAGAAGCAGCAAGGCTAGACAGCAGAAGGTTTAAGTAATCCATTAAGGCAATGCTGGCCTTGGAGAAAAACCAGGATATGTTCTATGCCTAGAAAAGGATAGAAGGAGGGAAAGCAGACAAAACAGAGAATTCTGTGTTTCCTCAATTGCAGTCAAACAAGTAAAACTGGTTTGATATAAAACTCAAGAGATAGTTTTCTTTATTCCTGACACAGAGAAAGTTATATAAGATTATTGAAATTTTTAAAAAATTAATTATAAAATAAACTACTTATGTCAAATTATCTTAGACATTCAGTATGCTAGATGGGTCAAGTAATGTATAAATCTGGCTATACAAAATTTTTGAAATCAATTACTTGATTAACTTCAAGGATCTACTATTTCATTAGTGTTAGCAAACTTGAGAAAACAGTGCAGGCAATTCAGAACAAGTTCCTGCTAAGCTTCTAGGACAGCAGATATAGAAAGCCTAGACATCCTCAGAACTTTTATAGCTTGCTTCAAGTTTCTCCCTATAGTAGGACTCTCTTCCACACTGCTGCCAAAGTGATTTTCCTCAAGCACAGATTTGATCCCGTCCCTCCTCTAAATTTAACAATCTCCGCTGGCTTCCCATGTGAACTCAGTTGAGCTTTGTAAAGCCATTTCCAACCTTACTTCAATCTATCTTTCCAGTCTCATTGTATATTATTCTCTACCCACACTCATTGATCCAGCTAAATTCCCCTTGTCTCTGGTTCCTCACACTGAGTGAGACCTCCATGACTTCTCCATCACCTGTTTACAGAGTCTGGAACGCATTACCTCCTGGAATTTCTCTCCTTGCTTCAAAATATAACTCAATATTTTGTAGACTCTCCAAATTGTTAAAAGCGCCTCCCTCTCAAATTGTTTTGAATTGATGTGTAGTTATTAACTTTATATTTATTCTGCACGTACTGAAAACACCTTTGAAAGTAAGGATTATTGCCTTCACAGTTGCATCACCAGTCACCAGTAGATTACTCAGTACATCACAGGGATAGAAGATGGACCTCTGATTTCACAAATGAGGAAACTCCAGCTATCAAGGCACATAATAGGTGATTTTTTTTTAACCCTTACTTTCTGCCTTAGAACGAATTTTGTTTATTGGTTCCAAGGCAGACGAGTGGTAAAGGCCTAGGCAATGGGGGTTAAGTGACTTGCCCAGATTCACACAGCTAGGAAGTATCTGCGGTCAGATTTAAATTCAGGTCCTCCCAACTTTTAGGCCTGGCACTCTATCCACCTAGCTGTCCCATATATGCCTGATAAATACTTGTTCACTAATAGTATTTGAACAGCAGATGCTATGACATGAAAAGAGAACTATTAATAAAGGGACAAAAAATTAAAAATCTCCAGCAATATGTTGTCAACTGAGTCTTAGGAATCCCTATCAGTATAACATGCTTAAAGGATTAAATCTTCAGTTATTGGAAAGCTTGCTGTTCCCAACGATGCCAGAAGAGAATTTTGAGTATGTGTGATTTCCAAAGGCCATATTTAAATATTCACAGTGATATACTAATTTATTGTGATCCCATTCAGGTGCCATCATAGCCTTTGATCCATTTGTTCAGTTTCCCAGCAGCTCCCCAACATCCTTGAGGGCTAATTTCAAGAAGGTTTTCCTCCTCTTTGACAGGGTTGATGAAAGCAAAATGGCAAGAGGCAGAGGTCAAGAAGGTTCTGGGAAATCTAAGCAAGAAATAGTCACCCTTATAAAAATTTAAATTGAAAAGTTTCTGCCCATGATGCAGACTATTTCCAACAAGAAAGGGAGCTATAAACACTTTACTAAGGAGTTTGTATCCTATGATAATGAGAGTAATGGCACAGTTGTGGGTGGGGAGCTTTGTTATCTGTAGTATACATTGTATAAAGTAAAAAGATTAAGGTAGAGAAGTAAAGGTAAAAGATAAGGTAAAAAGATAAAGGAAGAGAGGAAGTCCTATTGGTCTAAAGAGAAGTGATGGACAGAGACTAGGTCAAGAAGATCTGGGTTCAAATGTTTCCTATGACATACAGTGATTGTGAGACCCTAGGCAAGTCATTTATTTAATCTCTTAGGGTTCCCAACAATTCTCTAAGACAGAGTTTCTAAGCTAGAAATCAACTATTGGTCTTGCTTTTGGTGGTAGAGGGGATTTCATTTCTCAGAGTTCCCAACAACAAAACCACAGGTAAGTCTGCACAGACAAAAATATGACACATTAAATAATTAAATAAATCTATGAATTTATTCTCTCCAGTAATGCAAATCATAATCTTCCCATCCTGTGTAACTCCTGTCTAAGGATTCCCATAAGTTTATACTACATGTACACACAGATAGGATCCATTTAACATGCTGGAGGTCTTCCTTGCTTTCTCATAACACCACAAGGAAACCATTAGGGTATTCTCCATTGTCTATCTGCCATCCCTCACCTGACCTTCATGACAAGGCCAACTCAGCCATTCACATGGTCCTTAATGACATCTTCTATTCCTTATTTGCCTTTTGAGTTTTTCACTGGTTATATGTAGAAAAACTGTTCACACCAACCATGTACTTTCTATTGTCTTCTGTAAATTATTCATTTTTAATTCTTCAGAAAGCATCATAATCCATTTCTCTGCCACATAGCAAAATCCAAAATGTACTCTCAGGGATGCTGTGAAATTACTTAACCATTCTGGAAAGCAAATGGGAAATATATCCCAAAAGTCACTAACCTTTAGCACAATACCAACATCAGACACATATATCTGGTATCAAAGAACTGGAAATAAAATGGGTTATCAGTTTGGGGAATGGCTGAATAAACACTATGAATAAACGTAAGAACTGATACAGGATGAAATGAGTAGAACCACAAGAACAATTTATAAAATTACCAATTCATGATTAATTATACAGAAAACAACTTCAAAAGAGTGTAATTCTAATCAATGCAATGATCGATCATTCAAGAAGATTAATGATGAATTATGTAAGCAGAGAAATGATGAACTGGAAATATATAACAAGACATACATCTTCAGACATGACCAATGTTTGGGTTTAGTTTATTTGACTATACTTTTTTGTTATAAGGAAGAACCTTTTTTGTTAAGAGAGGGAAAATTAGGGAAGGAGTCAGGTTTAGATGATAACTGACAAATTTAATTAAAGAATGTCAACATAATGTTTAAAAAAATACAGAGAAAAGAGCAAAAAAAATTTTAGGAGGCCACAGACAAGCAAGGCAATGTTGGTACTACTATATTAAACTCAAACAGTTTTAAAAACAAACTATACATAATAGAATCAGTTTCTAGGTGGTATTCTTTTTTGGTTTCTCTTTGTATACTGAAATGTTCGTGTGTATCCATATCTGTCAATCTCATATCAAAAAAAGAAAAAAATTTGTTTAAAGGCCTTTGCTATAGGAATCTTGGGATCATTAAAGGAGCACTGCAGTTTCCTAAAGCCAATTCATCCCATTCTCATTCTACATGTTCAACTGTGGGCTTCTTTGTCCATCTGTACTGTTTGTCTCAGATATGTATACTAATGACAAGTTGCTGTTAGAAAAAAGCTTTGCAAAACTTCAAATACTATGTAAATATGAGTTAATTCCCAGAGCAAAGCTTTCTTGATGAGATTTTTAAGGATAGTAAAAGAGACACCATATATTAATGCAAGCACAGACTCGGTCTTATTATAGTTGTAGGTATTAGAAGTATTATTATTTCCATTTTACAAATAAGAAAATGAGAAGAAATTGTGACAAGGTCACACTCCTGGTGTCTGTCTAGGATCCAAATCCCTGATGCATGCTGACTCCACTGCCAATAACACTCCTTACACAAATAGTGCTTAATTCCAATGTGGAACACTAAGTTTTCAGAAAAGTATAGAATATACTATACACTTATGTGGCTGTGATGTTTGCCATCACAAATTAGGTACATGGGGAACATATGAGAAAGAATGCTATCCACATCCAGAGGAAGAACAGTGGGAAAAGAAACACAAAAGAAAAACAACTGCTTTATCACATGGGTTGATGGGACTATGACTGAAAAAGCAGATTCTAAAAGATTACTCTAGTGCAAATATTAATAATATGGAAATGGGTCTTGATCAATGACACATGTTAAATCCAGTGGAATTGTGCATCAGACACAGGAAGAGGGTGGAGGAAGGAAAGAACATGAGTCTTGTAACCATGGAAAAATATTCTAAATTGCCTAATTAAATAAAATTTAAAAAAAATAAAAAAAACAAATTAGGTACGAGGTACTAGCAAAGTACAGAAAAAAATACAATTCAGTCCTTGCCTTTATGAAATATGCATATAAAACAAGACTTGAGAATAGGAAGGTACAAGAAGAATGGTTTTTATCTTCGTTCAAAGTAGTATTTTTAGCAGAGAAACTAGAAAATGAGCTCTAAATTAATATTACTTCCGGTAAGGTACAGCAAACCTCTCTGAACCTCAATTTTCTCATCTCTAAAAAAACAGGGACACTCACACTTCCATCATTGGGTTATGAGGATGAGATGAAATAACATGTATGCAAATCACTATCCACATTTATAGCATTGTACAAATGTCAGGTATCATAATTTTTATTATTATTATTATTTGCATTACTTTATTGACTTCATAGAATAAAAAATGTTTAAGAAAAAGGAAAGTCAGGTAAACCAAATATAGAATTTAGAACTCAAACATTTAAAATACTATATACAACAAAGATGTTGTATATAGTAGAAAAAGCAGACTAAAAGGTAATTACAATGATTAATTTGAGTCCCAGAAAACAGAAAATTAAATATACTTCCTAATCTCAGTAGGTGGGGAACTACATTTGTATAAGGGTGCATATATTGTCAAACAAGGTCACTTTGGGTCAGTTTAAATTTTTCAAAGGGTTCAAAAGAGGAAAATTTATATTACGATCTGACAGGAAAAACAAACAAACCAAGAAATAAAAATTAACTAATTAAAATATCATACATACTGTAAGGGTTAAAATAGGGGTTTTGACAAAATAAGAGAGCAGTTTTAAATAATTTAAGTTTTAATGAGATAATAGTTGTAAATTAATATTATCCCTTTAAGCCAGAGAAAAGAAAACTTTTAACAGCTTTTAACTTTTTAGCAGCTTTTAATAATTAACAATTTAGTTTAATTAAAATAGAGATAGTAAAAGAATATAGTAAAGGAGGGAAAGATAGTCTCTTTCCTAATACTATCTAAAATTTCTAATCAGCTACCTCTAACTGTTTTCTGAGGACAGTTTCTTCTTGCCTGGCAAACACAACTGTCCTATCTAACCTACACTATCTATAAATGATTCACTAACTCCCTAACTCCCTAAAATAATAGACAGCTAGCTACAACTCTCTCACTCCTTCAATCAGTTTTCTATAGCAGTCCAATTGTGTGTAGTCAATTGACAGCAGATCCTTGCCTATGAGACAGATCTCCTGATTTCTAGAGATCCCAGAAGCAAAAAAAAATCTTTAAAGGCTGGCCAAAGGCCCTCTCAGTAAGCTCAGGCCCGCCTTTATATTCCAGCAACTAAAGGCCAACCCAAACTACCAGCAACCAACTCCCAATGACCAACTCCTGCCCAGCAGACAAACTTCCTCAACTTCCCCACAACTGCCAGCCCTAACTGTCAGCCCACTCAACTCACACTGGCCTAGCAGGGGGTTCCCCAATTCCTACTTCCTGTCACTGTGGGCTGGTTAATCCCTATACATCTCTATGGTAAGAAGACCTCCAGGTCCCCAATTAAATTAAAGAAATTAAAGAATTCCTTTTTACAATACCTCTGTGATCCTTTGGGAGGCTAGTCTCCCCAATGGATCAGTTAAACATATTTAACTTATACTTCTAAAAATCTTCTAGTTAAAGGTGCCTATAATATTACACTAACTAATAGAAAAACTAAAATAATAATAAGGAAAGGGAACATAATAAAGAAAACAAAACCAACAGTAGGTAGGTAGGCATATTGGCAAAAAGCCAATTAGGGGGCAATCCCCTTTGGCAAAAGAAATTTACATTCATTAAATGATTTTGACCCTGTTCTGTTTAATCAATATTTCCCACAGTTCACTTTAGATCTTCTGATGCAGTGTAGGTTTATGGCATCTTCTTAAAACAGCTTACTTTTCTTGATTCAGGGCGTTAACAAATTCTAAAATTACTCTCAAAAGATTTCAAATCTTGGATTTTACAAAATATAATTTCCAATTATAAATAGTCACAAATTGTGTTGTTGTTGTTATGTTGGTTGTCTCTCGAACCTAGGATGATTGTCTTTGTGCGTTTTTTGTGCACAAAGACACCTGTGCATGAAGATTTAAGTGGAAAAGTCGATGCACAGAGACAGTCCCACTCTCTCGGCGTTGGAAGCCTGGGTCCAGTGGCATGAGAAGTCGTTACACCTGGAGACTTCCTCAGCTGCATTGGATGGCCGTGTTGTCTTTTGTGCTCCATCACGCCCAAAGCACTCCACAGTGCCTTGCTGCATCGCCATCTCAGCCATTGAACCTTCTTGTTGGTTTCTTCCGCCTGTTCCGCCGAAGCAGTCTTCACATGCTGGGTGAGCAAAGCCCTAGTTCACCAGGGGTCGAGTCACAAATTACAATTACAAATAATACAAACCTAAATCTTAGAATTTATAAAAATTATACTCTATGGAAAATAAGAACCTGGTATTATAAAATTAAATCTAATATATACTACATTAAAAAGTATACAATCTAACAGAGAATTCATAAAAAAGTATACTATCAATCCCCCTGAGGTAGGTGTTAACCAATACTTTGTAACACTTGTTTACTTATTTAACTTTTCTCTATAGCTCTATAAAGTATAATAATAATAACCATTTCTAAACAGTATACGTGCCAGTATATATATTTAAAACAAAATGCAAATTCTATAATATAAATTATACACTTATCCATTGGCTAATGGAAGTCTAAACTCATTCTATTGCAAAATTTAAAAAAATTATTAATTCTGGTATCATGTGCTTCAAGTACAAGGAAAAATCAAATATCCTAAAAATAAAAAATTCCAGAGTTCAATGTCAGTGAAAATAGTGTCCAGTTGTTTCCGTAGTTTTATCTTCAATGCATGTGACATGATACAGTCAATCAGTTTCGATGGAAGGTACTCATTTTACATAGGAGCCACGAGGTCTTTTCTCCAATTTTTATATCTGTTGGAGTAGTTAACAGTACTTTAAACAGACCATTCTAGGCTGGCTGAGTTGCTCCTGTGTGCTGGAAGTTCTTTATATATACTTTATCTTCTTGGTTTAGATCATCAAAGGAACCGTCTATAGATCCTGGTTGTACTACAGCTCCAGATTCTTGAAGTTCTCTTATTTGTAAATCTTGTATATAGGAAGCAATAAAAATAACTCCCCCTAGCAATGAAGTGTATTCAGGTGAAAATGGCTTAGCCTGTATAGGAACTGCATTCAGAATCTGATTTACACATCAACACTGATCTGGAGGCACCAGTATCTAAGAGGCAATCATAATATGTATTTCCAACTTTCAGGGTTACATGTGGTTATTAGGTGGCAGAGAATGGAGTGGGATAACTGGTGTTAAGATATTAGTGTCTGGGAAATCAAAGGTTTCACTCTCTGATTCCAGAGTCCTTTCTCCCCTTTCAGATCATCATAAAGGTCCTTGGCCATTTCTCTAGGTTCCCTCTCGTTGAGGGGGATTTCCACCCTGAGTACTGGGTGGGTGAGCCCCATTCTGGATATATTGTTGTAAATTATTATTTGCCTCATTTGGATTAGTAAATTTATAAATGCATTTCTATTGTTGTTATTATTTCTATAATTGTTATTATTTCTAAAGTTGTCATTCCTAGAGTTTTCGTTATTTCTAAAATTTATGTTGAATACTTAGTTCCAGTTTCTACAGTTTAACATTACATGTCCCCTTTTTCCACAGTGGAAAAAGGTGTTTGATGATTTGTATATTCTTGCAAAGAGGATATGGCCACTGCTTGATTTGCTTTTTCTCTTTCAATTTCCTCCTTTAAACTTTTAATTTCTCTCCTTAATGTCTCTATTAATTCATTGTTCTCCTCATCTTTCTTTTCATGGCCATTAAATACATGAACTGCTACTTTCCTCAATTCTTCAAGGTCCATATTAGCCCAATTCAGACAATTGGTATTAAAATAATCTTTGATCACTTTACAATAGTTTTTGACAAACCGTCTCCTTATTTGTCTGATATCCCTTTCTCTGGCAAGATCCAGGTCTATATATCTACCTCTCAGTTCAATAAGTCTATCCAAAATTTGAGATGGATTTTCATTGAAGTTTTAAGTTTTTCAAATTTCATCCATGTACCAGGCTTATCAGAGCAAACTCTCATTGTGGTTAATAATACCTCTCTAGCCTGGCGTAGTCTTGTGCAATCTTGCACATTGTTGGAGTTCCATTTTGGGTGCTGTGGAGGCCAATGAACTGGTCTCTTTCCCTGAGCCTGATTGACAGAGAGACAATTTTCTTTTTCTCTGTCAAAAAAGCTTGGAGCAAATTTCCTTTCTTTCTTTCTTTTTTTTAAATCCTTACCTTCCATCTTGGAATCAATACTCTGTATTGGTTCCAAGGCAAAAGAGTGGTAAGGGCTAGGCAATGGGGGTCAAGTGACTTGGCCAGGGTCACACAGCTAGGAAGTATCTGAAGCCATATTTGAACCTAGGATTTCCCATCTCTAGGCCTGGCTCTCAATCCACTGAGCCACTAGCTGTGCCTGCAAATTTTCAATATCAATCCATCTGGGCTTATGTGTGTAAAAAATTCTCTATATCTTTTTAATGATCACAATAACCTTGTCCTCAAAAAAAGGGATATTTTGCTTGAATCTCTCAATCTCTTATGGGGTGAATAGTGTATGATGCCTTAGCAAAATTACCTCTCCACTCTTATTAAAGAAGGGTACTTCTTTTAAGAGGAATAGGCCTGTAACTGAATTATTTTTTGTTTCTGCCTCTTGTTTTTTATTTGAATTGCCACAGAACAGGTAATGGATGTAGGAGGGGAAATAGGTTGAGTGGGAAGAGTTTGGGTAAATTTAGAGATAGTTAGAACAGGATGAGGAGTTAAGGTGGTTTTAGTATGAGCACAATTGTGTGGAGCAAGACTGGACAGAGACTGAGTTGGCTCTAATGATGAAGAGTTTTAAGAGATAAATCTCTCTTTTTACTCTTGGGATTTCTCACGCTTTTCTCAATGTTTTTTTATATAAATCTTGTGATTCCCCCAAACTCTCCTCCAGTTTCTTAAGTTCACTCGAGTTATTTTCTAGTTTTTCTTCTGGGTGAGCATTTAGTTCAGCAAAACTATTATTCTGTTTCTTCCTGAAGAGGAATGGGCAAAATGCCAAGCCTCCTATCACTATAAGTATGGCTAGTGCTGTAAGGAAAGTAGTGACATTTTTCAGGGAAGTGGCAAGAGATCAGCAGGAAGATTCTAGAACTTTGGAAGAGGTTTAGGCTGGGAGAAAGACAGTTGGGGTTCATGGAAAAATCTCTGGAGGTACCAGCTGCAGTTTTCTTGGAGTCTGTCCTTTCTCTGAATTCCTGTTTTGCTATTTGACATTGAGGCTATCCCTGGTGAACCTGATCCAGCTACAAGACCATGAGATCAAGTCTGGATCCTTTTGGATCTAAAGACCTTCCCTGGCCTTAGCAAATCCTTATACAGATCCTTTTTTCTTAATTCTATCCAAGAGGGTTAGTTAAGATTAGGGATTGTAGAATTGGTTTAAGGAGAAATAGAGTAGGGAATTCTCTGAGAAAAAATCTCTTTGCAGGGATTATTAATCTGGTAGGGATAGATATAGTAAATTAGGTTAGAAAACCCCAAATCCTCTTTCCACCTTTACTTTATGGATTAAATCCAAACTGTCCAATGTTTATATATTTTGCTCAGGGTCTGGCTCTGCCTGCCCTGAGATTGGCTATCCTTCCTCAAACCAGAGTACTGGCCCTGAATCATACCTGATTCAGGTATCATACCTGAACCTAACACTAGGAACAGTGCTATATAAAGCCACTGTGTAATATTCTGTAGGATAATAAGCCATTTTAGATAGACAAGAAACAGTATCACAACTTGAACCAGACTATTCAGAATCATAGTTAATCTAATTGTTAATTTTGTTTGCAGTTCTACTTTTCTGTCAGTAGATGGTGCTGTCTAACATAAAGGATCAACAGCTGTAACACAACTGCTAGGAACAGGAACAGGAACAAGGATAATTTCAGTAAAAAATGAGGAAAATGATCAGAAGGTTGTGGGTTCAAGTTTCCTACCTGGCTCGCCAATTATACTTCTAAAAATCTTCAACTTAAAAATACCTATAATATTACACTAATAGAAAAAACTAAAATAATAATAAGGAAAAGGGAAAGAAAAGAGAAAGAAAACAAAACCAATGATAGGTAGGTGCATTTAATCCTTACAGTACAAAATTGATTCATTCAGCCATAAAGGAAATGGAAACTGGTTCCAACAATATTTATCAAAAACTACCATCATACTTTTCCAGGAATATGTGAGAAAGCCAGCCTTCTCATTAATTCATTCATTCATTCATCAAACATTTATTAAGTACCTACTATGTGTCAGGCCTATAGTAGGCACTTATTAGGGCTGAGAACAGGAGGTTCTAGGTTCAAATCTGCCCTCAGCCCTCAGATACTTCCTTGCTGGGCAATCACTTTATCTCAATTGCCTAGCCATTACCACTCTTCTGCCTTGGCACCAATACTTAGTATCAATTCTAAGATTTCAGAAGGTAATGATTTTTTCAAAATTATGCTTGGCACATAGCATTTCTGTATTATATGATACAGAAAGAGGCAAAAGACAGTCCCTGACTTCTAAGAGCTTAAAATCTAATGAAAGTGATAACTTGCAAACAAATACATAGAAAGCAAGTTCTAGGGGGTAGCTGGGTAGCTCAGTGGATTGAGAGCCAGGCCTAGAGATGGGAGGTCCTAGGTTCAAATCTGGCCTCAGACACTTCCCAGCTGTGTGTGACCCTGGGCAAGTCACCTCACCCTCATTGCCTAGCCCTTACTACTCTTCTGCCTTGGAGCCAATACACAGTATTGACTCCAAGACAGAAGGTAAGGGTTAAAAAAAAAAAAAGGAAGCAAGTTCTATACAAAGTAAATAGAAAATAATTAAGAGGGAAAGTACTGAAATTAAAAGGAATTAGAGCCCACTTCCTGCAGAAGGTAGAATTTTAGTTGGGACTTAAAGTAGACAAAGAGGTCAGTAGGGGGAGCAGAGAATGCAGTGTGGAAAATAGTGAGCACTGCAGGCATGAGGAAGAGTCAGAGAGAATGCCAGGAGTAGAGAGGTAGAGTAAAACAGCCAGGAGGCTAATATCACTAGAACAAGTGTACCTGTTAGAGAATAAGGTGCAAGAAGACTGGAAAGGTTGGAGGGGGCTAAATTATGCAGGGCTCTCAACAGCTCCATTCTCCAGAAAAATTGTGGGGGAGGTGGGCCATGATGTCACCAGGAGAATCTTCTATAGAATGTAGGTAAATAGCTTTAAATACAATATACTTGGGATGAAAGGAAAGGAAAGGAAAAGACTCAGTTAGCTCCTTGCCTGACTTATTGCAATGCCTCTGCTTTGTTTCCCAGAAGGCCTAGGCAGTAAGCAAATCTTCTAGGAAAGATACTAAGATTTTCCTGGTAGATAATTTATCTTCAGTGGTAAATAGGGCTGTGGCCCTTACAAAATAAGTGGATTACCATTTAGACTTTGCATAAATTTTCCATCTATTAGGTCAGATATTTGAGTCAGCTGTATTGTGTCCCAAAAGTCTTAATGCCATTTTAAGCCATTAAAGCTTACTACATGGTTAATAGTTTTGAACAACCCACCACCCAAGTTTCTACAACTATTTACAACACTTTGCTTTTCTCATTAGAGAAAGTTGTTTTAAACAAGTCAACAGGACTTAGAAGGTGCAATGTATAATGCTGATAGATTATATAATAGTTCCTTTAATTGAAATAGCTCAAGCAAATTGATGCACAAACGAGCTTACTTACTTAGTGTATATGACAAAACCTATAGAAATTCTTCTGAAAGTTAAAACAGACTTTGAATTTCCAGAGTAACCTTAATAGCCATCAAATGTTCTATAAATTTAAGTGTGCATCAAAAATCAACAATAAAAATCTGATACACAAAACATTAAAAGCCACTTCCCAGTAGATAAAGGTAAGTCAAAGAACATAAAAAATTTTCAACAAAATGTTACCATTCATAAATGATCACTGGAAAATATACTTTGAATATCAAATATCTAATCTAATCAAATATCTAATTAAAGAAAGACAAAATAAAACAATTTCACCAAACTCCATAAAAAGTGGCAAAGACAGAAACCTCAGGGTTGAAAGGGCAGTGATGGGCACATTGACTTCATGCTAATGGAGCAGTGAAGGGGTCCAACCATTCATGATTTCAACTTGGAATGATCCAAGAAAAGTGAGTAAACTGTTCATACAATTCTGATTTGTAGCAAGCCTACTATGGAACATATACCCTAAACAAGTCAAAGATAAAAACAAAAAACATTTAAAAAGAAACAAAGGGCTAACTATATGTCAAAATATTCATAGCAGGACTAGAGTTAGAAAAAGATACAAATATTGAATATTATATATGCGATAAGAAATGACTGAAAATGAGGAATTCAATAATAAGTGGGAAAATTTGTTGAAGATTGATACAGAGAAATAAGCATAAGAAAATAATATACAAAGTAAATAAAAATATCACAAAAACAGATGCCGAACTCTTGATTAATTGAAAAAAATTATGATGGTCTGATAAGCAAATCTCATAGAAAAAATAGGGGTGGGAGTCTGCCAAGATACAATTTAGATATAGTCAGAAGAAGTTCTTTGCATTGGGTATATTTGAAATGTTTTCCTTTTTCACAAGAGTTAGTTTGAAGTAGAAGGGGTTTGAAATTACAAAAGTCAAAGTCAAACATTTCAATAAGCATTTTTTTTTAAGTTGAGCTTCAACCTGCATCCTGTTTATCTGTTTTCTCTAGGAAACAGCAATATTTCTTTGCCGATAACACTGAGATGATTTCCTCTTCAAAGCTTATGCTTCTTCAAGTCATCCCACAATAGATAAATGGTTAAAAGGATGTGAACAGACCTCAAAAGAAGAAACCAACCTACTAATGTCAAAATTTTTAAAACTCTAAATCACTAGAGAAATAAAAAGTAAAACAAATCTAAAGTTCTACTTCACATCCATCAGATTGACAGTTGTACAAGAGAAAAAGATCACTATAGGAAGAGCAAATGGAATGTTATGACATGGTACAGCCATTCTGGAAAGTACTTTTAACTAATAACTAAAAAGTCACCAAGGGAGTAGAAATTCAGAAGAAAACATGATTTATCACGTTTATATGGGCATATGATTTGGAATTTTTGTTTTAAAAGATTTCTCTATTACAAAAATGAATAATACAGAAATAGGATTTGAGTGATAATATATGTATAACCCTGGGAAATTACTCATCAACCCCAGAAGGGGGTTGGGAAGAGGGGAGGGAGACAATAAGAATCATGTAAGCATGGGAAAAAAATGTTTTAAATAATATAAAATTAAAAAATAAAAAGTCATTAAACAGTATTCTCTTTAACATAATGAATATCACCATTAGGCTTATAGCCTAAAAAAAAGGGAGAGAGGAACATAGCTACTATATTTAAAATGTTACGGCTGCTCTTTTTGGTTATAACAAAGAACTAAAATACATCTATGGGAGCCCATCAATTAGGGGATTGGCTAAACAAATATCTATGAAGAAGCATATGCTTCAGTGACTGATGCAATGACATGAGCATAACTAGAACTATTTATACAATAAAAACATATTGCTATCATGAAAAACTCTGAAAGACTTAAGGAATTTGTTTGAAATGACCAACAAAAACACTAGAATACCAATGATGATACATAAGCACTCCCACTCCTGACAAAGTCAAGATATGAAACAGGACATATATTTTAAGACACAACCAATGGCGGAATTTTTGTTTTGCTCAACTGCAAATTGGTTAGGTTTTGTTTTTTTTCCATTGGTGGGGATAGGAATAGTAAAGTTGCTAAAAAAAAATTTTTTTTAAAAGAGGGTCATGGAAGCTTTTTTTTTAAAAAAGAAAATATAATCAAAGCAGCTCTTAAAAATACATGTTGACATACTCAAAAGGAAAAGTAAGTTATACATGACATTAACAATTTTGTGTAAAATTTTTTCTGTTCTACTTTGTATATATAAATGCCTATTTTATTCTGTTGGTTAAGTTCAGAGTAAGAAAATTAAATTAAAAAAGAAACTTTTAAAGTCGTTCATGAATTTTCCTCAATGGTATTTCATGCCATATTTGTGTGCTTATTTTCTCCTCACAGAGGATTTTTTTTTTACATTTCCCCTATATGTGAATAAATGATAGGTCTAGAAAATAAATGCTAAAAAATTGTCATCCCACCAAAAACAACTGCCTGAATACTTCCCAAAAGATACAAAGGTAATAAAAAATAAATCAATGGGGCAGTTGGGTGGCTCAGTGGATTGAGAGCCAGGCCCAGAGCTGGGAGGTCCTATGTTCAAATCTGACCTCAAGACACTTCTGAGCTGTGTGACCCTGGGCAAATCACTTAACCCCCACTGCCTAGCCCTAACTGATCTTCTGCCTTGGAATCAATATACGGTATTGATTTTAAAATAGAAGGTAAAAGTTTAAAAAAAATAATTAATTAGCAACAGTTCATAGGATCACAGATTTAAAGCTGAAAAGAAGAGGGTTCTTCAGGTCCAACCACTTTATTTTAGAAATGAGGAAAAAGAGGCAAAGAAATGTGAAATAATGATGTGCCCAGGGTACAAATCCAGTAAGTGTATGAGGTAGGACATGTACATGGATCTTCCTAAATCCAGGGCTCTATCCACTATTCAAGGTTGCCTAACAATCACTCAGGATTAGTGGTTACTTATCCTTAATGATGGATTATTTGCAATACTCATTTCTGTATTACTGTTTCTCTAGGTTTATAATCAAAAAATTTTAGTTAAAATACCCAAAATCAATTTACATTTTAAAATCTTTAAACTGTCTCATGTAAAAAAATACATATATATATATGTATTCCTTTCAAATTTCACTTTAAAGCACTAGATAAATAAATGTTAGATATAGATATACAGAAACAGAGACAGAATGCTAACATTAACCTAGAAAGTATTTGAGGTCAGATTTGAATTCAGGTTTTTCTGACTCCAGACCAGTCCTCTATCCACTTATAACAGTTGATATTTATATAACGTCTACTATGTGCCAAGCACTCTGCTAAGCACTTTATAATTATTATCTCATTTGATCATCCCAACACCACTAGGAGGTAGGCACTATTATTATCTCCATTTTACATATGACATAACTTTAGCCAACAGGGGTCAAATGCCTACAGTTTACGTATCTGCGGCTAAATTTGAATTCAGGTCTTCCTGACTTCAGACTCCTCTAATCTACTATATTACCTAGTGGCCAATATGATGACATAATTATTTGTGTTTTCCCAAAAAGTTAAAAAAATAACCCAATGGAAATTTCTGACTAAGGCTTTAACTTGTTACTGAGTTACTAAATGGTAGCTAAACCTAAAACCATTTAATAGTAAGAAACTTAGCCATAACAACAGAATCACAAAACCACTGGTAATATTGAAGAACCTTAAGTCATGTGGGCAGTAATAATTTGTGGGAAGAGCATTAAATGGAAGCAGTATCACAAATGGCATCAGGGAGTTAGGCGGAAAACAATGCAGAAACTAAATACTTCTGTTTTTCTGCCAAGAAGGATGGATGTTTAAAAGGATGTTTAAAATTATGAAACTTTTTTTTTACTCTTTTTTTCTTGTTTTGGTATGATGGGTATTGCACTGGTAATAAAATGTTATGGTATAGCAATATGCCTGGCAATGGAAACTCCATTGAGCTTCAACTTTATCACTGTGATTTGTAATGCACTGAGCAGGAAGAGAAAGCATGAGAGCACCACATAAGGTCTATCACAACTCAATTGCTGCCACTGATTGTAGCTCTAAAGCAGCAACAGTTAATACATAAATGAATGAGCATGGCTGTGTTCCAATAAAACTTTATGGACACTGAAGTTTAAATTTCATGTAATTTTTGCATGTCACAAGACATTCTTTTGATTTTTTTTCAATAATTTTAAACTATTCTTAGTTTGTAAGCCATATAAAAACAGGCTGTGGGCCACAATATGCTGACCTCTGCTCTAAACTACTCTCTAAAGATTGTAAATTGAAGAAAAGGTGTCAACCTGCATTGGCAGAATAAGTTCCTTAATAGGGGCTCTCTATACCAATGAAAACATAAGTCCAGTCTTTCTGTCTCTATATTTAACCAGAGGCCATGCTTTATGATGCAGGCAATAGGGAGCTTTCTGAAGTCTTTTGAACAGGGATGAAACATGTAATCTATGCATTTACAAAGATTGCTTTGGAGCTATATGCAGGAATGATTGGAAAATGTAGAGACTGTAATAAGGAAATCATTAGGATTCTGCTACAACAGTGTAATGTGAGAGAAGATGAAGGTCAGAACTAAGGTAGCAGAAGAATTAGGCAGAAAGAAGGGGACAATGGCTGTGTAGACCAAACAAGACTTGAAGACTGATTGGATATTGAGGGAGGAGTGGGAGAGACAAAAGAATCAAAGATAAATGCAAGGTTACAGGTTTGGGTGATTAAAATGATATTGTTACACTCCAAACTAATAGGAAAATTTAGAAAAAGGGTGAATTTGAGGTTAGGAGGAGAAAAAAGTTCAGTTTTAGATCTATTCAATTTGAGGTGTCTATAAAATATCCAGGTGGAGGTGTAGGGATAGAATTTAAGTGAAGATTAAGATCAGACACATAGAAAGAGTTGTAAATTTCCTGTAAAGGGATTATAATTCAATCTGAATAATGATCCAGCAAAGGAGAATGAGAACAGGCAAGAGAAGAGCCAGGAAAGAACTATTACACACAAGCCAGGATGGAGAGACAGTGGACAGTCATGAGGTCAAAGAGGATAAGGACTAAGAAAAGGACAGTGAATTTAGAAGTTAATGAATGGCAGGATCAGAAGTTTAGACCAGAAAGTGACCTTAGAGGTCCAATCCCTTCATTTAAAGATGAGAAATTGAGATCTAAAGCATCAAGTGGCTAACACAAGGTCAGCCCAGATTCAAACCTGGGTTTTCTGACTTCTAATCCAGTCACTCTGCCCCTATGCTCACTCCACCTACTCCAGTGCTAGTTTAAAAAAAAGAAAAAAAAGGAATCATTTGTCACCATTCAGAAAGCCATTTCAATAAAGTTGAAGTTAGAAACCAGATTGCAAAAGATTAAGAAAACAATGTGAGATGCTAGCCAATTCCATAAAGGAGATTGTCAGGGAAATTCCAGAAAGGGAATCGGATAATAGCTTGAGGGGACCTTAGGATAATGCAAAGGATAGGAAAGAAAACAAAACAAAACCTGGTAGTGTTTTTAGGCCAAGTAGTGGGGAAAGAATGGAGAGATAAAGAGAGAATGAAGATGATAGAGTATATAATTAAAGTGGAAAGCTCTTCTAAGCAACGAGAGAATTCAATCATAAGCATCCAGGGATAAGTGAGTACTTGAGCAGGACACAGGAGAAACAAGTAGAGATATGATGGGACACTGTTCCAAGCTCCAAGACCAGCATGCTTAACTATATACACGCACTTCTTCATGACAACAATAAAGTCAAGCCATAGTAATAACTGGTCCCATTAAAATTTCATATTATCTAAACTCAGCTGGGTTATCATAGTATAAAGTAACCACTTTATTTCCCTCTTAATAGCTTCCTATCATACCACAGAGAAGTTATTCCCCAAATTTTTCTATTTTCCTTTAGCTTCCAACTGACAATCTCATATCCTACTTGTAAAGACAAGACATATAACTACACACACAATCTATTTATAGCCTTCTCAGTGGAAGAGGTGGCCATTATCTTTGCCAGTGTTGATCCCTGCAACTATATCACAGTATACTAGATGAAGTTGGAATCAGACAGGAAACACCTGAGCTGGAATTCCACCTTAGATGTGTGACCCTATATAAATCACCTAGCTATTCAGCATGTAAGGGTCTTCAATCCTAAAATGGTGTTACTAATAGCTGTAACTTTATAGGGCTGTTCTGAGAATCAAATGAGATAATGTATTTTGAAAATTTAAGCATTCAAACTCTACTGCAGAGAATGCAAAACCAATGAGTTGACCACTTTTTTCAGAATGCCAGACATACTCTTACTGAAAACATCATTTTATAAAGAACTCACAGAAGGCAAGTGGTTCCATGGATGTCAGAAGAAGCAATACAAGGACATTCTAAAGGTCTCTCTGGTCTGGGTTTTCCATTTTCATTGATTTCCAGTCACTTTTGCACATGGCTCATCCAACTAGAACTCGTTAATCCCGAGAATCCCTCAATGCTCTGCCCAGGGCTTTCTTCTCTCTTTGTACTCCTTTCTGTGAGATCAACAAGTTCGGAGAAAGCTCCATCCCAAATGTTCATATGGGCTATTTATGCTCAGCCTGTGATAGAACCTTCTAAGCTCTCACTGATCTGTTCAGCCATAGTATAATAACCAACATAGTGGTGCCATTTTGATCCTCCCTCTTCGAGTACAAAGAAAAAAAATCAACCACTTAACTATACAAACACTTGCTATCTATAATCATTATTAGGGATAATATGAGTTACATATAGTGAGTTCTATATAGAGGATAAACGTCATGCAAAAGTAGCTGGGAAGGGGCAGGTAGGCAGCTCAGTGTATAGAGGGCAAGGCCTGGAGACAGGAGGTCTTGGGTTCAAATTTGTCCTCAAGACAACAGCTCTTCTGCCTTGGAACAAATACTCTATCAATTATAAGGCAGAAGGTTTAAAAAAGTGCCTGGGAAGCAATAAAAACATGAAGGAGTTCTGCTGTATGTTAGGAAAATCCTAGACAAAGCACTGAAGGACTCAGGATTAAAGAGTTCTGAGTAGCTGAATGTGCATAAAAGTTTGCAAACTTTAAAGGATGATATAAATATCAAATATTATCATCAAAATAACAGTAGATTATGATAGATACAATGATGAAAATAGCTTTGTTAGTTATCTGCTAGGTGTAAACGTAAATATAGTTACAAAACAAGGCATAGGTTTAACAAGAATGTATTTACAAGTCACAAAAAAATTTTTCCTTTGGATGTGATGGCTCTCTAAATGAATCAGCAGATGATTGAGATTCAGTGGCTTCACATGACTTCACTTGCATAATTCATTTGTCATGAGTTATCTACATTGCCTGCACACAGTGAACTTTAAAATTACTTACCCGAGGAGGCGGAGTCAAGATGGCGGCATAGAAGGAGTAGAAGTTCAGACCTCTGAATACCCTTCCCAACCGATCACAAACTGAATGTTCTTAGGGGACTAAAAAACAAACTTAACAACAAGACAGAGCGAAGGAACCCTCCTGCTGGACTTAATTCAAAAGGTATGCCCCCCGAAAAGCCAGAATCCGAGAACACACGGCTTTAAGGGGAAGACAGAAGGAAGGTCCCAGGATGCATCCCCCCCCCTCCTACCCAGAGCGCTGAGACTCCAGCAGTGGCAGGAACTTCTGGGCGGGCAAAGGTGCTGGTCTGGAGGCCATACCTTGTGAGCAGGGCAGTGCCAAGTTCAGAGTGTCCAACACAGACGGCGGCGAAGGAGCTAGAGAGGGAGCATAGACCTGGCAGCCTAGCCAGAACTATGGAGATCCACCATATTTGCTCCAGCCTTCCAGGAAGTTTTGGATTCAGAGCACACCCAGCCCAGCTAAGCTAACCTTAATCCTATCAAAAGTCTCCAGAACTCAGGAGAAGCCCAGGCTCCACACCAATCCTCATTGACTGCTGGACTTTAATCCAATCAAAAGCCTCCAGAGGACAGGGAAGCTCAAACCCCTAACAAACCTCCACCAGAGGCTACCCTGAGAGATCTCCTGTTAAAGATCCAAGAGGGGAGACTGACAAAAGCCCCCAAAACGAAAATAATGAGAGGAGCAAGAGCACAGACAAATACGGAGAGTAAAGAAGGGGTGAATTTGAGCAAACAACAGAAAAAGAAGAAAGAAACTACAATAGACAGCTTCTACTCAGCAAATGGAACTCAGGGGGAGAGATCAGCAAACGATAAATCAGAAATCCCAGCGAATTGGATACAGGCTGTGTAAGAACTCAAAACACAATTAAGAGAGGCTGAAGACAATTGGGAAAAGAACTTAAAAATTAAGATAAGCCATCTGGAAACAGAGGCACTTGAACTAAA
Source organism: Monodelphis domestica (assembly GCF_027887165.1). Classification (NCBI taxonomy): domain Eukaryota; kingdom Metazoa; phylum Chordata; class Mammalia; order Didelphimorphia; family Didelphidae; genus Monodelphis; species Monodelphis domestica. The sequence goes on along the minus strand of NC_077227.1, from coordinate 258,340,521 downwards.
ACGAGAAAATAGTGTCTTGAAAGCCAAAATCAACTAGCTGGAAAATGAGGCAAAGGAGATGAAAGACGAGGTAAAGAAGATGAAAGATGAGCTTCAAAGAAATTAAGACCAGAAGGAAAAGGATGACCAAAAAGCCAGGGATGAAATCCAGCCTTTAAGAACCAGAATACAACAACTGGAATTAAGTGACCTCACAAGGCAGCAGGACACTATAAAACAAAACCAAAAGAATGAAAAAATTGAGGAAAATATCAAGCATCTATTTCACAAAACAGACGATTTAGAAAATCTTTCAAGAAGAGACAATTTAAGAATCATTGGTCTACCAGAAGACCATGACACAAGAAAACACCTGGACATAATACTACAGGAAATTATTCAGGAAAACTGCTCCGATATCCTAGAACAAGAGGGAAAAGTGGAGATTGAAAGACTACACAGATCACCTCCTGTATTTAATCCCCAAATGACAACATCCAGGAATGTTATAGCCAAATTCAAAAACTATCAGACCAAAGAAAAGATATTACAAGCTGCCAAGAAGAAGCCACTCAAGATACCACGGAAATACAGTGAGGATAACACAGAATCTGGCTGCATTCACACTGAAGGACCGAAAGGCATGGAATATGATATTCCGGAAAGCAAGGGAACTAGGTCTACAATCAAGAATCAAATACCCATCAAAATTGACTATATTCTTACAGGGGAAAATATGGTCATTCAACACAATAGAAGAATTCTAAGCATTCGTAAAGAAAAGACCAGACCTAAACAGAAGATTTGATATCCAAGCACAGAACTCAAGAGAATCATGAAAAGGTAATTAAAAAAGAGGGGGAAAAGAAAAACAAAACAAAACAACAAAAAAAATTTTTTTAAGAGACTCAATAAGTTAAAATGATATGTATCCCTATAAGAAAAGATTGGTAACTCTTAAAAACTGTTGCTATCACCTGGGCAGCTACAAGAATTACACTTAGAGGGAACAGTGACAAACTGTATAGGATGAAAGGACAAGAAATAAATAGGTATATAGATATATGCATGCATAAATAGGTACGTGTGTGTATGTGTGTGTGTGTGTGTGTGTGAGTGTGTGTGTGTGTGTTTACAACCAGAGCTAAAAGAAAAAGAGGTTAACACTAAAAGAAATGGGAAAACAAACAAATGGGGGTAAATGTATATGTCACAAAGAAGCTCATGGCAGGAGAGTGGCAAAACATCAATACACTGGAAGGGTAAAGAGGTTGGAGATAGGAAATACTCAACTCTTACATGCTTTGAAACTGACCCAAAGAGGGAAGAACAATCCAATCCACTGTGGCAGAGGATAGATTTGCGCCCTATAGGGGAGTAGAAGGGTAAAAAACAGACCGGTGGGGAGGGAAGCAGTACAAGGCAGGGAGAAGGGGGGGGCAATTTTAAAAAGACTACAGGGGAAAATAAGGGGTGGATAAGAATGGAGGGGGGTAGAAATGGAAGTAAAATAAGGGTGGGAACTAGGGGGACTGATTATAAACAAACACTGGTGTAGAAGGAAATAGTGAAAGAAGAAAAGGCAGGACCAGGAATAGAAATCAAAATGCTGGAAAATACACAGCTAGTAATCATAACTCTGAATGTGAATGGAATGAACTCACCCATAAAATGCAAGCGAATAGCAGAGTGGATTAGAATCCAAAACCCTACCACATGCTGTCTGCAGGAAACACACATGAGGAAGGTAGATACACATAGGGTGAAAGTAAGAGGATGGAGCCAAATCTATTGGGCATCAACTGATGAAAAGAAGGCAGGAGTCACAATCATATCTGACAAAGCCAAAGTAAAAATAAATCTAGTTAAAAAGAGATAGGTAAGGTAATTACATCCTGATAAAAGGCAGTATAGACAATGAGGAACTATCTGTACTCAATATGTATGCATCAAATGGCATACCATCCAAATTTCTAAAAGAAAAACTACAGGAGCTCAAGGATGAAATAGATAGAAAAACTATACTAATAGGAAATCTGAACCTTCCTCTATCTGAACTAGATAAATCAAAGCAAAAAATAAAATAAGAGGTGAGAGAAGTGAATGAAATCTTAGAAAAATTAGAGTTAGTAGACATGCATAGAAAAATAAATAGGGACAAAAAGGAATACACCTTCTTTTCAGCAGCACATGGTACATTCACAAAAATTGACCATGTATTAGGGCACAAAAACATTGCAAACAAGTGCAAAAGGGCAGAAATAATAAATGAAACCTTCTCAGACCACAATGCAATGAAAATAATATAATTATTAAGGGCACATGGAGAGATAAATCAAAAATTAATTGGAAATTAAACAATATGACTCTCCAAAACCAGTTAGGTGAAGAACAAATCATAGAAACAATCAATAACTTCATTGAAGAAAATGACAATGGTGAGACATCCTTTCAAAACCTATGGGATGCAGCCAAAGCAGTACTCAGGGGGAAATTTATATCCTTGAGTTCATATATAAACAAATTAAGAAGGGCAGAGGTCAATGAATTGGGCATGCAAATTAAAAAACTAGAAAGTGAACAAATTAAAATTCCTCAGATGAAGACTAAATTAGAGATCCTAAAAATCAAAGAAATCAATAAAATTGAAAGTCAAAGAACTATTGATTTAATAAATAAGACTAGAAGCCAGTACTTCAAAAAAACAAATAAAATAGACAAAGTACTAGTCAGTCTAATTTAAAAAAGGAAAGAAAAAAAACAAATTGACCGTATCCAAGATGAAAAGGGAGACCTCACCTCTAATGAAGAGGAAATTAAGGCAATCATTAAAAACTACTATGCCCAATTATATGGCAACAAATATGGCAATCTAGGTAATATGGATGAATAATTACAAAAATATAAATTGCCTAGACTAAAAGAGGAAGAAATAAATTACCTAAACAACCCCGCAGGTCCAGATGGATTCACAAATGAATTCTATCAAACATTCAAACAACAACTAATCACAATATTATACAAACTATTTGACAGAATAAGCCAAGAAAGGATTCTACCAAATTCTTTTTACGACACAAACATGGTACTGATCCCAAAGCCAGGCAGGTTAAAAACAGAGAAAGAAAACCATAGGCCAATCTCCCTAATGAATATAGATGCAAAAATCTTAAATAGGATACTAGCAAAAAGACTCCAGCAAATCATCACAAGGGTTATTCACTATGACCAGGTAGGATTCATAACAGGAATTCAAGGATGGTTCAATATTAGGAAAACCATCCACATAATTGACCATATTAACAAGCAAACCGACAAAAATCACATGATTATCTCAATAGATGCAGAAAAAGCCTTTGATAAAATACAACACACATTCCTATTGAAAACACAACAAAGTATAGGAATAGAAGGGACTTTCCTAAAAATAACAAACAGTATATATCTAAAACTATCAACAAACATCATCTGCAATAGGGATAAACTCGAAGACTTCCCAATAAGATCAGGAGTAAAACAAGGATGCCCATTATCACCTTTACTATTTAATATTGTACTAGAAACACTAGCTGTAGCAATTAGAGAAGAAAAAGAAATTGAAGGCATTAAAATTGGCAATGAGGAGACCAAGCTGTCACTCTTTGCAGATGAAATGATGATTTACTTAAAGAATCCTAGAGAATCAACCAAAAAGCTAGTCTAAATAATCAACAACTTTAGCAAAGTTGCAGGATACAAAATAAACCCACATAAGTCATCAGCATTTCCATATATCTCAAACCCAATTTAGCGGCAAGAATTAGAAAGAGAAATTCCATTTAAAGTCACCGGAGACAATATAAAATACTTAGGAATCTATCTGCCGAGACAAACACAGGAATCATAGGAGCACAACTACAAAACACTCTCCACAAAATTAAAACTAGATCTAAACAATTGGAAAAACATTGATTGCTCATGGGTGGGATGAGCTAACATAATAAAAATGACCATCCTACCCAAACTTATCTATCTATTTAGTGCCATACCTAATGAACTTCCAAAAAACATTTTTACTGAATTAGAAAAAACCATAACAAAGTTCATTTGGAAGAGCAAAGGATCAAGGATATCCAGGGAAATAATGAAAAAAATACAAAGGAAGGAGGACTTGCAGTGCCAGATCTCAAACTATATTACAAAGCAGTGGTCATCAAAACAATTTGGTACTGGCTAAGAGACAGAAAGGAGGATCAGTGGAATAGACTGGGGGTAAATGACCTCAGCAAGACAGTCTATGACAAACCCAAAGACCCCAGCTTTTGGGACAAAAATCCACTATTTGATAAAAAACTGCTGGGAAAATTGGAAGACAATGTGGGAAAGATTAGGTTTGGATCATCACCTCATACCCTACACCAAGATAAACTCAGAATGGGTGAATGACCTGAACATAAAGAAGGAAACTATAAGTAAATTAGGTGAACACAGAATAGTATACATGTCAGACCTTTGGGAAGGGAAAGATTTTAAAACCAAGCAAGACTTAGAGTCACAAAATGTAAAATAAATAATTTTGCCTACATCAAATTAAAAAGTTTTTGTACAAACAAAACCAATGTATCTAAAATTAGAAGGGAAGCAACAAATTGGGAAATAATCTTCATAACAAAAACCTCTGACAAAGTTCTAATTGCTCAAATTTATAAAGAGTTAAACCAATTGTACAAAAAATCAAGCCATTCTCCAATTGAAAATTGGGCAAGGGACATGAATACGAAGTTTTCAGTTAAAGAAATCAAAACTATTAATAAGCACAGAAAAAAGTGTTCTAAATCTCTTATTATCAGAGAGATGCAAATCAAAACAACTCTTATGAATCACCTCACACCTAGCAGATTGGCCAACATGACAGCAAAAGAAACTAATGAATGCTGGAGGGGATGTGGCAAAGTGGGGACATTAATTCATTGCTGGTGAATTGATCCAACCATTCTGGAGGGCAATTTGGAACTATGCCCAAAGGGCGATAAAAGACTGGCTGCCCTTTGATCCAGCCATAGCACTGTTGGGTTTGTACCCCAAAGAGATAATAAGGAAAAAGACATGTACAAGAATATTCATAGCTGCACTCTTTGTGGTGGCCAAAAATTGGAAAATGAGGGAATACCCTTCAATTGGGGAATGGCTGAACAAATTGTGGTATATGTTGGTGATGGAATACTATTGTGTTAAAAGGAATAATAGAGTGGAGGAATTCCATGGAGACTGGAGTAACCTCCAGGAAGTGATGCAGAGTGAAAGGAGCAGAACCAGGAGAACATTGTACACAGAGACTGATACACTGTGGTATAATCGAACGTAATGAACTTCTCCATTAGTGGCAATGCAATGTCCCTGAACAATCTGCAGGGATCTAGGAGAAAAAACACTATCCTCAAGCAGAGGACAAACTGTGGGAGTAAAAACACTGAGGAAGAGCAACTGCTTGACTTACAGAGGTGGAGGGGATATGACTGAGGAGAGACTCTAAATGAACACCCTAATGCAAATACCATTAACATGGAAATGAGTTCGGATCGAGGACACATGTGATACCCAGTGGAATCGCGCATCAGGTAGGGGAGGGCTGGTTGGAGGGGGGGAGAGGAAAAGAAAATTATCTGTTTCCAATGAATAATGTATGAAAATGATCAAATAAAATAATGCTTAAAAACTTAAATAAATAAATAAATAAATAAAATTACTCCACCCTACTTAAACTGTAAGTTAGCAGATTTGATTTAGCTATCTCCTGATTGTAACAATGGAGATACTTGGTCTAACAGAATCAGGAATGTCTTGGGAACTTTACATTGCTCCACTCTACTTAGTCTAACAAGGTCAGGAATGTCTGCACCCATACTTAAGGGTGAAGTATCTAGGAGGATGGCCTTTGATAGACATTTGCAGAAACAGCTGACAGACCCCTGAACTGTCCTAAGTCAAGCTAAGCTACCATTGGTACAGATAAGGTGCAGGAAAGTGACGTTAAACCATCTATATAGGGCGCATCATTTCCACTCTTTGGTCTCTTTTTCCTGGAGAGGTGGATCTGGCTGGTGACTTCCTGTGAGCTGCCTGGGCACCAGTTCGATCCTGGAACTCGAGCCTAGAGGAGCTCCCTCAGACAAATTCCTTGAGAAGGTCTCATGGTGAGTGATAAAACTGACTTCCCTGTCCCTTGACTCTCAGGGGAGGCCCCCTTAGCCAAGGCCTTGAACTCCTGCCTGGCTCAGCCTGAGTCGGAGCAGTTTTAATTAACTCTTTCCCTCTTCTCTCTCTTTCTTAAATTCCTTCTCTCTCTATTAATTAAAATCACCATAATTTCCAGCTGACTTGGGTATTTTATTTGGGATATCCCATGGCGACCAATAATTAAATATATTTTAGGTCATAACACTAAAATATCCTTATACCACATTTATATCTACCTCTCCCATTATATTTTTACATTAGGCAAAGAGTGATTTCACTTGATCAGATTCTGGAATTCCATGACTCATAGTCATCAGCCTTCACCAGAAGAACACCAGAGTTAAACAAAGGGCAATCAGGAAGTTGAGGGGCTCTGAGTCCTTGTCACAAGAATAATGGCTAAAGGAATTTAGCACTTTCTCTGTGTGTGTGTAGGGGTGTGTGTGTGTGTGTGTGTGTGTTCAACACCTGATAGGGCATCATGTGGAGGAGGGATTATACTTACATCTTACTGAACCCCAGAATTAGGAGCAATGGATTAGAGTCACAAAGGCCAATTAAGGATTGAAATGATAAAAAAAAAACTTCCTAACATTAGAGCTATTCAAAAGTGAAATGGATGGCCCATGGAGGTGAGGAATTTTCCCTCCTTTAAGGTCCTCAGGCAGAAGCTGAATTACAGTGGGGATTCCTTTAATAAATGGGTTGGACTAAGGAGTGCTCAGGTCCCTGCCAACTCTGGGATTCTATGATTCTGTAACCTGAGTGACCCTGGGCACTCATTTAATTTCTGTGTGCCTTGGGCAACCCCCAAGATTTATCTGCTAAATTACAGTGTTAGGTCCTACCACACATGTTCCCCATGCTGACAAAATCACAGTTGTGCTAAGGTATTACTGCTGCTGCAACAGTGCAGGGCCCCATCTCCTCTTGCCTGGAATATCTCAATAGCTTGCCCATGGGTCAGCCTGCCACAAGTCTCTCCTCACTCTAGGCAGTCACCAGAGATTTTCTGAAAGCACAAGTCCAACCATGTTAGCCCCTACTCAATAAACTCTAGTGGCTCTCCTTCACTTTCAGGATCTAATTCAAAATTCTGTTTGGTAGTCAGAGTCCTTTATGACCTGCCCTCCCCCCACATTTTCAGGCTTCTTTCATTTTATTTCCTCCCTCCACCCCACCCCACCCCACACATATCCTTTGATCAGTGACACTGACCTCCCTGCTATTCTTAGAACAAGATCTCTTCATCTGACTGTCCCCAAGTCTAGAATGGCCCTCCTCATCTCTACTTCCCTTCCCTAGATTCCTTCAAGTTCCTCCTAAAACTACTTCCACAGCCTTTCTCATTCCCTCTAACTTTGTCCTAGTGCTTTACCTCTGTTAGTTACTTCTGATTTATCCTGCATGGAGCTTGTTTGTATATTGTCTCCCGCATTAGACTGTGAGCTCCCCAAGGGAAGGGACTATTGTCTATTGGCTTTCTTTGTCCTCTGTGCCTGGCACGTAGTAGGCATTTAATAAATGCTTGACTGATAGAAGTATAGCATTAAAAATTAATTCAAAAGGCCATGGCCCATATCATTTGACAGTGCAAAGCTCCTCTCAACCCCCACTCCCAAAAGCAAATAAATGTTTATTTAGTGTATGAAATGAGAGGAAAAAGGAAATGGTGTGGTTTATCATTTCAGTTGGAAAGTAAGGAAGTTCAATAATTTATCAACAAGGTCATTTCCCTTGAGGTATTCCCCCTGAAAGGCAGAAGCAGGGTTTCAAGACCCTCTTGAATTTCATCTACATTGTGTAATATAAATAGAAACTCAAAGAGGAAGGATTTCATTGATTTCCTTTTGGTTTTTGCTCTTAAATTTTTTGAGGTAAGAAAAGGATCCTGTAGACAAGAAGACATGCATAGACCACAGTGACTGTATAAAGCTGTTAGCAGCTGGCCAAAGAGCAGGTAGCCATAGTAACTAACACTAGTTAGGACTCTAACCCAAATAGCCAGACAGAAGTAACCCAACATCAACATCTCCCACAGTCATACAGCTGTAGAAAAACTGCCTGAGGGGCAGCTAGGTAATTCAGCGGATAGAAAGTCAGGCCTGGAGACCTGAGGTCCTGGGTTCAAATGTGATCTCTAACACTTTCTAGCTATGTGACCCATGACAAATCACTTAACCCTCATTGCCTACCCCTTACATCTCTTCTACCTTGGAACCAAAACCTAGTATTGATTCTAAGACAGGTGGTAGTGGGTTTGTTTTTTTTTTAATTCTATTATTATAACCTAAAAACACTCTTTACAGAAAAAGTCAGACCAAAATAAATGCAGAGGTTAAACTGATAGAGCCATCACAACATAAAATGACAATACTCACCTAAATTAGTTTATAGATTTAGTGACATACCACTCAAACCACCAAAGGGATATACTTTAAGAGCCTAGAAAAACAATAATAAAATTCATCTGTAAAAACAAAAGGTCAAAAACCTGAAGGGAAATAATGAAAAAAAAGTGAGAAGGAAAATAGCCAAACATTATCAAAATTCAAACAAAACTACAGAACAATAATCATCAAAAATCTTTAATGTTGGTTAAAAAATAGAAAAGTCAAAGACCACTGCAATCAATTAGATACACAAGATTCAGAAGCAATCAAACATGGCAGGACAGAGTGACAAAGCCAAGGTCTCCAACTTCAGAGACTCATTATTCAACAACAATAATAACAAAAAGCAAGAAACAGTTTGACACAAATCAGGTTTAGACCAACATCTCACACAATCTATCCACAATAAATTCCAATTGGTTTAAGACCTACTTAATTAAAGGTCATATCATAAGCAAATCAGAGGACCAGTTACCATGATACCCTTAACAATTATAGAGCGTTGATATTCAGGACCAGACAAGGGATAGGTATGCTTACAGGAAAAAAAAAAAGAAAAATTTTCATTACATAAACTTGAAAAGCTGTTCCTCAGGCAAAATCAATGCACTTAGAATTAGAAGGGAAACAATTAGCTAGGGAAGAAAACATCTGTAGCAAATTTCTCCAATAAAAGTCTAATATTCAAGATATATTGGGAATTGGTACAAATACAATGATACCCTTGTTTTCATTGATAATCAATTAGAAAACAATCTGCAAAATCCCAAACCAACGAAAACCAACAAAAACCAGGTGCAATTATTTTCCATAGAAATCAATGTAAATCCAATTTGATCTAGACACTCCAAAATACATACCAAAAACACATTTTATAGAGAATATAGTGTTTAATACTAAAAACAGTAAGAAATGAATATAAAATCAATATAAAAGACTAATGTAAAGAATAAATGAACATGTAACATGTCATCTACCTTTCTGAAGACTCTTCTTGGCGTATGGAAGACAGCAAGGTGGGGAGAAAAGTTATTGTTTGGAAGGGAAATCTCCTTCCATAAGGACGGTAGGTATCAAGGCATTATCTGGAAAGACTTTGGAAAGAAGCTGACATGTAGAGGAGTTGTTACCTTGATTATGTCCTTCTTCTCAGTTGAGATACTATGGGAGAATTTCTACTTGACTGAGATGAGATATCTCACTCCCAAAAAAGAGAGCTCATTCATTTTGTATAGTCAGGTATAAATTCTCCTCTGTACGCTTTATCTGAATTTTGTTTGCTATCTGTAAGGATAAGTGGATTTATTTGCTTTTCAATACATATATTGCTCACACTGAGCAGAACACATGGGTTGCCCTTTGTTTTCACAAAATTAGCATCAAGGTCAAGTGGGTACCCCAAAGAAATCTGAGACACCTGACAAAAACAGACAAATGTTTTGAAAAAAATCAATGAAAACCAAAACTGATGAATGATAACCAATGTCAATGAAAATCGAGGTATTATTGTTGATTCTTATGAGAACCATTTATTCACCAATAGAAAAAATGGGGAATGTAAATGAACAAGTATTTCTTAGAAAAGGGGAAGCTATCAACAATTATATAAAAACACTCTAAATCAATAAGAGAAATGTAAATTAAAATTATTCAAACGCACATCATCACATCCATCATATGGACAAATATAAATAAAGGAAAAAAGGAAAACTCCCTCATTATAAAGTTGTAGAAGAATAGGCAGATACACACTAATGCATTTAAAGCAGACAACTATCTTCTAAAAGTTGCTAACACGTACATAACCATTGACCCAGCTATACTGCTATAAGGTCCATACTCCAAAGGGACCGAATAAAAAGGGAAAAGCCTTATATATACAAAAGATCACAGCAACACTTTTTATCATAGTAAAGAATTGAAAAATCAAATGGGTGGCAATCAATTAGAGAATGGTTGAGGACATGATATAAGAACATAATAAGATTTGTATGAACAATTTCAAGGTGAAGTGAAAATAATTCCCCAGGAAATTAATTCATACAGTGACTAAAACATTTAAAAGGAAAATAACTTAAAAATACTTAAGAACTCTGATCAGCAATGGGCAATTACAATTTCCAAAGATAAATGATCAATTATGCTTTCCAATTCTTACCAGAAAAGTGATGAATTCATAAGTACAGATCTGACATATATATATTCAGACACATTTGATATGTAAATTTGTTTTATGAGACTATATTTATGTTACAAGAGAGTGTTTTTATTTGTTTGATTGTTTTTCAGAGAAGAGTCAATTGAGGAGGTAGCAAAAGTGATACAAAACAAAGGGGAAATGAGGCAGTTAGGTTGCTCAGTAGATTGAGCCAGGCTTGGAGACAGGAGGGTCCTGGGTTCAAATTTAACTTCAGACACTTTCTAGCATTGTGAAATCAATTGCCTAGCCCTTATTGCTCTTCTGCCTTGGAAAGAAGAGATGATTCTAAAACAGAAATTGAAGATTAAAAAAAAAAACGGGGGGAGGGGGAGGCATCAACAAATCATTTTGAAAAAAGCAGAAGGAAGTTGAGAAAGGGACAGAAAAGCAGCCTAGTGTTGAAACTAGCATGTTAAATTTGAATTATACAAACAAGACCAAAAAAAGGTATATAATAGAAGCTCACCATCTCTTATAAACCCTTTCTTTGTTTTTCTTTGTATTGTAAACCTTTTCCTTGTCACAGTATGCTAAAATATTTATTAGTGTTTTTTAAGTTTGTAATTTAAAAAATATATATTTTAAAAGAATTTTCTCTATATTATACCTAGAGAAAAAAAGATCTTTGTGGCATTACACTAGATTTTTAGGCACAAGAAGCTAAACTTGAAACTCTTCTCTGGTTCTAACCATGTGATGTTGGGCAAACTCCTTACCCTTTCAATTTCTCACCTTTCTTATCTGTAGAAGGAGGGGATTGGATTGGATGACCTCTGAGGCCCTTTTCACTTTTAAATCTATGATCCTATAATAAATTAAAAGATTTAGGATCTACAGTAAAGACTCGAATATACTCACAAAAAAAGAATTAAAACTTTTCAAATTCTTTCTTACATCAAATAGTTTTGTACCTCATTTTCTCACCTATGCTTCTCCAAAAAATAATACATGCCACAAAACATGCATTTGCAAAAATTTATATACAGTTCAAGTGCTAAAGGATTAGTTTTGTCTGGAATAGCCATATAGCTAAATGAGTAACAGATGAAATACAGTTAAGACATTAACCCAGTACAATTATAACAACAGTCTAAAGGATTATATTCTGTAGGCAAAGAGGATTCATTAATGGTTTAGCAAATTTCTGAGCAGGGAAATGACAAAATTATAGCATGCTAAAACTAATATTGGACCTTAGAAATCATACCATCCAACCCTCTCATTCTACATGTAAGCGACCATTCCATAAACCAAATGTAAGAAAAATAGGACTTGCTTTTTAGACCCTTTTGATAGGCCCTTTAATAAAAGGAATGCACAATCAACATGCTCCCCACATGCCATCCTTCTGCCCTTATTTTTCTCCAGTTGGATCCTTGCAAAACCTTGCTCTGAAGTGAACAGCAGGAGATTTATATTAAATTTTCAAGAGAAACACAGTGATTGTAGGACACCAATACTAGTTCAAGGTAGTTTACATTTTAACCATTAGATAGTGCTACATTTCTTTGAAATATTCTCAAGTGTAACTCTTCAAACTTTCTAATTTGTGACATTTTACCTCAGCTTGCTGAGTTTTTGGTGGTTGCTATGATAAATGTTATAAATATCAAGAGAAAATCAGTACAGAACAGGAAATGAGGAGTGTCCAATTTGATTGTGAGGTTTGAGAAATTGTTCAATGTTTACCAGGCACACTTGTCCCATTAGGAAGCACTTGTGCTTATAAGAATGAAATAAAAAAATAAAATTTGGGGGGATAGCTCACTGGATTGAGAGCCAGGTTTAGGGACAGGTGATTCTGGTACTTCCTAGCTGTGTAACCCTGGACAGATAATTTAATGCCAACTTCTGCCTTAGAACTAATAGAAGGTAAGGATTTTTTTTTAAAGCCAAATTTTCTTTCAATTCATATGTACTAGTTTTTTTTTTTTTAAAGCTGCTAAGTTGATAGGGCATAAATACTTGTTAACCATAACTAATTAATAAACAGAACTGTTAGTATTACTTTCCATTGACCAAAAGGTGGTCATGAAGCACCATGAGAAAACTACTCCAACACTAAGGGTGCTAGGAAACAAGAAAGTTAGGGTTATTAAGCACTTGGATGAGTTGGAGTCACTCTCAGATACTGGATGAGTTATGCACCTCTCTGTCACCAACAAGAGATCCCTTCAAATGAATCCCTTCAAATGAGGACAGGTTACAGGTCTACACCCACCTCATGCTTCAAAGGATAGGCCATTATTACCATATAAAGGGGAGGAAATGAGGCACAAATTCCCAGGAAGTGGTAAAAATGTAGCTACAAACCTAAACCTTTGAAATTGCTTTGGAAGATTAAACTGGGTAGTATGCAAGATAGACCAAAACAGAAAATAAGCCATTGACCTAAGTACTCATTAGGAATTGGCTGAAACATTAGTCTAGATATAAACTCAGAGAGTAGCTGCTGTGAAAAAAAAGCAAGGGATGCCATGCAATATTTTAAGGAGGATCAACACAATATGTTGACTGATTAGATATAGGAGGAAAAGAAGAGAACTAAAAATGACTTGAAAGATTTCAAACAAGATAACTAAGAACAAGTACCATTGACAGAAATAGGGAGGTCAGACATGTAAAAGCCAGTGGAATTGCTGTCAGCTACCGGAGGGGTTTGGGGGGAGGGGAAGGAAAGAACATGAATCTTGTAATCATGGAAAAATATTCTAAATTAACTAATTAAATAACCCACCACCACCACCACCACCCCCGCCAAAAAAAAAAAGAATAGGGAGGTCAGTTTAGGAAACTATGAAGGACAAACAGAAAGAACACTTGACTGGGTGCTAAGAGTGCTAAGCTCAAAATTTGAGTTTAATCTTGGGTCTACAAGTTATTTTATGACCTTGGGCAGATTACTTAACTTCTGTGGGCCTCAATTTCCTCATCTGTAAAATGAGTAATGGCATATAGTAAATACTTAATAAATGCTTTTTCAATATTCACTCATTCAACTAATGTTAAGGCTGGTAGGCTGGAGTTAAAGATTGAAGATTCCTTAAATGTCTAGACAATAACACTCAAACAACTCTACTTAATTCTAGCCTAATCCATGTGCCAATAAGGAGTGTCAGAGGAGGAAAATCAAGATAATATTAATAGCTGAGATAACCCAAATTCCAAAACACTTAAACACATGCCAAGTAATAAGTCAAGTATTTCAGCAGATTTCTCAGGAACTAAGTTTTGCTTTAAACTTGTAGCCCTTTATTATCTACAAAAGTTAGAACCCTGGGCAGAGTAAAAGTACTATAATCTCCTATCAGTTCCTTTCTCCACTGAGTCAAAGAAATTAGAAAAGTATAGAATTTTAGAGTAGGCAGTTAGTAATCAATTATCTAATTCAATGCCTTCATTTTACAGCAAGAAAACTGAGATGAAATGCAGAAACTCAATGCCTTTCCTCATTGCTCATTGCAGTGTCAAAGTCAGAACTTGAAAGAATTAATATTTCCTAATTCCCAAATGATTGCTTTTTCTATAGTCAAGCTGCCCCATGGTCTGGGAGACCTCTTTCCAAACATCTACTGCAGGGCAGCTAAGTGGTTCAGTGGGTCCAGAGTTCAAATATGACCTCAGACATTTCCCAGCTTATGTGAACCTGGGAGAGTAACAACCCCAACTGCCCAGCCCCTACTGTTCTGCCTTGAAACCAATACTTAATATCAATGCTAAGACAGAAAGTAAAGATTTTTAAAAATTTAAAAATCTATACCACCCTCACAACTTCTACCAAATCAGAAGAGAGAAGCCACAAAAGTCACAAGCAAGCATTAACAGAAATGTACTCCACCTTTTTTTATCCTCAAGAGAACCACACACATGGCTATTACCAATTTATAAATTTCTTTACTAATCCTAATCTACTGACAACAAATATTCAGTGGTTTCAAGGGTACAGGCAGCTCAGAAAGTAAAAGAATTTCAAGAATTTTTATTCATGTGTTATCATATCATGTACATCTGAATAAATCTAATCTTCTGAGTGACCCTACTTTAGGTTTTACTGGGCACAAATCTCAATAACCTCATTGTCTGGTCAATTTTTAATCTAGGGAATGGTGTTAACTTTAAACATTTGCATTGAAAGACTTTTATGAAAATGCCTCACATAAAACACTACAGAAAGCCTGAACTTTCTTCCAAAGGCAAACTTTTCTGGGAAAAAGATTCCATTAAGCAAGCACTCAATCTTAGGTCATTATGAGACTGTCACTGTCCATTTTTACAAGTTAAAATTTCCCCTACTGTTTGTGGCTGGTAAGGGATCACTTTGCAAATTAAGAACCCAATTTAAGCTTATATTTTCTGGGAACAGACTTTAGAATTGTTTTGGCTATAGAGTTGTCCTTCCATCAATTGTATTTTTCAGTGCAAAAATTAAAAATGCGTATACTCATCAGAAACTTAATAGAGGGGCAGGGCAAGGTGGCAAATACCCTTAGTCCCTGCTACTGGGAGAAGCTGAGGCTGGAGGATTACTTTTACTCAGGAGTTCAGCTACTTTAGGGATAAAACACATCTGGCATTCCTATAAGATCTGGCACCAATATGGTAAGTGCCCAGGAGCAGGGGGGCATGAGAACACTAAGAAAGGGTGAACCAGGCCAGGTTGGAAAAACTGAGCAGGTCAAGGCTTTCATGCCAACCAGCAGTGAAAACTAGGTCAATGAATAGGCTACTGCACTTCCAGTGAAGGAGAGAAAAGGAATCTTGGACAGAAAAAAAAATTTTAACAAATGAAAAAAATTCAAAATTTTCTTCATATCTACATGCTTCAATGTTGTAATGGTATACAGCTGTCATCCTACATTAAAAAAAAACTAACCCATCACCCTTTTGCCTTCCTTTCTCATCCTTCCCTCACCCCCTAGACCAGTGATGATGGATCTTTAGAGAGGTGGGTGATGTGAGAAATGTCCTTAGGTGGGTGTAGAGAGGGGGAGGGGAGCAGCCTGGCCCCTGGCTTTCTAGTAATGAACTCTGGTGAACTCTGTGCTAGGGAAACAGTGTGCATGCCCACAGAAAGGGCTCTGAGTGGCCCCTCTGGCACACATCTCATAAATTCATTCCCAGAGTTCTAGACATTCCAGAACCCATCCTTCCAGCTTAGAAATGGGAGTCACCAATTCTATGGTTTCTAGTGAGATGGAAGACAGCTAGCCTTGTCACCTGCCCTATCCTACTTCCTAAGGTGCTCACAGACTTACAATATGCCCTTGCCTCTATGTGCTTCAGACCCTAAGAATTCCTGGGCAGCAAGACCCCCTTTGCCCCTGTGCTTTGCAGACCTTTTTTTTACACCACGCAGTTGTCCTAAGTTAAAGTGTATAAGACTAGAAGATGGTACTTTGAAAAAACCAACCAAATAAAATAGACAAAGTACTGATCAATCTAATTAAAAAGAAAAAAGAAAAAAACAAATTAACAGTATCAAAGATGGAAAGAGTGATCTCACTCCTAATGAAGAGGAAATTAAGGTAATCATTAAAAACTATTTTGTCTAATTATATGGCAATCTAGGCGATATGGATGAATATTTACAAAACTATAAATTACCTAGACTGACAGAAGAAATAGAATACCTAAATAACCCCATATCAGAAAAAGAAATTGAAAAAGCTATCAAAGAATTCCCTAAGAAAAAATCCCCAGGACCAGATGCATTCACAAATGAATTTTATCAGACATTCAAAGAACAACTGATCCCAATACTATACAAACCATCTGACACAATAAGCAAAGAGGGAGTTCTACCAAATTCCTTTTATGACACAAATATGGTACTGATTCCAAAGCCAGACAGGTCAAAAACAGAGAAAGAAAACTATAGACCAATCTCCCTAATGAACATAGATGCAAAAATCTTTTTTTTTTTTAATTTAGTCAGTTGAGAACCAAAAATCTTAAATAGGATACTAGCAAAAAGACTCCAGCAAGTGATCACAAGGGTTATTCATGATCAGGTGGTATTTATATCAGGAATGCAAGGATGGTTCAATATTAGGAAAAACATCCACATAACTGACCATATCAACAAGCAAACTGACAAAAATCACATGATTATCTCAATAGATGGGAAAAAAAGGCTTTGATAAAATACAACACTCATTCCTATTGAGAACGCTAGAAAGCATAGGAATAAAGGGCCTTTCCTAAAAATAATAAACAGTATATATCTAAAACCATCAGCAAGTATAATCTCCAATAGGGAAAACTAGAAGCCTTCTCAGTAAGATCAGGAGTGAAACAAGGGGACCAACCTATCACTCTTTGCGGATGATATGATAGTCTACTTAAAGAATCCTAGAGAATCAACTAAAAAGCTAGTAGAAATAATCAACAACTTTAGCAAAATTGCAGGATACAAAATAAATCCACATAAGTCATCAGCATTCCTATATATTTCCAACACAGCAGCAAGAATTAGAAAAGAGAAATTCCATTTAAAATCACCCTAGACAATATAAAATACTTAGGAATCTATCTGCTGAGACAAACACAGGAACTATATGAACACAACAACAAAACACTTTCCACACTATTAAAACTAAATCTAAATAATTGGAAAAACATTAATTGCTCATGGGTAGGACAAGCTAACATAATAAAAATGACAATCCTATCCAAACTTATTTATTTATTTAGTGCCATACCCATCGAACTACCAAAAAATTTTTTTACTGAATTAGAAAAAAACAAAACAAAGTTCATTTGGAAGAACAAAAGATCAAGGATATCCAGGGAAATCATGAAAAAAAAATGCAAAGGAAGGTGGCCTAGCAGTACCAACCAGATCTCAAACTATACTATAAAACAGTGGTCATCAAAACAATATGGTACTGGCTAAGAGACAGAAAGGAGAATCAGTGGAATATACTTGGGGTAAGTGACCTCAGCAAGACGATTATATAAAACCCAAAGATCCCAGCTTTTGGAACAAAAATCCACTATTTGATAAAAACTGCTGGGAAAACTGGAAGACAGTATGGGAAAGATTGGGTTTGATCAATATCTGACACCCTACACCAAGATAAACTCTGAATGGGTGGATGACTTGAATATAAAGAAGGAAACTATAAGTAAATTAGGTGAACACAGAACAGTATACATGTCAGATCTTTGGAAAAGGAAAGATTTTAAGACCAAGCAAAAGTTAGGGGGGAAAAAAATCACAAAATGTAAAATAAATAATTTTGATTACATTAAATTAAAAAGGTTTTGTACAAACAAAACCAATGCAACCAAAACCATAAGGGAAGCAACAAATTGGGGGAAAAAATCTTCATAACAAAAACCTCTGACAAAGGTCTAATTACTCAAATTTATAAAGAGCTTGTCAATTGTACAAAAAAAAATCAAGCCATTCCACCAATTGATAAATGGGCAAGGGACACGAATAGGCAATTATCAGATAAAGAAATCAAAACTATTAATAAGCACATGAAAAAATGTTTTAAATCTCTTATAATCAGAGAAATGCAAATCAAAACAACTCTGAGATACCACCTCACACCTAGTAGATTGGCTAACATGACAGCAAAGGAAAGTAATGAATGTTGGAGGGGATGTGGCAAAATTGAGACATTAATGCATTGCTGGTAGAGTTGTCAATTGATCCAACTATTCTGGAGGGCAATTTGGAACTATGCCCAAAGGGCACTAAAAGACATTCTGCCCTTTGATCCAGCCATAGCACTGCTGGGTTTGTACCCCAAAGAGATAATAAGGAAAAAGATGTGTACAAGAATATTCATATCTGCGCTCTTTGTGGTGGCAAAAAAAAATTGGAAAATGAGGGGCTGCCCTTCAATTGGGAAATGGCTGAACAAACTGTGGTATCTGTTGGTGAAGGAATATTATTGTGCTCAAAGGAATAATGAACTGGAGGAATTTCATGTGAACTGGAACAACCTCCAGGAACTGATGCAGAGTGAAAGGAGCAAAACCAGGAGAACATTATACACAGAGACTGATACACTGTGGTATAATCTAATGTAATGGACTTCTCCATTAGTGGCAATGCAGTGATTCAGAACAACTCGGAGGGATTTATCAGAAAGAACACTATCCACATTCAGAGGAAAAACTGTGGGAGTAGAAACACAGAAGAAAAACAACTGCTTGAATACATGGGTAGAGGGGATATGATTGGGGATGTAAACTCTAAATGATCATCCTACTGCAAACATCAACAACATGGAAATAGGTTTTGATCAAGGATACATATAAAACCCAGTAGAATCGAGCATCGGTAACAGGAAAGGGGAGGGGTAGGGGAGGGAAAGAATATGATTCTTGTAACCAAGGGGAAATGTTCTAAATTGACTAAATAAAAATTTCAAAATAAAACTGAATAAAAATAAAGTATAAGCTTTTTTAGAATAAGGCCTGTCACACTTTTTCTATTTGTATGCTCAGCAGTTGAGATAATAATTGGCACATAGTAACTTAATAGCTATGTTTTCATTCATCATTAGCAGGAAACTACAAATAATAATAGTTAATATTTAGGAGCCACTTTAAGGTTTGTAAACAATATCACATTTAAAAAAAATTTTATTTGGTCAATTTCAAACATCATTCCTTGGTTACAAAAATCATATTCTATTCCTCCCTCCCCTCTCCCCACCCCTTCCATAGCCAACGCACAATTCCACTGGGTATTACATGTGTCCTTGATCAGAACCTATTTCCATGTTGTTGATGTTTGCACTAGGATATTCATTTAGGGTCTACATCCCCAATCTTATCCACCTCGACCCATGTAATCAAGCAATTAAACAGTATCACATTTGATCATCACAAGAACCCTACAAGAGAGATACTATTACTATCACATAGGAAGAGACTGCCTAAAGAGGAGTGTTTTGATTATGCTCACACAGATAGTTAAGTATCAGAGTCCACATCTGAATTCAAGTCCAGTGCTCAATCTACTGAGCTAACTAGCTGCCTTGCTACCACTATCTATAGGCATATGTAACTTATACAACTTGCCCTGAAAAAATAATTTTATATCACAGTATCAACACAGTACAGTACAGCGAAACCACACTGTCAAATCACAAAATCCCACCTCCTCCTGACACTTACAGTCTTGTTGCTATGGAACTAATTGTCTCTACAATGCCGTTTAACCAAATGTGTTTTTTCACAATTAAGAATGTTAAATGTCTTAATCTACATTATTCTTTGCTTGATATTAACAGAAGTCAAAACATAAGTTCATAGAGTCATAGATTCAGAGACAGAAAATACCTTTGAGGTGCTTTAAGGTGACTTAAGAATCTAACCTAACCTCATTACAGATGAGGAAACCAATGTTCAATGGGATTAGGTGAAATATGCCCAAGGTTATAGAAGTAAAAAGTAATGAAGGTTACACTTGAACCCACATCTTCTAACTCCAGTCAGAATTCTTAAATTTTCTCTGTTATTGCATTCAAGATTCCTTGATCTTGAGTAATTTTAATTCACTCAAAGTATGGGAAGAGAACTTTTATAGCTCTATACTGCTCTACCAAATCCAATCCTTTTTTATAGTTAATTAATCAGTAAGCATCTTTTTAGCAGATAACATGTGTCAGGCACTATTCCAATGACAGGATCACAAAGACAAAAATAAAACAATCCCTACCTTCAAGAAGTTTACATTAGGAGAAACAATATGAATGCAGACTTTAAGTATATTCAGAATATATTAAAAAATACAAGATAATTCTGATGGAGTGCTAACAACTGGTGGGGGAGGAAAGCAGGGAGAGATCAGAAAGGCGTCATGGAGGAGGTACGAAAGTTCAGTCTTAGTTGAATTTCTTGTCTTAATATCAATTCTAAGACAGCAGAGAAGCATGGTCTAGGCAATTGGGGTTAAGTGACTTGCCCATACACCTGGGAAATGTCTGAGGTCAGATTTGGACCCAGGTCTTTCTAACTCCAGTCCTGGCTCTCATTATAACCACTATTCTACCTAGCCATCCCATTAAGCTGGGTCTTAAAGGAAAGGAGATTTCCAATAAGCAGGAGCGTGAGTGCATTTTAGATTTAAAGAATGGCAATGCAAAGAGTACAGAGATGGAGATATAGTATCACAGGTGAGAATCAGCAAGGTCAGTCTGGTTGAATTTTAGAATGCAGACAATGATCTAATGCATAGTATTAAAGGGATAATAAGGTTAAAAAGGATGACAGGCCAAAATGTAAAACACTCTGAATGCTAAATGGTTCATATCTGGAGTACACTGAACAAGGCAATGGAATGTTAAACCAGCATTTCAGGAAAACTATTTTGACTCAAGGATAGCCTTGGAGACTTAAAGCAGAGGGAACAATTAGAAGGCTATTGCAACAGTCCAGGAGAGAGGTGGTGAGGATCATAACTGGGTCAGAGTAAGAGAAGTTGCAGAAGTAGAAACAACAAGATTTGACAACTAAATGGATATCAGTCAAGAATAATGCAAGGAGACTTCCGGTTAAGATGGCGGCTTAGAGAAAGCTGAAGTTCAGATCTCCGGAAAACCCTTCCCGACCGATCTCAAACTAGAAGCTCCTAAGGCGCCGAAATTCAAAACGATCAACAGCACAGACCCTGGGAACCCTCCTCCTGGACCTGGACCCGGTTCAAAAGGTACGGCTCCCCTTAAAAGCCAGAACCCGAGATCCCTCGGACCTCAGGGGTAGGAGCGCAGAGTCCAAGGCTCCCGGAAGCGGCAGCCGTGCCGGGCTCAGAGAGCAGGGTCTGAGGAACAACAACCCTCAGGGTCTTCTACCCAAGTCCCAGTCCGGGTGAAAGTTACTGCCTGGGGCTTCCGCTGCAGAGAGCCGGTTGGTCCGGGTGAAAGTTACTGCCTGGGGCCTCTGCTGCAAAGAGCTGGTCGGTCTGGGTGAAAGTTACTGCCTGGGGCCTCCGCTGCAGAGAGCTGGTCAAAACAACAGCAACCCTCAGGGCGGGCAAGACAGCCTCACGGGCTGGATCCTGCTATCCAAGTCTCAGTGAAAGTCTGTGCTCTCGGAGCTTGGGGAAGCGGCAGCCCATCCCCCCGCAGGCCGACGAAACAGCCTCACGGCCAGGGATTCTGAAGGCAACTTCCGGAAATCGAGCCAGGGGGAGAGTGTGGCCTCGTGGTCCGACCCTTCCATTCCAGTTCCAGTGAGGCATATTCAGTTTAACCCAGGGAACGCTCATAGAACCAACATCTGCCCAGGACTAAAGCCTCTGATCACCAGACAAAGACAAGAAAAGCCAATCCTCCACGTTCAGAGATGACAAACTCCACAGAAGCACAGAAGCCCCAAAATACCAAGAAAAATAAGAAGAAAGGGGCGACTCTGGACACATTCTATGGAGCCAAAATACAAAATACAGAGCAGATAGAAGAAGATATACAAGAAAATTCTCCAAAATCTTCCAAAGGAAATAGAAACTCTCCACAAACCCATGAAGAATTTGAATCAGAAAGGACCAAAAAGATGGAAGCCCTCTGGGAGGAAAAGTGGGAAATGATGCAAAAGAAATTCACGCATCTACAAAACCAGTTTGACCAAACTGTAAAAGAAAACCAGGCTTTAAAGCAAGAACTAATAAAGCAAAGCCAAAACACCAAGAAATTAGAAGAGAACATAAAATATCTCACCGACAAGGTGATAGATCTGGAAAACAGGGGGAGAAGAGAAAATTTAAGAATAATTGGACTCCCAGAAAAGCCAGAAATAAACACCAAACTGGACATGGTGATACAAGATATAATCAAAGAAAATTGCCCAGAGATTCTAGAACAAGGGGGCAATACAGCCACTGACAGAGCTCACAGAACACCTTCTACACTAAACCCCCAAAAGACAACTCCCAGGAATGTAATTGCCAAATTCCAAAGCTATCAAACAAAAGAAAAAATCCTACAGGAAGCCAGAAAAAGACAATTTAGATATAAAGGAATGCCAATCAGGGTCACACAAGACCTTGCAAGTTCTACGCTGAATGATCGTAAGGCATGGAACATGATCTTCAGAAAGGCAAGAGAGCTGGGTCTCCAACCAAGAATCAGCTACCCAGCAAAACTGACTATATACTTCCAAGGGAAAGTATGGGCATTCAACAAAATAGAAGACTTCCAACTTTTTGCAAAGAAAAGACCAGAGCTCTGTGGAAAGTTTGATACCGAAAATCAAAGAGCAAGGAATACCTGAAAAGGTAAATATTAAGGAAAGGGGAAAAATGTTATCTTCTTTTACTCAAACTCTCTTCTATAAGGACTACATTTATATCAACCTATGTATACTAATATGTGGGGAAAATGTAATGTATAAATAGGGGGTAAAGAAAGACCAAATAGAATAATGGTTCTCACACAAAGATTCACAGGGGAAGGGGAGGGGAAGAAAACTCCTATAAGAAGGAGAGGAAGAGAGGGGGGGGGGGTTTACTTAAACCTCAATCTCAGGGAAATCAACTCTGAGAGGGAAAAACATCCAGATCCATTGGGATCTTGAATTCTATCTTACCCAACAAGGGTAAGGAGAAGGGAAAACCAAGGGAGGGAGGGGGAGAGGGAGAACAAAAAGGGAGGGAAAGAGAGGGGGGAGGGGGAGGGAACAAAAAGGGAGGGACTAAAAAGGGAAACATCAAGGGAGGGGACAAGGGGGACTGATTCAAAGTAAATCACTGGACTAAAAGGTAGAGCCGAAGAAGAAAAGGTTAGAATTAGGGAAGGCAATCAAAATGCCAGGGAGTCCACAAATGACAATCATAACTTTGAACGTGAATGGGATGAACTCACCCATAAAACGTAGACGAATAGCAGAATGGATTAGAATCCAAAACCCTACCATATGTTGTCTTCAAGAAACACACATGAGGCGGGTTGACACCCACAAGGTCAGAATTAAAGGATGGAGTAAGACCTTCTGGGCCTCAACTGATAGAAAGAAGGCAGGAGTGGTAATCATGATATCTGATAAAGCCAATGCAAAAATAGACCTGATCAAAAGGGATAGGGAAGGTAATTATATTTTGTTAAAAGGGACTCTAGACAATGAGGAAATATCATTAATCAACATGTATGCACCAAATAATATAGCACCCAAATTTCTAATGGAGAAACTAGGAGAATTGAAGGAAGAAATAGACAATAAAACCATACTAGTGGGAGACTTAAACCAACCATTATCAAATTTAGATAAATCAAATAAAAAAATAAATAAGAAAGAGGTAAAAGAAGTGAATGAAATCTTAGAAAAATTAGAATTAATAGACATATGGAGAAAAATAAATAGGGATAAAAAGGAATACACCTTCTTCTCAGCACCACATGGCACATTCACAAAAATTGACCATACATTAGGTCACAGAAACATAGCACACAAATGCAAAAAAGCAGAAATAATGAATGCAGCCTTCTCAGATCACAAGGCAATAAAAATAATGATTAGTAATGGTACATGGAAAACCAAATCTAAAACCAATTGGAAATTAAACAATATGATACTCCAAAACCGTTTAGCTAAAGAAGAAATCATAGAAACAATTAATAATTTCATCAAGGAAAATGACAATGGCGAAACATCCTTTCAAACCTTTTGGGATGCAGCCAAAGCGGTAATCAGAGGCAAATTCATATCCCTGAAAGCTCATATTAACAAACAAGGGAGAGCAGAGATCAATCAATTGGAAATGCAATTGAAAAAACTCGAAAGCGATCAAATTAAAAACCCCCAGCAGAAAACCAAATTAGAAATCCTAAAAATTAAGGGAGAAATTAATAAAATCGAAAGTGATAGAACTATTGATTTAATAAATAAGACAAGAAGCTGGTACTTTGAAAAAACAAACAAAATAGACAAAGTACTGGTCAATCTAATTAAAAAAAGGAAGGAAGAAAAGCAAATTCACAGCATTAAAGATGAAAAGGGGGACAGCACCTCCAATGAGGAGGAAATTAAGGCAATCATTAGAAATTACTTTGCCCAATTATATGGCAATAAATACACCAATTTAGGAGAAATGGATGAATATATACAAAAATACAAACTGCCTAGACTAACAGAAGAGGAAATAGAATTCTTAAATAATCCCATATCAGAAATTGAAATCCATCAAGCCATCAAAGAACTTCCTAAGAAAAAATCCCCAGGGCCTGATGGATTCACCTGTGAATTCTATCAAACATTCAGAGAACAGTTAACCCCAATACTATACAAACTATTTGACATAATAAGCAAAGAGGGAGTTCTACCAAACTCCTTTTACGACACAAACATGGTACTGATTCCAAAACCAGGCAGGTCAAAAACAGAGAAAGAAAACTATAGACCAATCTCCCTAATGAATATAGATGCAAAAATTTTAAATAGGATACTAGCAAAAAGACTCCAGCAAGTGATCAGAAGGATCATTCACCATGATCAAGTAGGATTCATACCAGGGATGCAGGGCTGGTTCAACATTAGGAAAACCATCCACATAATTGACCACATCAACAAGCAAACTAGCAAGAACCACATGATTATCTCAATAGATGCAGAAAAAGCCTTTGATAAAATACAACACCCATTCCTATTAAAAACACTAGAAAGCATAGGAATAGAAGGGTCATTCCTAAAAATAATAAACAGTATATATCTAAAACCAACAGCTAATATCATCTGCAATGGGGATAAACTAGATACATTCCCAATAAGATCAGGAGTGAAACAAGGATGCCCATTATCACCTCTACTATTTGACATTGTACTAGAAACACTAGCAGTAGCAATTAGAGAAGATAAAGAAATTGAAGGCATCAGAATAGGCAAGGAGGAGACCAAGTTATCACTCTTTGCGGATGACATGATGGTCTACTTAAAGAATCCTAGAGATTCAACCAAAAAGCTAATTGAAATAATCAACAACTTTAGCAAAGTTGCAGGATACAAAATAAACCCACATAAATCATCAGCTTTTCTATATATCTCCAACACAGCTCAGCAGCAAGAACTAGAAAGAGAAATCCCATTCAAAATCACCTTAGACAAAATAAAATACCTAGGAATCTACCTCCCCAGACAAACACAGGAACTATATGAACACAACTACAAAACACTCGCCACACAACTAAAACTAGACTTGAACAATTGGAAAAACATTAACTGCTCATGGATAGGACGAGCCAATATAATAAAAATGACCATCCTACCCAAACTTATTTATCTATTTAGTGCCATACCCATTGAACTACCAAAATACTTCTTCACTGATTTAGAAAAAACCATAACAAAGTTCATTTGGAAGAACAAAAGATCAAGGATATCCAGGGAAATAATGAAAAAAAACACATATGATGGGGGCCTTGCAGTCCCAGACCTCAAACTATATTACAAAGCAGCAGTCATCAAAACAATTTGGTACTGGCTAAGAAACAGAAAGGAAGATCAGTGGAATAGACTGGGGGAAAACGACCTCAGCAAGACAGTATACGATAAACCCAAAGATCCCAGCTTTTGGGACAAAAATCCACTATTCGATAAAAACTGCTGGGAAAATTGGAAGACAGTGTGGGAGAGACTAGGAATAGATCAACACCTCACACCCTACACCAAGATAAATTCAAAATGGGTGAGTGACTTAAACATAAAGAAGGAAACCATAAGTAAATTGGGTAAACACAGAATAGTATACATGTCAGACCTTTGGGAGGGGAAAGGCTTTAAAACCAAGCAAGATATAGAAAGAATCACAAAATGTAAAATAAATAATTTTGACTACATCAAACTAAAAAGCTTTTGTACAAACAAAACCAATATAACTAAAATCAGAAGGGAAACAACAAATTGGGAAAAAATCTTCATAGAAACCTCTGACAAAGGTTTAATTACTCATATTTATAATGAGCTAAATCAATTGTACAAAAAATCAAGCCATTCTCCAATTGATAAATGGGCAAGGGAAATGGATAGGCAGTTCTCAGATAAAGAAATCAAAACTATTAACAAGCACATGAAGAAGTGTTCTACATCTCTTATAATCAGAGAGATGCAAATCAAAACAACTCTGAGGTATCACCTCACACCTAGCAGATTGGCTAACATAACAGCAAAGGAAAGTAATGAATGCTGGAGGGGATGTGGCAAAGTAGGGACATTAATTCATTGCTGGTGGAGTTGTGAACTGATCCAACCATTCTGGAGGGCAATTTGGAACTATGCCCAAAGGGCGACAAAAGAATATCTACCCTTTGACCCAGCCATAGCACTGCTGGGTCTGTACCCCAAAGAGATAATGGACACAAAAACTTGTACAAAAATATTCATAGCTGCGCTCTTTGTGGTGGCCCAAAACTGGAAAACGAGGGGATGCCCATCAATTGGGGAATGGCTGAACAAACTGTGGTATATGTTGGTGATGGAATACTATTGTGCTCAAAGGAATAATAAAGTGGAGGAGTTCCATGGAGACTGGAACAACCTCCAGGAAGTGATGCAGAGCGAGAGGAGCAGAACCAGGAGAACATTGTACACAGAGACTAATACACTGTGGTATAATCGAACGTAATGGACTTCTCCATTAGGGGCGGTGTAATGTCCCTGAACAACTTTCAGGGATCCAGGAGAAAAAAAACACCATTCATAAGCAAAGGATAAACTATGGGAGTGGAAACACCGAGAAAAAGCAACTGCCTGAATACAGAGGTTGAGGGGACATGACAGAGGATAGACTTTAAATGAACACTCTAATGCAAATACTATCAACAAAGCAATGGGTTCAAATCAAGAAAACATCTAATGCCCAGTGGACTTACGCGTCTGCTATGGGGGGTGGGGGGGAGGAAAAGAAAATGATCTATGTCTTTAACGAATAATGCTTGGAAATGATCAAATAAAATATATTAAAAAAAAAAACTTTTTGACACAAAAAAAAAATAAAAGCTAGCTATTTTATTATATTAAAAAAAAAAAAGAATAATGCAAGGAAAGGGCAGTTAGGTGGCTCAGAGGATAAAGTGCCAGAACTAGAATTAGGAGAACCTGAGTTCAAATTTGGCCTCAAACACTTCCTACCTATGTGACCCTGAACAAGTCACTTAATTCCAGTTGCCTAGCCCCTACCTGCTCTTCTGTCTGTGAAGATGAGATTAACTCTCCCCTATTTATTCTTTAGATTTTAGCCACCAAGAATGTATACACCCCCACTTAATCCTTAAGTGGAGGAGGGGGGAGAAGAGGTCTATGACCCACATGTGCTAGTGAGTGACAAATCAAAAAAATCTGACTGCCCCTGGGCAGTCCGAAGTAAAATTAAAGCTACCGTTGGTCCAGGTAAAAGTGAATCAAAGGCAGAGGAAGTGATGAAAATAACTGTCTTTAAACATGATGGGAAACTTCCTGTAAGGGTTTCTGCCCCTTTGAACTTGGCCTTGGAGGAGCTCAGGCTTAAGACTTCAGACTGCTTCCCTTTAGACTGACACGTAGATAAGTAAAAAGGCTGACCCCCTTTCCTTGGCTTTTCTGGAGGCACTAACCTATGGAGAGGCCCCTCATCTTGGGGGAGGCCTTGTGGCTGGAAGCCTTGTTTAATTAATCCTCTGTGTCCCCCCTTTGCTGAGGCCTCTGAAGCCCTGCCTGGTTCAGACCAGGCCAGAGCAGTTATCTCTCTCTCTCTCTCTCTCTCTTTTTCTCTCTCTCTCTTTTTCCTCACTTTCTCTCTCTCTATTTGTAAATAAACTACCATAAAAGTCATTCTGACTTGAGTAATTCATTTGGAATTAAGTAATTAATTCCTGGCGATCATACTCTTATTAAATATTCAGTCCAATTGTAATTTTACCCCTTACATGTCTCAGAACCAATACTTAGTATCAATTTTAAGCCAGAAGATACCGGTTTAAAAATACTAACAACAATAGTGCCAAGGTACATTAGAACAGAAAGCATAGAAAGAATTACAAATAAGCAGAACAGCTTTGAAAGTTACATGTTGAATTCATTATATATTTAAAAAGAAAAAGCTGTACATAAATTTCATGTACAGTTCTCTTTTTTCCTGATCTACTTTGTATGTAGAAATATTTTTACTTGGAATTTTATAAATAAAAAAAAAGTTTGGTTTGGTTTTTTTAAGAGCCAATGTGGGGAAAGGAAGATAACTAGAATATCCTAATCTTCCCTCTACTCTTCCCTCAACCCAGCCACCCAGACCCCATGGTAGGAGAGTTCAGTAGCCCTTTCTCTTTCCTTTCCCTCAGACTCTTTTGGGTGGAGCTAGGCAGGAAAAGCAACAAGGTTGTTCATAACAGCTTTCCAATCTTTTAACACATTACTTTCCTCTCCACATTCAATCATATTGGTCACTTGAATGAGATGGTAGTCCCTAACTATAATCTTTTTACAATACCACCAAACCTTGTAGTATGTGTGTCTCCTATTAGTCCCCCAGAACATGCCTTCCCTGCACAAACTATCTACAGAAGCCTACCTATTCCCTTTCCAAATATTCATCATGAAATCTTCAATATGTATATAATTATTCTCAAAGATTATACCAAGAGATGAGATAGTAAATACACAGTATATTAGTTACTGATATCCTGTCAGGAACTTTTAGTAATATGGTCTGACTATAATGACTATTTTCTAATTATTCAGTACCTTATCTTTTTTTACTCACTCAACAAGGTTAAGATTTTGTTGCCTCTAGCACAAATCTGCCTCATATACTTCTAGGTGTAGTCCAGCTATTCTTCCTATATCTGGTTTTCTCTACTTCTATGCAGGGTCAGAGTTCAAATGTAGCAGTTCTCCTAAATAGGCTGATACAGAAATCCTGACAGATTTTTTTCCTCCATTTTCCATCTGTTGGTTGTCTTCTTGCCAATTTCATCCTTTAATGCTTTTTTTGGGATACTGATATAGATCAAATGGTTCTCATGCTAATCTTTTTTAAAAATGCATTTGTCCCTCTACCATTTGTTATTCTGAGATGATGTCACCTATAATCTACTATTTTCCTCCAAAAGACTTTAAGAAGTTTATATTCCAAGGCAGTATGATCCTAGGGTGCTAAATCTCTCCACTGGGCAAGAAGGTCAAGTATATACTGACTATATTGGTTTAAGGGTTCTTTTGGCCTCTTTATTAAAGGTGTCAAATGTCTTACTTTAAACTTCCATAAGATAGAGTGAAAATTTACATTGATGTCTATCTATTCCTACATCCATTTCCCATTATTCTATTCTGATAGCTTATTTAAATAAGTCAGGTGAGAAATAAAAGGAGAGCAGATAAAGGAATATCCCTTTTCTCATAACAGAGGACTATTTGGACAGAATATTATATACATTATCAATTATAGTGTAACAGAATTGGGTATTTTTATTAAATTATCTTTATCACAAAGAATGACTATGAGGTAAAGACAAAAGGCATTAATAAAATGTTTTTTTTTTTAATAATAAGTTGGGTTGGAGCTGTTTTGATTGTACACCATTGTAGTCTCACTTTTGTCTTCTAAATTGGTATTGATTTTTATTTTTGCTCTAAATTTTTGATAGCCTGACAGATAGCTATGATTCATATTAGTAGACATTAATTTACTATCTGTTAATGCAATGAGTTTTATTTTTGTAGGGCAATTTTTTCTTAGATATGTCCAATGCCTCTCAATTCTGTATTTTTAAGTATTTATAATGTGCAGATATGAAACATCTGAGCAATATATAAACCTCTGGCATCTTTCATTCTTGATTCTGAGCCATATTTTCCAACCTTTTTTTCACTATCATCTTTCTGCCCACATTCTACCCTGAAGTCACAAAGTTTCAAAGCTGTTTATGTGATGGACTTATTAGCAAGCTCTTCATAGAATTTTTCTACCTCCTCTTCTCTAACAGCTGTTGGTGAATAACCTATAATTACTTTTGTGATGGGGTTTTTTTAATAATAGCTGAGAATATTACAAAATTATTAAGAAGACCAAAAGTCACATGAATAATTATTTCTTGTTGTTTTGGGATGCACAATAAAAACAAATTCACTCACTTCTCTTTGAGATGAACCTGTGAACTATTTTTCCATTTAGCTATTATATCTTCTGGTTTCATTTAGAGTGCAACTAACAATATTTATATGATGTAGCTCCTCCAAAAGTATGTCAAATTTTTAGCTACTGGTATCTCACATTTGGAGTGTGGTTTTTCAGTCACATATGACTCTTCATGAACCTAACTGGGATTTTCTTGGCAAAAATACTGCAATGGTTTGCTATTTCCTTCTCCAGTTCATTTCAAAGCTAAAAAAACTGAGGCAAACAGGGTAAGTGCCTTGCCCAAGGTCGCATGGTTAGTAAGATTTGGACTCATGAAGATAAGTCTTCCTGACTCTAAGCCCAGCATTCTATTCACTGCACCACCTGGTTGCCCCCACATTTATAGTACTGAGAGTTAAAATAATGCTTATAAACATTCTAAATTCCATATACAGACTCTTAGCACCTTCTCCACCACTTATCCTCACCACTGCAGCGGCCAAAAGAGTCTGCCTTGAACAGAGAATTATTTTACATTTTTCTTTGTTTCACGGGATTTCATGACCAAGGAATTTATCACCTGGAGGTCTGCCTGCTCAAAAAATATACAAAATTTGTCATAATCTCTAATTCTAGTGTCTTTCTTCTGCTGATTATTATCCTACATATATGGGATAGCTTGTTTGTACAAAGTAGTTTTCATATTGTCTCTCCCATTAAGACCAAGCTCTTTGCAAGCAGAGTCTATCTCATATTACTTTGTATTTCTCAGGGCTAAGCACAGTGCCTAATACATAGTGGGCATTTTCTAAATGGAAAGTGAGTTCACAAATTCATTTTGGAAAGGCAAATAAAGAAACTATAAATAAATTAAAATCTAGAAGTCAAGTGTTTGAACTATACATTCTATTTGCCTAGGTTTAATATGAAATAGCACATTTACAATCTCCTAAAAAAAACCTCATGTATTAATGCATACATTAATAATTAATTCATCTAATAGATTCCAACTTGTTCAGAAAATACCAAGGAGTCTACAATCAAGAAAAAGCTAATGAATTTGTTACAATGTGAATATAAGTATATACATATATATATATATATATATATATATATATACACACATATATATATTAACTATGTATAAAATTGGTGGTTCCTGAGGTGAAAATAAAGGTTCTCCCCAGTGATTGTGATGGTGTATCAGTGGAGTTATGTCTAATTTAAACAACAGAAAGCAATCAGACGATTTAGTGGGTTTTCCACAAAACTAAGTTTAATTCTTTTTCTAAGCAACAAAAGAAGGAAAGACACAAGAAGTCAAGCCAGTAGCCCAATTTCCCAGGAAATTAGCTTTTAACTTGGCAAAGCACTTGCTTTATAGTCTAAAGAGACAGGGATCTGGAAGTCCAGAGGGAGCCTGGCCAAGGAGAATAATGCTATTGAGAATACAGGTACAGAAAAGAAGTTAGAAAAGCTAGCTCAATAAGAGAGAAATCTCTGCTAAATAAAGAATAAGTTTAC